>NC_136506.1:23744166-23746666 GCF_053919585.1 Euprymna scolopes
CCCAGTAGCTTATGCCCCTAATAATAGCCCCTTACACCAAAATGGCAATGTGCCTTGTTTGGGATGAAAATGTAATACACACACACACACACACACACACATACATATATATATATAAATATATATATATATATAGTATCCCAGTAGCTTATGTCCCTAATAATAGCCCCTTACACCAAAATAGCAATGTGCCTTGTTTGGGATGAAAATGTAATACACACACACACACACACACATACATATATATATATAAATATATATATATATATAGTATCCCAGTAGCTTATGCCCCTAATAATAGCCCCTTACACCAAAATGGCAATGTGCCTTGTTTGGGATGAAAATGTAATACACACACACACACACACACACACACATACATATATATATATAAATATATATATATATATAGTATCCCAGTAGCTTATGTCCCTAATAATAGCCCCTTACACCAAAATGGCAATGTGCCTTGTTTGGGATGAAAATGTAATACACACACACACACACACACACACACACATACATATATATATATAAATATATATATATATATAGTATCCCAGTAGCTTATGTCCCTAATAATAGCCCCTTACACCAAAATGGCAATGTGCCTTGTTTGGGATGAAAATGTAATACACACACACACACACACACACACACACACACACATATATATATATATATATATATATATATATATATATATATATATATATATATATGCTTCAGTATTTAAGTGTGGAGACACGGTAACGCTTACATAAAAAAGAAAACGTTGGACAAAAGTAAATATATTTTAAACAAAAGTCAATGGACGCGTCCTCGAGTTTTGTTGAAACTTCCTCCCTCGCCGTCTTACTGTTCCGGTTCAAATATGCCTTTATCGTTAAACACAGACATCAAATACGCGTGTAACGGACGCACGTATGCAAATGCATGCGAAATGACGTCATACGACTGAGGCCACAAAGTTTTGGTTCCCGGACAACGCTATACACGCATCTTTGGAGGAATTTTCTGCTTATTATTAAATGTTTCAACTGTTTATAGAATCGGACATACGCATAACAAGAGAGGGAAGGTTGGAGGTTCAATTCTCAATGGGGGCGACTGAAAAATACCATTGCAAATTACTTAGGACCTCTATCCAGTTGTGGCTGACTGAACGAGAGCATGCTACACACTTGAAATCAATAAAAGTTTCTGTTCGAAATTCCGTGCATATTCCCGAGTTCGGCAAGATACACTTGAAGGAGGTCGGAGGCTACATCGAGCGGACCGCTGTGGAAATGATACTCAGGATTATAAAAGTAGTCCGAAGAGTCCAAATAATACGAATAACCAATTTTCATTTAAAAAATTCAGAAACGTTTCATAATGATTTTTATTCAGACTCATGCAACGTCGGGTCTTTCCTTTATTTCTCAAAGAAAATAATTTACAAATCCAAATGTTTAAGCTCCTTTCTGCATATAGAAGTAGAGCGAAACGGGAAAGAAACGCAGTAAAAGCAAATAATATGTAAATATGGCATTACTAGTATAGTTAACAAGTGAAGCATGCATGTTCCCCCGTGAGTGGACAATGAACGAGAGATAAAAAAAATGACTAAGTTCAGCATTTGCCCCCCCATTTATTCCTAAAAGTCCACATCGGACGTCAAATCCTGGTGAAAATGGACAAATAGTGCAGTTTTAGGCGTTAGCATATGTAAATTTGAGTTCTGCAGCATGCAAAAAAAAAAAAAATGACTAAGTCCATCATTTGCCCCCATTTAGCCCCCAAAATCCCCACGGCTCTAACATATTTAAATTTAAATCCAGCGCCATGCAAAACTGCTATAAACAGAAAATTTTGAACAAATATAGTAAAATAGTCCCAAAAATGGAGTGTTGTTATTAGCCCTAAAAGAACCCTGGGTCACACCCAAGAATTATCGCGAAGTATAGACAAACGAAAATTATATAGAAATCAGTTAGTTACAACTTTTCAGAAAGTTTTATAAAAATCCAAGGCATCAATTTGTTTTTAATAAGCACAAAAGCGTCAATTTTAGCCATTTTAACTCGAAAGGGACCCTAGTGGGGGGAGAGCCGGAGGTTTTCCAGAAAATCCGTTTTGTTATTTACTCATATCATGTTTAATGTTTGTGCAAAATTTTTAAAAATTCCAACACGTAGTTCTTGAGAAAAGTGCAGACAAACTAACAGACGAACTCACAAAGATGAATTTACAGGTCCACCCTCTTTACATATAAGAACATATCGATCTTCATTCAATCCAACACTTTACGTCACGTGATCCTGCGATTGTTATATATTAATAGATATTTCAACAGATACAAATCTTGTCACTCAAAAGGTTCAACTTGTCGCAAACTGAAGAACATGTTTGAGAGTTTGAATTGGCCAAACAGTTTATTATTTGTATTGCGTTTTAATTATGTTTCGACGACTTTTAAGACGTTCCGTCTTCCATTTTAGATGACAACATTGTAAGC
>NC_136506.1:23751666-23769166 GCF_053919585.1 Euprymna scolopes
ACACACACACACATACACACACACACACACACACACACACACACACATATATATATATATAAGTTTAAGGCAATTAGACCTAGAGTCTAAAGAACAGAGTTTATTTTAATATATTAGTAAATGTATTAATACTAGTAAAAGAAAACAGTACTCGTTGTCATGTAGAGATATAATAAGCTCAATAGGTATAGATATCCTAGAGCTATTTTAATATTGAGTAAATTTCTTCATATTTTTTTAATTAAAAATCAGTTTCAAAAGGAAAAAAAATCACTAGTTTGTACGATCGTTTCGGAAACGATGTTTTATTGAAATAGACAATATGTCTTGAATTATAATTTGATAGAGAACTTTTTTTTATATTTAAACAAAGTCTCCTCATCAGTAAAAATTGTGGTGGTGGTGGGGGTTGTAGTAAGGCAGCTATTTTTAGAAATATTTTAAAAAAATAACAAAGAAAAAGAGGTTACTAATTTTCTCCCTTTCTAAATTAATTATAATTTTAAGTTTAAAATGGCGTGAGAACTCGTCATATCAGACAAATGCTATTCATTTGGACACTCACCTTTTTACGGGGAGCTGGTTTTCCCCGAAAATCTTGAGGAAACTAAACAAAACAAAAAACGGCCCCGCAACCAAAGTTAAGTGCGGGATTTCATTCTCTTATAGCGTGATGCTTAACCTCATAAAATTCACGCACCTGTGTGAACTCATTCCCCTCAGTTTTTAATTGTTTAATCTGAACCCTTTTCACTTCTCTGCCTTTTTAGCATCGTGGTAAGATGCCAGGCTTTTTTCTTCGTCTTCGTCGCAAGGCTTCGGGTTCGAGCCTACCTGCCTACCAAAACTTCTTTTTTCTTTTACACCTACAAACACCCGCGTAACGCCGACCACCCTCGCTACTCTTATTTACTTCTCTTCATAATTACATGTCCATATCCAAAGAAATAAAGATCTAACATTAAAAAGTATTTACATCAATTTCTAAAACACACACTGTTGGATAGTTAAAGTGAACCTTGGTAATCAAGATTAATTCTACGAAATATGATTATATTGCGGGAGAATTATGAATTACATTAAAAACTCCAGGGAGGACATTTAAAGGGTTATTCGGCATGAGATCGATAGAAACTTGTAAATATCTTATTCCAGTAGCGTTTCACTGAAACTCATAACGGATAGAAAATACTTTGTATTTTCATTATTACTAGATTTTAGAAGCGTTGCTATGAAAAACGACGACACAGACTCGAGCATATATACAGATGAAGTAAAAGAGAAAAAAAAGAAGAAAATAAACACGGCGACTACAACCACCGCGGTCATTTTTTTTTTACATAGGCGTCACCAATTATCAAGGCCGATAGGCCACTCAAGGATAAGGGTTAAAGAGTGTAGAGTAGTCAAAAGGACAATATAGTAATCGATAGCAATGGAAGTTCGGTAAATTTGTTAACTTAAGTGGAACGGCTCACCAGAAACTTGTTCACGTTGGACTTGAAGACAGCCATATTGTAGACAGCTGGAAAGCAGGAAAACGGAAGACAATTCCACAGGCGTGCAGTTCTAAGAAAGAAGCTTTGATCATGGAATCTATGTTTAGGTTTAGGTACAGATAAAGAGTGGGGAAAATTATTGAAAATGTTTTCAGCTAGTCTAGTGTTTCTTGTGAAAGTTTGGCGAGGGGGGCATAGATTGAAGCTCAGTTGAACACTTTCCATGAAAATTACGATAAAGCTGAGACAAACTCGCAACATCTCTTCTGTGAGATAGAGGTTGCAGCGAAGAGAAAAGGACATCTCCCACCAGGCCACGAAGTCTATTTTGAACCCTATCAAGGCAGGACAAGTCTTTTCTAGCAGCTCCTGCCCATATGTGGCAACAGTATTCTATCCTATTCCGTCATAATTACTACTATCTAAAAGAGACGTTATCACTCATTAAGCTGACTACATACATAAGACGTCCACTGTTTTCGTAATGCTGACGTCCACATAATCTGATTGGAATATAGAATTCATCAATCATAGTGCTCCACGGAGGACGGATTCTGAGAAAGTTATGAAGTTATATCTGAGAAAGTTATGAAGTTATATATATATATATATATATATATATATATATATATATATATATATGTATATATATATAATACACACACACACACACATATATATATATATAAGTATATTTAGGCAGGATTTTTTCTTTTATGCAGGTTTCATTAAATAGCACAGATAACTCTTGCTTGTTTTTCTTGTAATCCTCCTTTTTTCTTTGTCGGACCATTTTCCGAACGTTTTTTCCGAGTGAAAAAAAGAAATTTCCCATAATCGCGAACGATCTTTGAGGCATTGTTAATCCACATTAAAAAACCAACGATTCACCAGACTCAAAACGAAACGGAGGGCACGCGCAAGTGCTTTTTAGTATTTTAATGATTTTAAGCGATTTTAATCGCCTTTTAATCATCTTTTAATCGTCTTTTCATTTCATCTCGCTACATTTTTCAATTTCATTTTTTATTTTTTACTACTCGCTTGAGAATGACAAACGGAGGTCGAAAACGTTCGCGATTATGGGAAATTTCTTTTTTCACTCGGAAAAAAACGTTCGGAAAATGATCAGACAAAGAGAAAAGGAGGATTACAAGAAAAACAAGCAAGAGTTATCTGTGCTATTTAATGAAACCTGCATCTCTCTCTCTCTCTCTCTCTCTCTCTATATATATATATATATATATATATATATATATATATATATATACATGGTGTCCATAAAGTCCGTGTGCGCATTAAAACATTTATAATTTTATTTGTGATTGCAATAGAAATAACATGTAAAAAGGATTTGATTTTGGAACAATTCATTTTAAAATTGCACACAGACTTTATGGACACCCTGTATATATATATATATATATATATATATATATATATATATATATATATATATATATATACATTGCCTTTTCCTTTTTTTTTTTTAACTTGAATTTCACTTCTCCGTGATGTAATCGATTTTCTAGAAGTATTAATTTACCTTATGCGTCTGTAATTCTTTTTTCCGCGCTTTTTGTTTATCAATATACTTACTTCCTGTGCTTCCTGGAATTAACCTCTTTATTCGATGGATTTTTACCGTATCCTTTTATACTTATAATTTTTTCCTTGTTTCATAATCATTGCGAGTCTTTATAAACTTTTGCTAACGGTTAAAATCTTTTTAGTGCAAATATGAGTCAAGTGATATTTGCAGTTTTTTTTAATGCATGAAACTAAATTTATTGTATATTTTACAAGCCTCAGTCCTCTGATGAGAAGAATTGCATTTTTGAAAACTCCGCAAAATAAGGTTTTACAAGTTTGTTTATAATCCTTGTCGGATAATTAAAAATTCTTTATACCTTCTTTACAGGTACTTAATATTTTTGGAAAATTTGAAATCAATTTAGAAAATGTTTTTCTATCACATATATATATATATATATATATATATATATATACTCGTGAGCAAAGAAAATGGGCCAAACAAATTTTATACATTTTATTGCACTAAAAGCTATATTGAACAAAGGGCAATTGAACAAGGAAACTTAAACGAGACTAATAACACAGGACAAGACATTTACTTCAATAAATGCTTAGAATGGACTCGCATTCCCTTTTGGTTTCTTTAAAAGATCAATCCTTTTAGACATGCTCTCAACCAAAGTGGAACACCGTGAAGAGGAGATGCTATTCCATTCGCTTTGCACAGCTTCCCACAGTTTGGCATTGTTCGAAAAAAGTACTTCCATCGAATGCACGAGTTATTATGGACCAAATATTCTCGATTGGGTTTAAATCGGGGCTTTGAGCTGCCCAAAATATTACATTAATGTAATTATCAGGAAACCATTTTTGTGACTTTAGCAGTGTGTGCAAGGGCATTATCGTGTTGAAAAATAATATTCTGAGATATTTCCAGCTTCTGGATACTTGGTAACAGACCTGTTTCTAATATTCGAATGCATTTCTTTGCATTGATTGACTTCTCACATCTAATAACTTCCCCAACTCCTGCTGCAGTAAAAGTTCCCCATATCATTATCTCTCCATTCCCGTATTTAACTGTCGTTTTTATGCAACTTGGTGAAAATCTTTCGCCAGTTCTTCTATTGCACCATTCGGGAGCATCGGAAGCAACAATAACAAAACATTCCTGAACCAGTCTGTATCTTATTTGCCATAATACAAGAAAAATCTCTTACTATCATTGATGTTCTTCTTAAATAAAAATGGCTTCTTTGCACACCTTTAGAAGAAAATCTCATTTCTTTCATTCGTCTAGATATTGTATATCTAGAAAGAGAATTTCCAGCCTCTGTTTTGAATTCTTTGCTATCGTCAACATAAGTTTTCTTTCAATCCTTTAAAACAGTTCATTTAAGCCTGTGGTCGTCATTCAAAGTGAATGCTCTAGGGCGACCAGATCCAGATTTCCCTTTTAACAAGCATTCGACTTCGAACCTTTGACCAATTTGCTTCACTAAAGAAAGAGATGTTTTCACATTTTCTCTCTTAAAATATTAAGCTTGTAAGTCATTTTGAATTGCCTTAATCCTGCAGTTCGGTTTTTATATCCTCCCCAAGAAGATGCGGCCTTACCATATTTAGGATTAATTTTTCCACTTATTATATGCTATAATAATAATGATCTGCAAAATATAAATTTTAAGTAAAAATTAACAAAAATTCATGGAAAAATATTTAAAGGTTGATTCTCTCTTTCTTTTAATCTTGGACCATTTTTCATGAGTATATACATATATATATATATATATATATATATAGAGAGAGAGAGCCATCCATATACATCACTGTTTCGCTGTTTCACAGCTCATCAGTGCGGCCAGACAGGCAACTACCCTAAGCCATGATTGAAACCAGACCGCTTGTGTGACAGTCAAGACTCCTAACTATTACGCTAATCGGCGGCTGCTGTGCGGGTCGTGAATTAACGATGTTTTTACATCGTTCGAAATACGGAAGCTCGATGTGTTTACACCACGAGCGTCGCTTTATACGCTAATGGTAATTCGTGTATCACGTCTCAATATGCTCAACTCAAGATGAGGAGCATTATAGTCATCCACATACAGTACTGTTTCGCTGTTTCATAGCTCATCAGTGCGGCTAGACAGGCAACTACCTCAAGCCATGATTGAAACCCGACCGCCTGTACGACAGTCAAGGCTCCTAACCTTATAATAGAAACATCTTCTTTATATATGACAAATTCTCACGAGAATGAAACGCCGAATATTCTGTGAAGCTTAATTGCCATACATAGTTTCATAACTTATCATGTAGCACTATTGAGGTCCTGGATATGACCTTAAACTTTATCCAGTGGTGAGGCCCTAGCTTACGGGCTTTGGGGAGTGTGGAGCCACCCTTTAATTACCATTGCTCCCAGGTCCACTCTGACCCGGAGTGGTAGTACCTGTTAGGGTCCCAACTATGGGTTAAATAGAAACTGACTTGAAAACAAGAAATATATTCTATTAAAATATTTTTCTTAAAAATCTTTGGATTTGGCATTAAATAACCTGAAAAGGGTTGATATGCCGTAAAACAAAAACAACTAACCAACCAACCAACCAACTAGCACTATTGAGCACTGTTGAAATACTGAAAATTTATATTTCGTATATTAATTTATGTGATTAAATAAAGTAATCGTATATATATATATATATATATACATACATAAAAATCATATATAAGAGCAAATAGTTAATAAAACATGTTAAAACACTTTGAAAAAGAGTTAAAAAACATATTTAATCTGAAAAGGAAACACTTAATAAATGGATAGTCCTTAATCCGCGGAGTTTCGAAGAAATACTTCCTTTCTCATCAGAGGGTAAGAATTAGCAAAATGCGGGATCGGATTTTGCATACAAAAGTATTTGATGAAACTACAAGTAAGTCAAAGATATTACTTGATAATAAAAAGTGAAGCAGAGAGAATATAGTGAAGAAAAAGGTGATTACACGTGAGTGAATAGTCTGGTGAAAGGTAAATAATCCAATGACGGTAAAATCCAAAAATATAAATTATTTTTAAATTAATAAATTTTATTTTATAATATATATATATATATAAATATATATATAAACATATCTATGAATATTTATATATAAATATATAGATATAACTATATATATATAGATGTATAAATATATACAAATATATATACATATATATACAAATATATATTTAAAATATATATGTATATAAATATAGATATATACAAAATATATATATAAATAAATATATATACATAGTTATATATAATATATAGATGTAACTATATATATATATATATAGATGTATAACTATATACAAATATATATATACATACAAATATATATATATATACAAATATATATATATAAAAAATATATATATAAATATATATAAATATATACAAAAATGTATATATCTTAATATATATATATCTAAATATATATACGTATAAATATGCATATGTTTATATATGTGAATATATTAATATTATTAGTATATAAATATATATGTATATAAAATATATATAAAATATGTATGTATAAATATAATATATATATATTATATTTATACATATACATTTTATATATATTAAGATGATTGATAATTTATAATTTAAATTAAATTTAAAAGTCGGTTTTATAAGGAGGAACAAAACAAAATGCATAAATAATACGATCGTTTCGGAAACGATGTTTTTATTGAGATCGACACTAAGTAATGGATAATGATTTTAATATATAGGTTTTTGAAACAAAGTCTACTCATCACCAAAGATATTGGGTGTTTTTTTTTAAAGTCACCAAAGATAAACCTAGCATTTTTTTAAGTAAGGTAAATGTATCTTAAAATTTTTCGCCTTTTAAAATTCGTAAATATCATCGTCAAAGCCTCTATTTGGATGGTAAATGTAGCTTATGAATGTTTTAATTCATAAGCTACATTTACGATCCAAATGAATGCTTTGACAGTGATACTTACAAATTTAAAAAAATTTTAAATCCGATTTTTAATTTTTAATCTTAATTATAAATTATCAATTACCGTACTAAATATTAAAATAGCTCTAGGATATATATGCCTATTGAGCTTATTATATATCTACATTGCAACGAGCACTTTTTTTCTCGTATTTTAGTTACATTAGTGATTTTACTATTACATTAAAATACACTCTGCTCTTTAGACTGCTGTTCTAATCCCCTTATATATTTAATCATCTACAAGATACACCTAAAAAGGTCGGAGGTTACGTCGGCTGGGACGTTGTAAAAATTCCACTCAAGATGAGAATAATAGTCCGAAGAATTCAAATAATGCGAATAACATTTTTAGTTAGTTTTATCACAGTTTAATGTCGGCCATTTGCAATACTGAGAATTATCTAGTGGCTGTTAAGAAATTTTTAGCATATTTGAGCAAATGAATGAAGTATGGTTTTAATTTTGATTCATTTACATGTCATTCAATCAATGTCTGTTTATATCTGTGTGCGCGTATGAGTTCCTAAAAGGATATCAGTAGAAGCTGTAGGATAGCTGGTTTGCAAAGATATCAGCAGCAGTAGCCGAAAAGCACATATGCAAATTAGGACGTGTGCGTGGGATTGCGTCAAAAGAAAAAGAAAAAAAGGACACTTGTGGTCGGGGAGAAGCAAAGTGAGCCCAACGAAAGATAGACGTTTAAAGTTGAGAAATGGCTGGCTATGCCTAGCGTGTAGTTAGAAAAGGATAATAAACGGGTGAGATGGACGTGTGGCCACGTAGTGGCGGGGAGAGACTTTTAAGCTGGTGTCGAGACGGGGGGTTTTGGTAATCTCATGGCAGACAAAATGAACAGTTAGAAAGAACAGGAAGTAGACATTGTTTGGAAAGTAATGACAATAAATGCCTTTTGCTAAAACAGAAAGAAAACCGAGTCAGGGTTGTTTATTTTTGTTTCTTTCTTTTTGGTGGTACCAGACGGTGTGGAAGTCAAAGAGAGGTTTAAACAGTAACGGCCACAGTTCGAGCGTAACTATCATGTTACATGTGTAATACAGGATAACCCCCCCTCCAAAAAAACGGGGCCTGTTTACACTTTATTAATTATAGTTGGGGTCCGTTTCTTTTGGGTCACCCTGTACTAGTTGCTGATGAAATATATTTTAGCGAATTTACATAAAGTTTTAAAAGATTGACTCCCGCGCGCGTACACTGATCATTTTAGTACTGAATATAAAATTTCATGAGGTTCAACTGTTTTCCTTATTAAATGTTTTGTATATAACTTATTTAAAAAGGTTTTTAGGTAAGAGTGTGTGGTAGTTTAGGTAGATGCGCTTCTTAAATAGTAAAGTATGTAACAATTTCTAATGATCGGAACTGCAGATTCATTCTGCTCTCTAAGAGTGCATTGCAATATCGCATGCATAATTTCTTATATCCGTCGCTGATTACGTACATTCGATTTTATATACTCTTGTTTTAGTCGGAAATCATCATATTATATTGTATGCATCTGGAGATTTTATTGTTAGCATTGGTTTCCCCGACATTTTATTGAGTCAGAATCCTTTCTAGAACGACAACAAGCGCTTATAGGAAGGACCAAATGAAGTTTACCAAGATCCCAAGTGAAAGTGATTTTAGTGAAACGAACTGGAGTCGGCCTCGGTACACCTAAGTCGTCAGCCCGTGTCGTTAACCACTGAACCACCGTCAGCTCCCTAGTAAAAAAGTAAAACCCAAATATTTTGGAAGATAAAGATAAAGAAAACATTTTTTATAAAAATAAATGGAACGAAAAGCATTTATTTCGTACATGATTTTCACTTTAAATCATCAAACATGTCTCACAGTTTCTATTTATTTCCCAATTTACCAGCACATCCATTTCTATTTAATGCACCTATAAAAATGAATTCATTTCTGCATATGAAATAAGAATCGTTTGCATCTCTCTTCTGCTAATCGAGACGGACACGAATACCGATGGCTTCGGCACGACAACCAGTTAAATATTTATAACTTCTGCCACAAACGCATGGAGAAGGCAAAAATTGGAATAAAGACTAATATATGAGGCACCTCATACGATTTGATATTAATCTATTATATAAAAGTCGTAATTTGGTCTCTGTATCTGCTAAAAGTAGGAAACTACACATGCTACGCGTACAGAATTTTCACCATCGGAATAAGCGTAACGCCGATCTGTTTTATCAGAAAGAAATACTATAATATTCATCCTTTTATAGTCAGCAGAGATCATAGAATTGGCCACAATGAAGTGGATTGGGACGTGGACCTTTCAAGTTGGAATTATTGAAGTTCCATAGCACCGTTTAGTTCAGTAACGATGTTGATGATGTGCCACCTAGAAGTACACAATCCATGACAGCGCTGAGGTAATTACTGCGAACAAAAGAAAAAGTCCGGTACAGAAAGCAGATTATTTTGATTCATACAAATTACGCGAAGCTTTCTCTCAGTGCACCGTGATGGGTCCCCAACTAGAGCAGACAATCAATCGAGTTGATTGAAAAATGGGCGATTTCGATGGCAATAAAAACATGGAGGTGCAAAATATTCGTTGACCATATTATCACGAAGGTCGGGTCTCTCTGCTAGTTTGCAATAAAACAGTATTTGTCATTATCTTCTGCAGAATGTGAACTGCATTAAAAAAAATTATACCTTTTTATTTATGTTATAGATATTTCCGTTTGTCTGTCGATTTTTGCACAGATAACATTGTATCATGGCAGTAATATTTACCGGAAGTTACTAACACAACTTCCAGTAAATATTACTGCCATGATGTGTGACAGACAAGGAAATTTTAAGAGCTGAGTGTGCAAGGATGTGACGTAAGCAACAGGATGTGACGTAAAGAATGGGATTTGACGTAATCAACAGGGAAATGGGACCGAGTATGCTTTTGACTTCGGGTTTGGTTCTAATAAAAACCAACTCTATCTTACCCCATTTTTGAGGCTATCAGCAAGAATCTCGTTGCCGACGCGAGGAAATGTAAAAAAAAAAGTACTTAAAATGTTAATGGTACTCAGCTAGCGTTTATCTGCTAATTTCAATTGCCATATATGTTTAGCACATAAAAGAAATAGGGTCAGACAGCAGTCAGTTGGCTAGCGTTGAAAACATTGCTTCCTCTGAGAACACGAGCCAGAGCAGGGTTCCCCAAACTTCAGGAAAACATGGAGCTCCTGAGCAGGGCAAAATTTTTCACGGAATACTTTCTAAAATAAATATGAAAAACATTAATTCCACATTTTAATACTAACTAACGATGATGTTTACAACCATTTTTAGTTTTTGATTAATCCAAAATTGTTGCATTTTTTGTGATTTTTTTTATTTTCTCTTTCATGAACTATCCTGAAATTCTTTATACCTTTAGTTATGTATCATATCTGTTTCCAATAAACATATCAATAATTAAATGTCTGCAGCCATTTACTTTTTTCCATATAAAGCATTTGCTTCTTTTTAAAGTATATCTTAGCGAGCTCCTCTGTATAATTTTTTAGGGGGGGATATATTTCCTCTTCCACTTTTCCTGTTCTTCTTTTCTATTAAGTTTGCTTCACTGCTGCTGATGTTGTTGGTCATGTTACTAATTTCTGCCTATTTATTGATCTGCGTATTCCCGCGCTTTGTGACAAATTTCAAGCTGAAGTTGATAATTCGGACTGAACATTTGAATCTTCTTTCTGTCTTAACTTGAAGTGAACTCGTCTAAGTAAACTGACGAAGTTTATAATCTATAAGTGATTACGTCTAAGTTACATGACGAATTCATATCTCGCTGAGGGAAATCTACTTCAAGTAAATCTAGGAAATCTGTCGAAGGCTTGTCGGAAAAATACTAGCTCACATGAGAGAAAAATACGCGTGGGAAATATTCTCACTAGGAAATATTGATTGGAAGTGTCTATCACTATAACTAGATATTTTCTTCTAAGACATGAAAAAAATTTATACGCCTCAAGCTTCAGTTTTTCTAAGCCAAAAGAAAAGAATATTTCTATTCTGACTGGACTCAAAGAAGGAACTAGGAAGTTTTTTTCCGGACTTCTTGCCTTTTCAGAGAACGTTATTATACGAGGAACTATGGGTATTTTCTCAGATTATTCCCTGGGAAAAATTAAGAAATAAATTGCTCACTATAAAAGAACACTATCGAAACATTATTTCAGATAAAAAAAGTCTACAGATATTTCTACTAATCTACTCAATAGGACTTTCATTTTAAAGTACATTACAAAATGTAAGCTTAAATTGCAAACAAAGTGAGTGAACTCTTTTCGACTTCGCTAAAGTAAATCGACCTTTCTAAAAACATCCTGCCTTTGTTTAAATATCATATCACAGCAGTAAGTAAAAAGAAGGCCTTCTCAACCCGTCTTTCTTTCTTTCTATCTTTCGTAATTGTTACCACACAAAGGACTTTCTTTGTAGCTGAAAGCAAAATTTTAGCGGCAGACAGCTTGTGAACTTGTTTTTGGCTGTAAGTTTTTTTTAAAATGAAATTGTTTGTTTATTTTTATCCACCAAGTCCTTTCTCTGCTCATATTTTTGTTGCTTTTCTTTATCGACCTATTGGTAACGTTTTTCACCGTCGAAGTGACCTTTTTTGGAAGTAATGATACTAATTTCGATAGCTGAAACTCGCTCATAGAGCCCCAGGACTCCGTGGAGCTCACTTTGGAAAATCTTGAGCTAGTAAATAATGTCACACAATATATTATAGGCACAAAAAGCAGGATTATTAGTTGGAACAAAAAGAAGAGAGAAATGACTTTAGAATCGAATTATAAACGAAGAAATCCCAGACGATCCTTCTCCAAATAAAAGATATAGTCCTTATAATGTGGTGCTAACATAGATTCCAGAGCGAAAATGCATCCCTACGAGAAAGTAGCAACTGGAAGAAAATTGAAGGCGATTTCGAGAGAAGTGTATTCGATCTCGGAGAAGAGATGTCGTTGCGTATTGAGAACAAGTGCTATGATGTAATACGTACTTATTATTTATTGATTATAGTCGATACTATATTTTATTTGATACTTACATATAAACCATAAAAACTATATCTAATACAAAATCAGTTAAACTTATTCTTGCATTTCTGTTTCGTACTAACCTGAGGTATCTGTTGAAATCCCTCGCTTCATATTTTATGCCATCGTACAATAAAAACAAATATGTCTATACCGAAGAAAATATATTTTTACCAACCAAAAGTGTCTCGAAGCTGTATCTAACTTTGCTCTCGTCAGGAGCCAAGTAAATAGGAGTTCTGTAGTTTTGCGACACACCTTGTATTTGTTTCAAATCAAACACATCTCGAAAATTCCGTGATTATAACCTTTAATCGTGGTTAAGTTCAGCTGTCTAGTGTAATATAGATCTACTTTAATCTGAACGCCGGAGAAGGACACTTGGGAACGAAAAGCGTGTCTACTGCAATAAATAAAGACATTCAAGCGAAAGCAATTATTTTCTGGTAAAGTGAAGTTCAAAAGACACATTCACTTATATATGCGTCCATCATTAAAGGTGACTGATTTTGTTGGAAACAACGGCCTATGAAAACGCATGCACAAATTTGTACATCAAATGCAATGCGTAACGGAACTGGTGATCTAAATATTTATTACGATCCAAAAGAGAGGGATAAATAAAGACCTGGTCAGAGATAGCTTGATTCGTAAGTCATTTTCTAAAAGGCATTTAACACATGCAATCTAGGGAAAGTAAGTCAGTGAACTTTGATTTACTTTTAACAGCTTTGAATTAGATATTGAGCTGATTCTATTACACTGGCCCACAAAATATTGTCATGATGCCTAAGATGTTTCAACTGTTTTTTTCCTAATTTAAGGGCGCTGATTCCAGAAATGCTGCCACTTTTTTCTATCAGATCTCGTTTTCCTGCTAGTATACTTCCCTTTGTAGGAAGTCGGTAGCTACAATAAAAACAGGCAAATCGAAGGAACAATATTTTTATGTAACTTTAAGTCACATATTTAAGAGATCACACTGAAATATTCACAATTAAAACTTATAAAAAAAAACTTCATCATCATCCATAAATAAATGTTTTACTGATTTTCTAGAATAAGGGGCTCTGGTATCATCGCGCTTGATAGACCAACAGTAGTCTGCAAGCATGGTATAATCATAACGACTTTAATAGACTTGATAGAACCACCCCCTTTGCTTGTCACTCACACCACCTTGGTTTTCCAGAAAAGAAAATTGCAAGGTACCTGTTTGTTTTTTGTTTTTGTTTTACGGCATATCAACCTTTTTCAGGTTATTTAATGCCGAACCCGGTGATTTTGAAGAACACTTTTTAATAGAGCATATTTATTTTTTTCAAGTCGGTTTCTATTTAACCCATAGTTGGGACCCTAACAGGTACTACCACTCCGGACCAGAGTGGACCTGAGAGCAATGGCAATTATAGGGTGGCTCCACACTCTCCAACGCGCGCAAGCTGGGGCCTCACCATCGGATATAGTTTAAGGTCATATCCAGAACCAACAAGATGGCTGTGGCAAGAAATGTAACGTGATTCTAATATTTGCACACAGTTGATGGAAACTTATAAGTAATGTTTCAACAAACTCTTTTAGTTAAGCGCCTCAATTTTTCAACAGGAAGAATTTTACTACATTCATAAACGCTGTCAAGGCATTCAATTCTGCAAGATTCATAAAATTACAGAAATTTGCTTCATCCATTAACGTTCGAATCTGGGTCCATCGAAAATTCCAACTTTTAATTTTTCTATGGTTAAGCCTGGAAATTTCATTTTCTTTAAGTGTCGTTGAATGGCTTAGACGAACCAATCAATACAAGTTGTCATTGTAAAGAAGAAAACTTTTTTTGGAACTGTCTATAAAAAGGCGTCAATTTTGAAAATAATACTGTTCGACACCAACTGTCGCAGCAGGCCGGCAACATCGTTGCAATATACTATGTCGTTTTTTTTTTCTGAGTAAAATATGGCAAGGATTCAATATGGTGTTTTCTATAGAATGGTTATGAGAATTCCAGGCTGAATTAGATAGTTTTCCTTGAGTTCTAAAGCAACAAGTTCAGAATATTCTTTTGAAAGGTTGAGATCTCGAGTCAGATAATAATGTTTTCTTCGAGACAAAAGATGTAGTAGTAAAGAAGGAGGAAAACCGACATATGAAACAGTTACTTCACTACTGTCAGTTATTTTTTTTATTACATTTTCATCCCAAACAAGGCACATTGCCACTTTGGTGTAGGGGGCTACTATCAGGGGAAACAACTACTGGAGTACTATGTAGGAATTTGGGCAGCAGGATGTTGGTTCACGTTGCACTTGAACTTCTGCATGTCAGTACAGTTGGGGAAACAGTGACCTGGAATGGAATTCCAAAGTCTAGCGGTTCTGGGGAAGAAACTACTAGAGTAGAAAGATCTTTTACATCTAGGGATCTCTACAGTGTGGGGTGGAATTTTGCAGCTTGTCGGGTCTGTCAAGGGTGTCCACGTCGTGGGGGCACAGGTGCTTGTAGTTCATCAGAGCATCCACCATTAAAATACTTGTAGAACAGGCAGAAGAACTGCTTGGTCTTCTTCAGAACCAGAAAATTCCAATTTAAACACCAGAAAAGAGTTCGACCCAGAATTGACCCCTGAGGGAATCCAGCATTAATACTGTTAGGTTCTGATTTCTGCTCATCAACCACTACTCTTATGAACCTATCAGAGAGAAATTATAATTGAAAAAACGTTTCCAACTACACCATATCTTCAGATTTTGTAAAGAAGACCTTTATACAATACCCTATCAAACGTCTTTGATATATCAAGAGCAATTGCTCTAGAAAAGAATCCTTTGTCGAGAGTTTCACTGATCCTATGGGATATAACTGTTAGAATACTTGCTGCCGATCTAGCAGACCGGAAACCATATTGCATGTCACCAAGAAGGTTATTTCTACTTAGGTGGATGATTACTACTCTATTAAACACAGATCCCAGCAATTTAGTCATGGCGCACAACAGGCTTTTGTCGCCGATATTTTCGAAAGTCATCCTCTCTTTTCGATTGACTAGCCTTAATTTAAACCTTCGCCACTTTCGGTTTAGCGATGTATACAACATCAAAGACGTAACGTTTTTTTTCACTTTCTTTTCCTCCTCTGCGGTACGGGTTCGAGCCTGCCTGTTTGCTACCACTTTTTTTTTTTGCTCAACAAACACCTCCAAACATCCGGGCAACGCCAGGCACTCAGGCTAGTTACAATTAAACGACAGTCACTCGGAAGAAAAAAGATGTAAGTGTGACACACAAAATAACACACACGTTATCGTATTAATATATAGATTAGCGTTGAGACGTAAAATTATTTTGACATTCTTTTATGAAATAACGAATCTATTTCCAAGGCAACACAAAAAAAAGATAAAGAAAAATAAAGCAATCATTACGAAACGTTAATCACGCGCCAAACAAATGATTAGTTTCCTTAATTTCTTTCTCTTAAAGACGAGAAAATTAGTGGACCATTCAGAAAAATACGCACGGAAGACTGAAACGGAAAACGGAAAGACAGAAAACTATCGACAGCATATAAATAGAATTTAATCGATTTCGGTCTCTTAAAATAGAAACACATCGATCTATCGTATATTTTTGAATCTGCAAGTCCATCACCAAAAGGGAAAGGTGTATTTTTTTAATTATTTTTTAAGGAAATCGATAAGAAATATTTTGCATTGCATAAAAAATGTATTTTAATAGGAAGGTCTTATACAGGTTGCGGAAATAGAATTCGAAGAGACTGACAATATTTTTTTTTCAAGAAACCTTATTCAGGGGAAAAATGTCTTAATGCATACACACACACACATACATATATATATATATATAGTATATATATATATATATAGTATAAATGCTAGTATATATTTATATATATATATATATATATATATATATATATATATATATATATATATATATATATACTAGCATTTCAGCCCGGCGTTGCTCGAGTGTTTAAAGGTTTGTGTTGAGCAAAAAAAAAAAAAAAAAAAGAAAGTGGTAGTAGGAAAGCAGGCTCGAACCGGTACCGCAAAGGAGGAAATGAACGGGGGGAAAACCTGACGTCTTTGCTGTTACGACTGCCGCCAAACCGGAAGTGACGTAGGCTTTAATTAAGGCTAGACAATCGAAAAGAGAGGATGACTTTCGATAATATCGACGAGAAAAGCGACCCCAGCCGTAGAAAAGTGCACAGTTGAGGGTGAAGATATTAATGTTTTTAGCCAATTTTTCGATATTTGTCGTCTGAAAGGTCGAACATCAAAGCGATACTGATCTTGTGAGAATCGGCCGACACAGTCGAAAGATTTAGGCAGACATGCAAACATACATACATACATACATTTATATATTGGTAACTCAAATTTTCGAACCAAACCGATTAAAAAGCTTGCCCTATCTCTGAATACCCTTTATGTAAAATTTCAAATGTTTAGACCAGAAATTGTCTGAGTAATTTGGTAGAGAGTTTAAGTAAGTTGACATGCACAGATCTTGACAGCACCTGTTTCGTACCGCAAAAATATTAATTTAATTATTTTGTCAATTACTGAATTTATTTCGACCCAACTCATCATCATTATCAGAAGAAGAAACCATTATCAATTTTAAAAGAACATAAAAGCATATGGACACAATAATATTATAACATCCGGGAATTAGGAGATAAGTTGCAATTATCTTTTTTTTATATATTAAAAAGATGACGCAATGAAATTGCTTTCACAGGTATTCCCCGCCACTCAACAGGCCATCAAATGTAAATATAGATATGAGCGCACACCATCAATTGCAGTTCGCTTGGCAAATTAACCTGCATCTAATGAACAACTAAAAGCGATTTTATTGCAAAATAATGGAAAATCACCAGGGAAAACCGTTCTATGTGCGACACGTAGAAATCCTGCGTTAATGAATTTAGTGAATCTTCTTGCAACCAATTGATTGTGGACAGCACGGACATGTCTCGCAAGGCTGGTTCGATAGAATACCGGTGTTCAATTTGAATTCGGGAAAAGATGAGTGCTGACATTTTCGATGCATATCTTTTATCGATTGTTTGTAAAATCATTAACAATATGTACCCAATATATAATCATCAAGACTGAATTCCAAATATACTAAAACAATCGTTCAATACGAAAGGTATACACCCAACTTTGGAAACAAATGTTATATTGCAAGTTAGTATTGTTTTAAACATTAAAATCATCGATAGTAATTATAAAACATCTTATAATTCTGTTTAACGGTGACGTTATTATGATCTCCGAGATAATACAAAATTGTACAGGGTAGAATAATAAATTTGTCGCATTATAAA
>NC_136506.1:23774166-23794166 GCF_053919585.1 Euprymna scolopes
TTTGGAGAATATACTTACAAAATAAACTATTAAAATTGTTTAAAAAAAATAATAGAAATATTATTTTTATTTAAAAAAAATTGTTTACAAAATGCCGGCAATAAAAAATAATATTTCTGTTGTTTTTTAAACAATTTAATAGTTTATTTTGGAAGTATATTCCATAAAGAAAATAAACAACCCACTTTAAACGGAGAAATTACGAGTTTTGTATATGTTATTCGCAGTTTTGTGTTAGGGTTGTCAAAAATTTCCCCCAAATTCTGATACTGCTAGTGGCGCTGTAAACGAAAATAACGTTTAAACTTACGACAAACGAGTAGATTCCAAGATATGAAGAAATGTTAGTTTAAAAAAATGGGGATCACTTTTCTATAAAAATTTAACGTAAAATGAGCAACCACTTTACGACCATCGTTTTCTTTTTAGGGCGCTTTCTTTTTAACAAATAAAAGCGAAGAAAAATAAGTATGGCCACCTTTATGTTGGGGGTTGGGAATCAACGTACAATGAACACAGTTTAACGTAAAATGAGCACCCCCTTTCAAAAAGTGTAAACAGAATTTTTGTCGGAGAGAGGGGATCAACTTTAGGTGCTCATTTTACGTTTAGTTGTGTTCATTCCTACATCAAAGAGGCACTGTTTGAGGCGAAAATGTAATTTTTTAAAAATTGCTCGTTGCGCATGTAAAAAAGGAAAATTGGCTATAAAGTGGGTGGTCGTTTTAGGTTAAATTATCCCCCCTTTTTTAACTAACATCTTTTTATATCTTGGAAATTACTAGTTTGCCGTAATTTTAAACGTTATTTTCGTTTTCAACACCCCCGAAAACCTATAAAGTGGTAATTTAAAAGGATTTTTCCAAGGTGGACTAATTTTGCACATTTACCTTATTTTTTTTTATTTCCGCGTTTTTTGTGATGTAATTTATTTTTGTATTAAGTCAAACATGGTACGATTTTCTTTTAAATTATTTCTTTAGGTATGTGAACTTCATTTTCGACCTGAGGACATACAGCGAGAGGCATCAGCATTTGATGAAAGGACTGGAAAGACAATTAGTGTTAAATTAAAAAAATCCCTATCTTAAGGATGGTGATATTCCTCAAATATTACCAAACTGTCCCTCCTATATATCGTCATCAACCACTTTTAGAGAGTCTCATAACGCAAAGAAAATGCGTTTAGAAAATTCTGCTCTTAAGCGTGCATTATGTGAAAGTGTTGCTGACGAGTTAGAGATACGGAAAGATAAAACTTTCCATAATATTGATGATTTAGAAAAAAAGTAATGTTTATAGATAAAAATTATTGGATTTCTATATGGCAAGACAATACCATCATTATATGCCATATAAAGAGATGTCTATGGTGATTGAACTGGACTTGGCCGTTAGAGTATTCTGTAGTGATGAGGAAATGAGTGCTATAGGGGAGTATAGAATTCCTAAACATGTAACAGAGGAAATAGTCTGCAGATTTTGATGAAAAACATGAAAAAATGGACATCGAAGAACAGGAAATGAAAACTTCTAATAAAAGTTCTTTATTAAAATTAATCTTATCATTTTTGCAAGATGAATCATTTAAATATTTTAATGCCATGAAGTTCATATATGAACAAATTAACATAATGGCAATGAATAAGGTTAATTATTCGAGTGAAATGATGGTATTTTCTTCCTTATAATATAGAGGGTACAGACAGTAAAGAGACACTAAAATGTAATTTTACCATGCTATTCAACCATTCGAATATTAAACTTATCAATTTCTATGAATCCTGTCATTGAACAACACGATAACAATTTTCTCATGCATATTTAAAGTAAGTTCAAGTTACTAATGCAGAATGACATCACAGTATCTTTACTTGTTGATGAAATACATCTCAAACCTTATCTTGATTATAAAGGGGGTAATATTGTTGGCTTAGCTAACAACACCAATGAACCAACCACAAGTGCATTTGCTTTTATGCTTAGCAGTGTATTTTCACAATATAAGGATGCTGTGCATGTTATGCCAACTAAATGTCTTCTAGCTGAAAACTTATTTGACATAATTAAATGTGTAATAATTGGCTTAGAAGATATAGGGTTTAAGGTATTATCTGTTATAACAGATAATAATGCAATAAATAAAAAAAAGCTATGTCTTTCTTTTGTAGCCCATCAAAGCTTTCAATTGTATATCCCCATCCAGTTAGAACGTCTAGCCCTCTTTTCGTCTTACTCGACTCAGTGCATATATTAAAATGCATTAGACTTGGCCAAACAGATGAACGTAAATGCATGATCTTCCCAAAGTTTTGTTATAATGGAAATCATGAATTAGATAACATCCAAAGTGCTTCATTTTCTAGTTTACATATACTTTATGCCCTAGAATCTCAATCACTTGTGAAATATTGCTACAAGTTGACTTCAAAAGCTTTTTCTCCGACTACTTTTGAAAGGCAAAATGTTAATTTGGTTTTGCAAATTTTCAACGAATATACTATTCAAGGTTTGCTAACCTTAGGAAAACAGGAGTGCTTGCTAAATTATGCAGAAATCGCAGCACACATGCAAATATTTTATATTTGGTGGACAATACTGAATGTGAAAACACCATAGGTTGTCGACTTCGTAATAAATATGCTAATCCACTTACATTAAATAGTGATACTTATAGTTTCCTAAATGTGTTCTGTGACTGGTTAGAAACTTGGAATAGGATTCCTGGAAGAACTGGTAAGTTAACAAAGGAAACATATACTGCATTGCACCATACTACTTATGCAATTTTAGAATTGGCTAAATATTGCATAAATTTACTGAACATGGTGTATATATTACCAGGAAAGTTTCAGACAGATAACCTTGAGGCAACTTAGTGGAGATCAGTATAATATATCGATACGTCAGGTGTATGAATGTAAAAAAACCCAGAATGTTGTCTGTTTTAAAATTGAGCTTACCAATTAATAATCGAACTATTGAATTGAAAAATTTAAAAGAAACTAACTGGGATGAAATGACAAGGGAGCAAGAGTTACATGTTTATAAATGTAACATAGATGTAGCAGAAGACGATGTTAATCAATGCAAGGAAGTACTTTCTGTTATATTATACTTAGCAGGTTATTGCTGTTATGCAGTTTTCAAAAAACTGAAATGCAATAGATGCAAAAATTTAATATCCGGGAGAGAGGCTGTTTAAGAAATAGCTGAATTAAACAGCTACTTTCAGGGTATTAACAGAGGTTCTCTGCTATACACAAATGATATAACTAATAATTTTGTCTTATATAATTATATAGTTATAAACATACTTACAAAATGCGATTATTTATTACATTCGATTCATCAGAGAAAATTAGCCATGTACAACACTTTAAATATTTTGGCTAATCAAAATCGATTATTTCATGTTGACTCTTGTCACACTATTCAGCAAATTGAAAAAATGCTGATATGGAGTTCATCGAATTCCCTTATAAACAATCTTTTGTCGCAAAGAGAATGACAATATTAGTAAAAAAATATATCAGAAAAAGAAAAATTCAAACTTTTAATTAAATTCTACAACAGATTTTTGAAAAGTTTTAATATTCAATATTTGAAATATTTCTGCCTTAGTAACATTGTTTATACTAACATTTGTTTGAATTTAATTTTTAACTAATTGTTTGTTATTCAGTTAAACTAATTGTTCGTTATTCAGTTAAACTAATTGTTCGTTATTCAGTTAAACTAATTTATTATTCGGTATTCAGTTAAACTAATTTATTGTTCGTTTTTCAGTTAAACTAATTTATTGTTCGTTTTTCAGTTAAACTAATTTATTGTTCATATGTCAGTTAAACTAATTTATTTTTCGTATTTCAGTTAAACTAATTTATCGTTTGTTTTTCAGTTTTGATTTTAAAAATATTGCTTTTTGATTTAAAAAATATTTATTGTTCATTTTTATTTGATTCTATTGAATAAACTTCAGTTTTACACTAATCAAATCGTATTCCTTTTATTTTTAAACTTTTTAACAACTTTTCTCCCTTTCAATTCGTTTTTTATTATTAATATTTTTATTATTAATATTGGATGAGTTTCAGTACAGAGTATAATGTTTATCTTTTTTAATCCAATTTTGAAGTTTTCTAACGCTTTCTGTAAAAAATGCTGCTCATTATCGACAGTCTGTGTTCCATCTTGCTTGCTAGGACCTATGGCGATGACGTAATTTTCAGCTGACAGGCCATCTATGACGATGGTCACGGTTTTACATACCGTCCAAACGTGACAAGTCGCTACCTCTTCGACCTCATAAAAACATCGCAGTTAACATCACGTTGACTCTTCATCCAACTTTCTTCAATGTGGTCATCAGACGAGTGATGAATTAAAGATTGCGTTGGTGAATTAAATGAAAATACTATTAAAATCATTTAAAATCATTAAAAGATTTCCCCTTTCATACTGAGCCTGATTGATAATGTTTTTTGTTTTTTTTAGTAGGGCTGCAATGATTGGGAGGCGCAGATCACAGTGTGAGGCGGCTAAAATGATGATTTTAATGAGTATATTTATAAATTCAGTTTTGGGGGTGTCATGTGCTGCACTGCTGCAAGGTGTAAGTAAATTAAGCTATTCGGGGAAGGTAGGTGGCATGTTAGTGTGTGTGTGTGTGCATGTATTTTTTTTAATTCAATTTTCACCCCAAATAAGGTACAGTGCCACTTTGAAGTAGGGGTTACTATCGGGGGACATAAGTTTCAGGGGTATTACGAAGGGAGATGAGTGGCAAGATGTATGTTCACATTACATTTAAATTTCTGCGTGTCAGTACAGTTAGGGAAGCAGAATCCCGGAAGGGAGTTCCAAAGTCTAGCAGTTCTGGGGAGGAAACACAACTAGGGATCTCTACAGTGAAGAGGTGGGATTTAGCTGCTTGTCGAGTTTGTCGGGGGTGTTCACGTCGAGGGGGTACAAGTGCTTGTAGTTCATCAGAGCATTCACCATTAAAGTACTTGTAGGACAGGCAGAGGGATGCAACATTTCGTCAATTTCGTAATATATATGTATATATATATATATATATATATATATATATATATATATAAAATAAAAATTACAATTAAATTTACCAAAATGATCCAAGATGGTAAAATTAAAGTACATTATAAATATTAAAGAATTAATATTTATAAAGTTATCTCAGCCAGATATAAAAGCTCGATAAAACCAAATAGGAGATAGAGCTTATAATACGAGCAAACAGTTAACAAAACAGGTTAAAAAAAACACTTTGAAATGAGTTAAAACATATTTAATCTGAAAAGGAAAAAATTAACAAGTGGATAGTCCTTAATCTGCGGAGTTTCGAAGAAATACTTTCCTTCTCATCAGAGGGTAGGAATTAGCAAAATACGGGATCGGATTTTGCATGCAAAAATATTTGATGATACAACAAGTAAGTCAAAGATCTTACTTGAAAACAAAAAAATGAAGCAGAGGGAATATGGTGAAGAAAAAGATCATTACACATGAATGGATAGTCTGGTGGAAGATAAATAATCCAGTGACGGTTAAATCCAAATATGTAACTTCAAGAAAGTTAATTGAATTTCCATTTGCACAAGTAAAATCCAATCTAAACTTATATATATATATATATATATATATATATATACATATATATATATATATATATATATATATATTATAATAAAACCCTCTTCCTCTCTGTTTGTTTAATTGCTTATTTGTTTGTTCACAATATACGGCATATATAACGTCGTAGAAGATAACGTTATAGCAAATTATAACATATTTGACATCGTAGCAGTTGACTTCATATATGGTCACGTAATAACAGATGACAACATACATGCTGATGTAATATATGACGTCATCACATATGCAAGCCCAGGTATATACAACTATTATATATATTCATTTTTCAAACAAATATTATCAATTACTATTATAATTCATAATTTCATATACAAATAAAGGATTCTAATAATTAGGTACGAAAGAAGCCGTGTGTTCTGAGTGCCAATGTCTTATATATTATATGTACTTTTCAAAGTGCACATCTTTTAATGCTATTCATTGGCTGTTCTCCGTGTCTTTCATGTATAACGTACCGCACTCCTAATACACGCATCTCTTCTTGTACTGGAGGTGGTCGCAGGAAACGCTTAAAACATATTCTTTAAGACATTGTATATTCCTATACGTCAAAAACTAAATAAAATAGAAATATATTAAACTTATATCATTTTACTTTCATTTTTTTTTGTACACACAAACTTATATACAAATATATGTAAATGTGTGTATATCTGTACATACATGCGCCTGTCTTTGTCAATTTATGCATAAATAACGAATCTGGTACGCTTACTATATCTTACTGTGCATTTGAATGGCTGAAAAAAAATGAACACCGTGCGCTTTGCATCAAATGCCTGCAACCGCTGTAGTTGACGTCCCATGATACCCGATGATCCATTGTCATTTGTCTATGCTATCAATATTAAAAAGCGAATAGCCCCAACGTATTACTCAGCTCCTGTCAACAGTTGCAGCGATTGTACAGCAGCCTGCGGCAATCTGGATCTCCATTGCAGTCAGAGGGGGTGTTTGTTAAGGTAATGTTTGTCGTTGATATTTATAGCAAACTGGTAACAAGGTTAGAATGAATGCGTAACCCCGCAGTGATTGTATTCAAGCCGCAAGGAAGAAAATTGGCCAAGTTCAGCGTGAAGTCATACATGAGCATTATTTAGTTTTTAGCGTTGTTCACTTGTCATGCCACACACACGCACACACACGCACACACACGCGCACACACACACACACACACACACACACAGACACACAGACACACACACACACACACATATATATATATATATATATATATATATATATATATAAACAGACAGACAAAACGACTGGTCCGCTATATCACAAGTCTTCAGTGAAGCTAGACTGAACCTATAAGTATCTAGTAGATAGTCGGTAGTTCAACCGCCTGAACTATGAGATCGTTTCCCGCAAACGACATCATTACATGTCTAATATTTGACCGCCGCATTTACAGTGCTAATTTTCTTTGATTATTTAACAACAAAGAGTATGTATATATGTATGTATATACATACACATATATAGATATTTCTGTGGACATATTCTTTATTCACTCATATTTCCTTTTTATATATTCCAATCCCTATAAAGAATTTGAATGTAATTACAAAGAATATAATGAAAAAATAACAAAAGCCTGTATTCCAAATTTCTTACAATTTATTTTTTTAATTCAGTTGACACTTACAATTCTTGACAATATCTGTTTCGTAGCACAAAATCAAAATGGTGGATTGATTGTTGCCACTTCTTCTGATGATTTAAGGGCAAAATAGCTTCACTGATTGATATAATAATAAAATGGTTGAATCTGTGCTACGAAACAGATGCTGTCAAGAATTGTAAGTGTCAACTCAATTAAAGGAATGAATTGTAAGATGGTCAACTTCATAAAATTTGAAATATTCACTTTTTCATTTATTCATTTTATACATACATATATGTATATATATATGCATAAATATATATAATCATACATATAGGTACGTATGCATATATATATGCATATATATACAGAGAGAGAGAGAGAGAGAGAGAGAGAGAGAGAGAGAGAGAGAGAGAGAGAAAGAAATAACTTTATATTATATATAAATATATTATATTAATTTAACATTTAATATATATATATATATATATATATATATATATTAATATGTGCGTGTATGTGTGTATATGCCGAAATGTATAAACAAGCCGAAAATTTTATTTTGAAAAAAGATCTGCATGCATAAAATTTTGTGTCTAACAAAAGTATCATTTGTTTATACAAGCTCTGTTGTTGTGTGTAAATAAACATCGAGCTTCTGTTTTCAAAAACGGTTATTGTACATAAAAAACATCTATGCAAAAAGTACATTTGTACAAACCTATCTCTATATACACATACGTATGTAAGCAGGTATATATATATATATATATATGTGTGTGTGTGTATGTGTATTAATGTGTGTGTGTGGTGTGTGTGTGTGTATACACATAATGTGAAGATTGATGTTAATATTTATAATTGAATAACAATTTCAGGCATATACTCCACAGCTGAGCTGTAATATAAAAGTTCAGTATTTACAACTTTTGCGAATTTAATTATTCTATATTTCGGAATAACGCGTCAAATCTTCTAAATGCTTATTGTGCCTTGGTTTTCAACGAAAATAGGGGAATTTACATATTCTCAAGCAAATAATCTAATGGGCCTTACTCGCACGAACTAAGTGAAGAGGTTACCTATTAAGTGAAATTATTCGTTCATCAAATATTTCTCTCAGTAATACTCTGTGTTGCATGTGGTCATCTTCTGATGAAATAACCTCATTAAAATGTATTGGTTATTTAACCTCTGGAAAACAGTAACATTATATATATATATATATATATATATATATATATATATATATATATATATTAGGTGTGTGTACTTCTATTCGTATAAAAATCTTTTATAGTGATGTTTTACACGCACGCCGGGCAACGACGGAACACGGACAGCTAATGAAACATTAAGAGCGTAGATTGTGTTACGGATGACCAAGATGCAAGCGCGTGTGTGTATGCGTGTTAGCCATATTTGGTGACTTTAACTACAGGGTAAGTGATTGAGAGAGAGAGAGAGAGAGATAGAGAGAGAGAGAGAGAGAGTGTGTGTGTGTTAGAAACAGTGTTATTAGCATAAGCCTTGTTTGAGTCTTGCTATCGATTAGATTCCACGTTGATCAGTCAACGTCGAGAAAAAATAAAACAATATATGTCCAAAACATCACTGAAAAATTTTGAACTTAAATAGATTCTTTATTCTTGAAGATATCTTACGGGTGTTCATGTCATCGTTTTTTTTATTTATGAAAGACGCGTAACTTTCGATGTTGCCAAATATTGACGTGGGATTGTTCGGACTGTCACATCTTAGAAATGTTTAGTAAACACTTATGATGGCGCCAAATTGAATGCGACCTATTTGTGTACCTTGTCAGAACTTAAAAACGTATTTCAGGTGTGCGGTATTTAGACTACGAATTTCGAATGTAGGATGATTTAAAAAATAATCAATGAACAGATGAAGATATGATTAATAGATAATAGACATTGATTATAAATCATAAGAAACTACTTTCCATATCGATTTTGTACACTTATAAAGAAAATAAAGAAACTTATTCGCAGTAGTTCTTATGCGATTTGTTGCTGTGAATGTTTATAAGGGATGAACCACAAATTAGAGCTCAGTCGATCACACTCTGTATAAAGAATGATAGCATTGTTTATATAATAAAGAGGATTTAATAACTTCACTATCTGGATCATGATACTTTTCTCTTTTACTACAGTTGGTTTCGCAACACTTTCACCATAATTGACCGGTATGCGCAGTATGAAACTGGCATTGATACCGATGGTTGCCGTATATCGAGATTCTGACCAATAAACACTATTTAATACACTCTGCTCAGTCCATAATAGACGTGAAACATGTAAAAGGAACGTAGAGTAAAGTTAAACGCAATTTCCATGCGAGTTTGAGCAAAAATCCAAATAATGTATTTTCTATCATTTGCGTTTTTTTTATATAAAAAAACAACTCTTCGCTAATATTATGAGGTTTAAAAAAATAAATTATAAATTATTAATCAGAAAAAAATATACTGTTTAAAATTTGAAAATAAAACCATTGGTCAAGTTACAAAGTACTGTTTGTTTCATTTCATATGCATTCATATAAAGCACTTTAGCTCTGTTTATAAATAAAAGCCACTTAATGTGTGCGTGTATATGAGTTCGTTTCATATGGACTCCAAAACAACTGGGTTGATTTAAAAAAAACATACAAATGTAATTTATGTGTTTGGGAATGTTCTAAGACAGGTTTTGTATCGGAATGCCTCCGATAAATATCGAAAATCGATAATCGTTTAAAATAGAAACAGTCCGATTTAGACTAAAGTTAACGCCATTATACAGCCTACCATCACAAATGCATTTGAGAAGCTTATACCACCGCCCAAGTAGATAGGCTGTCGATATATAGCAAGGCACGTTCGAAAAAATGTTTCTGTTTAGAGCACAATTGAACCATTATACTTGATTTTTGCATTTTAAACTTTAATTCAAGCCATTATATATATATATATATATGTATATATATATATATATATATATATTAAAAAATCAATTGTAGTCTTTTTTATAGTAATGTATACTACCATGAACTAAGTCACTAAGAGGAGACATGTGAAGATTCCTCCTGCTGTATTGTGGTGGGTTCACGACTAAAGGTCCTGGATATGACCTTAAACTATATCCGATGGTGAGGCCCAAGCTTGCGGGCTTTTGGGAGTGTCGAGCAACCCCTTAATTGCCATTGCTCCCAGGTCCACTCTGACCCGGAGTGGTAGTATCTGTTAGGGTCTCAACTGTGAGTTAAATAGCAACTAACTTGAAAACAAAAACATTCTATTAAATTTTTTTTCAAAATCACTGGATTCGGCATTAAATAACCTAAAAAGGGTTGATATGCCGTAAAACAAAACACTAAAGGAGTCAATCAATACATTTAATTAAAAAAATATGCGATTAAACCGATTTCAATGACAATAACAGTATTGCGCATCTAAAATACTCATTGATCTTTATTCAACTTTGGACAAGGTCTAAAACTCCTCTTGTCTCAGTTTTTCTGAAAACAAAATAGAAAACAAAATACTAAATAAGTAATTTGTTTGTCTTTTATCAAACGAAAATTATGTTTTTAAGCTTAAAACTAGCAACAAAATTGCGCCGCTATCATAGGTCAAAATATAAATTTTATCGAAATTTTATACGGTATTTTCATAGATAAAAATAAGCATAAGCTAGTATAGGTTGTGTTAAAAGGCGATGGTACTTAAAATTGGCAATTTAATCGATTTCAATGCAAATAAAAGTATTGGACTGATCTTTAATCAATCTTGAACAACGTCTAAAACCGATGTAATAAATCTTCATGCCTTAGTTTTACTGAAAAATAAAAAATAAAAAAAAACCCAGAAAACAAAATAGTAGATAAGTAATTTGTTTGTGTTCTATTAAACCAAAGGATATTTTTAACATTAAAACCAGCATCAAAATTATGTGACTATTATAGGTTCCTATTTACAATGCCTCCCCACGGGACAGAGGTAGACACCAGGGTCATTTTTTAATGTGGAGAAAAGGAACAAAAAATAAAAATTGTCTCAGTCGTGAAGGATTTCTCCTCCAGTGACAGAGAACAAGAAATTGAAGTGCAGCATCTGAAGAACAGATAATGCACTGTGATCCCGGCTCAAATAGGTTAATACATCAATTTTATTGAAATTTTATACTGTGTTTTCCTATAGAAATATGTATAAGCTGATATAGCTTATGTTAAAGAGAGGGGTATTAAATCCCCAGGAACAGTCCTAGAGAAAATCAGAAACGTTGGTTTTGAAAGAAATAGAACTGGATCTCCTTATCTTTCTTAAGCTCATCGTTATTCTAAATGCTCGGAATCTCTCTCTTTTTTTTCGTTTTCTCTCGCGCGTTCTATCGTTCTCGCTTTCATACGTTTACTCCTTTTCCATATTCTCTCTCTTTCTCTCTCTCTCTCTCTCTCTCTTCTAATTTCCATCTTCTCCTCTCTCGCCATTTCTCTCTCTTCAAATCAAACCATTCCTTTCTCGCTCTCTATACACATGCATGTCTTTCTCTGTCACTATATACTTTTGAATGTTTGTATATCAATATCTATCTATCTAGCCATCTATATATATATATATATATATATATATATATATATATTAAAAAAGTGTGAATATGTAAAGTAATGCCTTTCTGTATAAGACTTCCTTAACTACCATAGAGAAAAGACAGACATACATTTTCACTTATATATATATATATATATATATATATATATATATAGTTTGATAGATAGATTGGACGTAATATATAGTAATGATTTAAAGAGTATTAAAAAAAAAGACTCATGCGCCACCACCGAAAATCGAAACCAAAACGTTCAGCTCACGATTTATTTCGCCTCTGCCGTTAATGACTGGGCTATGAAAACATGTTTAATGCAAGACTAAACATTAAAACATGAATCATTCGTAATGCCGGCGTTCAACCTTCACCTGGAAAATGTCATTTTTTTTTAAATTATCACGCTTTTGCACTGATTTTTTCCGGACTAAAACTCACATATAAAGTTTTGCATTGATTCAAATACCTTATATATGACGTTTCATGTCTGTAGATAAAAATCTTTGGGGGGAGTTTGGTAGGCAAAATTTGTTAAACAAAAATATATACGTATACATATATATATATATATATATATATATATATATTAAGTAATGTGATTTATAATTTAAAAATTTTAAAAAATTTTAAAATTTAAAAATCAAAATTTAATTAAATTAAAAATCAGTTTCATAAGAAGGAACAACAACAAAGTCTTATGAAACTGATTTTTAATTTAATTAAATTTTGATTTTTAAATTTTAAACATTTTTAAAATTTTTAAATTATAAATCACATTACTTAATATTGAATTAGCTCTAGGACATTTAACTATCGAGCTTATTATATATCTAAATTACAACGAGCATTTCCTGTATTTTTATTAAACTAGTAATTTCACTATTACATTAAAATACACTTAGCTCTTTAGACTATTATTCTAATCTCCTTTAAATTATATATATATATATATATATATATATATGGAAACAATTTAGTGTTAACTATAAACTTTTTTACGCAAATATTACGCAAGTATAAATCATGCAGAATATCTGCATGAATATAATTACACGCATTAGTCAACTAAAGATGATTATCCCATTTGAAAACCGAAGCTACTAATAGGGGATTAATAAAAATGAATGTTTAAAAGAATATGCAAATTAGCGAGATCTTTTGTTAGCGAATGCAATTCCACAACTCATACATGAGAAAATTGTATTTCCTTTTTAAATAAATAGAAAAGAAGATTTTTAATATGAATATCAATACACACAAAAGAAAAACGGATTTATATGAGTACTAGCATGGGTGCTCGGCGTTGCCCGGGTATTTGGAGGTGTATGTTGAGTAAAAAAAAAATAAAAAGCGGTCAATTTTTTAAAACTTTGACCCCTATTATGACCACTTAAAAGTTATTGTTTTGGGTTCAAATTCAGTTATTAAGTTAAATCCATGTCCAAGAAACCTGTATCCAAAATTTCAAATGTTTAGGCCCAAAATTGTCGGTAGAGTTTTGTAGAGTTCTCAAAGGTCAAATCGTTGAACTTTGACCCCTTAACTGAAATTTCTGGCCGAAAACCGATCACTTCAATTTTCCCAAATCTCAGTACCCTGTATATCAAATTTCGAGTCTGTAGACTAAAAATTGACAGAGTTATTGCGTAGGAAATGTACACAGACAGACAGACAGATACACAGACACGTTTACTTATAAATATATATATATATATAGATATATATTGAATGTTTGTATATCAATATCTATTTATCTATCCATCTATATATATATATATATATATATATATTCACCAATATCTATTTATCTATCTATCTATATATATATATATATATATATATATATATATATATATATATATTGAATGTTTGTATATCAATATCTATTTATCTATCCATCTCTCTCTCTCTCTCTCTCTCTCTCTATATATATATATATATATATATATATATATATATATATCCACCAATATCTATTTATCTATCTATCTATCTATATATATATATATACATATATATATATATATATATATATATTGAATGTTTGTATATCAATATCTAACTACTCACACACACACACACACACACACACACACACACACGCGCGGGCGTATACGTATATATTTCTTGCTTTCTTACTTGTTCTATCTCACTTGCTGTTCTAGCACGAAATTAAATCGAGTTAAAAAAATTGGCGAAAGTATTCCCGTGTTTAATCATTAACGATGCTGAGTGCTGATTTTATCACGAATAGGAAGGATTTTAGTATTTTCATGCGACGAAAACACTATTTTGCTGTAGTAGTAGCAGTAGTAGTAGTATATAAGAAGAAGAAGAAGAAGAGTAGAAAAAGAAGAAGAAGAAGAAGAAGAAGAAGAAGAAAAAGAAGAAGAAGGCATTCATCAGTTCTCTTCCCGCAGGGAAAGAAAACCTATTAGCCAACAAAATGAACAAAACAATATCTACGTAGGAATACAATTTTCACAAAAGCACCTAAAATCAATGATTCAAAAGCCTAAAAACATAGAAAACACAGAAAATAATAAACTCAGAAGTCAGCAACAAATACAAATGAACAAAAACACTATACTAGTTTAGTGGGGGTATACCATCATGTCATGGAATAATGTTCAACTACATCGAATTATGAACATAGTCTATTAATATATATATATATATATATATATATATATATATATATATATATATATATATATATATATATATATATATACTAGCAAAAGTACCCGTCGTTGACTGGGTTAAAAAAAACAGCCTACAGAAAATGAACTCTGATTTATGAAAGTATGATAGATTATGAAAAGGAAGGGTTGTAAAGAGATAGCTTCGAATTTTGGGGTATCAAAACCAAAGCAAAATATGATGAAAGTAAAAATAAAATAGATAAACCCCATAATTTATTATACCATACATGTTCATACTGAAACACTTATCACAATATTCTGTGGATCTATATTAAAAAACCTTGTTAAACTTTGTGACATATTTCCATTCTATGGAGGTCAGGCGCGAACGAACACCCCATAATTTTATTATACCATCTTTATTCAAACTGAAACATAATTATCAAAGTATACTTACGCAGATATATATGATAAGTCTTTATTAAAGTTTGTGTCTATTTCCATTCTATGGAGGCCAGGCGCGAACGCAGACCGCACAATTTTATTATACAATTCCTATTTAAGTTAAAACATACTTATCAAAGTATTATTATGTACATCTCTATCAAAAGCACTTGTAAACATTTTTTTTTTATTTTTAAATTTGTTATTTCCATACTTGTGGACCAGGCGCGAACACAGACCCCACAATTTTAATGAAACACCGTTCTGCCAGATCAAACATACCCATTCCTGTGTCTCGATACATCTTCTATCATTATATGTAATCAGTTTTTTTAAAAAATTATTTATGCATCCGAATCTTAATTTTTCAATTTTAAATCGTTTACAAATAATGTTAAATATTTTTTTTAAAAACAAATCGAATTATTCTGCAGGCTCGACTACTCCATATATACAATTATTAAGCCTGTAAACCAAAATCTTACAGACTAGTTTGTTATAGACTGTTACACACACATGAAGTTAGTTATTTCCCTCTATTTGAACCATCTAAATTTGTCTTCAGCTTAAAACGAAATAAATCTGAATTCATTTCTCCATTTAGATTATCCCGAATTTCCTCAAATTAACCTTTTCTATTCATCATTATGTAATCTTTTTTTCGTCGCTCGCTGCCTTACATACTTCATAGACACATGCCAATACTCTCACATACTCTCATTTATTTCACTAAAAATGTAACAATATGTACAGGGCATACATGAGCATATACATACATACATACATACATATATATGTATGTATATATATATATATATATATATATATATATATATATATATATATATATATATATATATATATAAGGTCCTGGCTAATTGAGTCAGAGATGGCTGTCTGTCCAGGTTAGAATCTCTCGGCCGGCGTTAATCGTGACACCCTGCACTGATGATTCCCGAAAGGATGAAACACAAATATTTGTAGGTACTCAATAATTATAATAATAAATAAGTATATATATATATATATATATATATATATATATATATATATATAATTTTTTAATTTTTTATTGAGCATATAATAAATTTACATTACTGTTTCCATTGGATTTTCACCCCAGGAGATGAGGTAGAGCACCAATTTCATCGGAATTTACAGGTGGACCTATAATTTCCGATGAAATTGGTATTCTACCTCATCTCCTGGGGTGAAAATCCAATGGAAACAGTAATGTAAATTTATTATGGGCTCAATAAAAAATTAAAAAATTATATACATATACATACATATCGAGCACTTTTATCGTTTTTTTTTTACCTTATTTCCCTTGAAAAGAAATACCTTTATATATATATATATATATATATATATATATATATATATCCCTAAAAATCTGGATTTTTTGTGTATTTATATTCGTATTAAAAACCACATTTTTCCATTAGTATCAATTTGTTTCCCCACAAAATCAAAATGTGACAGGAGATCGTTTGTAATGTAAGGTCCTTTTTTCTATTTATTTAATTGCAGTATCTTCCGGAACAGATACTACACTTTGATAACAGAAAAAAAGATCTTGGCTCGAAGGCCAAGACGAAAAAAGGCGAAATGTTTTCTATTTATTTAGTTATTTATTTGCTTACCACTGAGAAAATTAAGCACAAGGCCGTTTTTTAATGTGGAGAGTGAGGGGAAGGGGGCCAGTTCCCTCGAGAGGAACCTGGATAGTGACAATTGGTATGAAGAATTCCCCCTACATTGACCCAAACAGATGGCTACAAGAGCAATGGTCTTATATGTAGGGTTGCCCCCCACATATAAATTTAATTGCAGTATCTGCCGGAACAGATACTACACTTTGATAACAGAAAAAAAGGCGAAACTTTTTCTATTTATTTAAAAAGAAAATACACTTTTGTTATATATAGGTCGTGAAATTGCATTCATCTGCAAAAGATCTAGCTAATTTGCATATTCTTTAAACATTCATTTTAATTAATTCCTTATTAGTTTTTTCGGTTTTCTCATGGGATGATCATCTAACAACTATTACGCATAATTATATTCATGCAGATATTCTACATGATTTATACTTGAGTAATATTTGCGTAAAAAACTTATAGTAAACACAAACCTCTTTCTATCTATCTATCTATCTATCTATCTATCTATCTATATATATATATATATATGCGTATATATATATATATATATATATATATCGGTTTAAAAAAATTGCTTACCAAACTCCTCTGTCAGATTTCGTCTACAGACATGAAACTCAATATATAGGGTATTCAAACTCATGCGAAAATTTATATTTGGGTTTTATCCGGATAAAATCGATGCAAAAATGTGAAAATGAAAAAAAATAATGTAATTTACCAGGTGAACGTCGAACGACGAATTACAACATGCATGCGTAACGCTATAGCTATTATTCCATATGTTTAAATTTTAGCCTTGCAGCAAACATGTCTCTACACCTCAGGTATTAACGTCAAATGAATAAAGTAAATCGCAAGCCAAACGTTTTAGTTTCGATTCTCTGTGGTTAGCGCACGAATCATTTTTCCAACTCTTTAAATCTTTACTATATATTGGGTCCGATATAATATAAAAATAAATACAACATATACATTAACCAAAATACAATATAAAGGCGTATTTGACGACCGGGCAATGCCAGACAATCTGCGAGTACATATATATGAACCATTCGACAGCAGAGTAAAAAAGAAAAGACTGAGTTGTTCGAATATATATATATATATATATATATATATATATATATATATATTATTAATATTATTATTATTATTTGAATGGAAACAGTTACATATGGTCGCTACAAATAGTCATCTGTTTCAGTCAAAGAGACTTCCTTAGGCGACCTAGAACCTCTTGACGCCAAAAATAAAATAAAACGGCATATATATATATATATATATATATATATATATATATATATATATATATATATATGGGTTTTATCTAAATTAGTAGACTAGAACAAATATAAGTACAACTAACCCCCATCAAATAACCCCCCACAAAGAGGATAGGTGAGGTCGCAACTAAGATCATACCCGTATGGATTACGTAAGTCGCTTAATATTCTACTTCATCAAGCAGTTATAATATTACTAACCTAAATAAGTACCTGTATGAAGGTATATTTGAACCAAACGAGTAATAGATTGTTTTGGGTGAACATCGTAATAATGTATGCATATGGGTATTTTTGGGTGTATGCATGTATGGATTTATGATCTTTATATACCCGGGTAGGAAAATTAATTTAAAAAATACCATTATTTGTCTCTGTATGTCTGTATGTGTGTGTGTGTATATTTGCGCGGGTGTAGCAAAGTGTAGGCATTTATAAGTATATTGATATATTAATATATATAGGTACAGATGGGGTTTAGATAACCTTCGTGTTTTATGTTTATTCATATTTTGTTTGTTTATTTGTTTTTATTTTTATTTTATTTTTATTTATTTTTATTTTTATTTAATTTAATTTCATTTCATTAATTTTATTTATTTTTTGTTTTGGTTTATTTACATTATTGTAATTTTAAGTTTATTCCTGCGTAGTTCCAGAGTTATTGTCTAGTTTCAGTACGTGTGTTGTGAGTAAAATAAAAGCGTACAGCATAGGTTCGCTTTTGAATATATGTATTAACGTGAGTGTGTGTGTGTGGCGGCTTCTGTGTATGTGTGTGTTGTGTGTGTGTTGCATGTATGGGTAGATGGATGTAGATTGAAAGGCACCGGTCAGTACTTAGTTGACCATAGCTAATGTTCTTAATTTACAGACTCCAAGACAAAAAAACTAAATTCTCATGTACCTTATGCCATAAAAACCAAAAGTTAGGTTGGATGGGGGGAAAAGGGAAATGAAAAAGATGTTTATTATCTTCAAAGACCTGACTTATCCTCTTACCGTTTTTTATGACTCCCACCCAGGTTGCATTCTAACTTGATAAACGAAATAGGAAAATGTATTTGGTGGAAACATCACTTTCGACGGTAATTCTTAGCCTGAAGACGTAATCCCCCAACGTGGGTGATTATAGAAACATGTATGCACATATGTAGCCATTAATGTTTGTATAAATAAAATTAATATATATATATATATATATATATAGTTGCGACCTCTCTCTCTCTCTCTATATATATATATATATAGTTGCGACCTCTCAATAAAATAAAACGGCATATATATATATATATATATATATATATATATATATATATATATATATATATATATATATATATGTATAGTTGCGACCTCTCTAAAAAAGAAGGATAAAAATGGAGAAATCGCATTTACAGCTGGATTCAGAGACAATATAAATTTGAAATGATTAAAGTGGGTTGTATTTTACCAGAACAGTGGATTGTGTTGGTGGATGGGGCAAGTTGAACTAGTCTGTTTTAAGCTAGTTTTTGCGTGTCGAAAAAAAAGGGTGTTTGGAAATGTGTTCGTTGACAACAAGTCACGTGTCAGGAAAAGATGAAGGTTAGGGGAGAGGGAGAGAGTTTAATAAAAAAAAAGAATATACATATATATACATACATATATACATATATATATACATATATATATACATACGCACACACACACACATATATATATATATATATATATATATATATATATATGTTACATGATAAGGGCTGTCCCCTTTTCATGTAAGTATAAAAATAGGGAATCAGTTAAATGTAAATATGAAATAAGATAGTCAAGGATTCGAACTTGCGAAGCTATACTTGAAATTGAGAATTCCAATCATAAGTTAAAATAAACACAGAATGTTATAAATGGAATGTCCAGTTAAATTGTTGATTCTGTTAAAATATTTAATAATACAATTTGGATGGAAACTATTTACATTCTTAGAAAGAAAACATAATAGAAATTTGGGTTACAGAATTAACAAATAGGTTGAATTCCTTTATGAAACAAAGAGAATGGAAAATGTTATTGTA
>NC_136506.1:23799166-23839166 GCF_053919585.1 Euprymna scolopes
GGAAAATGTGCCTACATTAAAGATGGCTTCCCGAGTGGTAGGGATATCTCTAGAGAAGATCCTAATTTACCTTATATGTACTTCTCGGTTGCACTTGCTTACACCACTGCATTTATATTTGCCCTCTATAGGCCCCATAACAGTGGAGTTACTATCTTTAAGAGCATATCTGAGAAAATAGACCACATCCTGTCTGCATATCCCTCGGCTAACATCCACATCGGTGGTAACTTCAACGTCCATAACGTGGAATGGCTGACCCATTCAAATAAGACAGATGACGAGGGGAGGTTTTGTCATGATTTTGCCATTGCTTATGACCTCACTCAGATTGTTCGCGAACCCACCCGTATGCCCGATACTACTAGTTAATATGCAAGCCTGCTAGATCTTTTTCATTCAACTTCCCCTGAGCTATGTTCATGTTCCGTTCATTCTCCTCTAGGATCCTCCAACCACTCCGTCGTATCAGTTGAGATAAAAATGAAATATAATATGTCCCCAGACGTACCACTCCACCGTACTGTATACCGATACTCTATGGCTGACTGGGATACCTTCCGTACATTCATATCTGATTTACCTCTGCATTCCATGTTTGAAAAGGATGTGCCCTCTATAGTATCAGATCTGACCGAATGGTTAATTGTAGGCATAGACCAATTCATACCATCTAAAAAATTTCAACAAAAACCTAACAGCCAGCCATGGTTCTCCCCAGAATGTGCTGCTGCTATCGCACACAGAAATCACTTTTTCCATAACTACCAACGTAATAGATGCACTGAGACTAAAGCTGCTTTCAGGAACGCCGGCGACCACTGTAAAAGAGTAATAAAAAATGCAAGAGAGCTATATGCCCAGTCTGTTAAATCCAGTAGCTGATCAGTGGCTTGGTTCCCACCAATTTTGGCAAATAACAAATAGGATCCGTAACAGAAGTGTGCGTTCTATCCCAACCATTATCAATGGACCAGAGGTCATCTCGTCAGCATCAGACAAGGCCAAACTATTTGCCAAGAACTTTGCAGCTAATTATACCCTATGCGACGAAAGCCATCAACTCCCCATATTTCCTCCTATACACAGAACACGCTAGGTAGCATATAAATATATGTGCATGAGGTCGCCAAGCTAATCAAGAACCTTGATTTCAGTAAAGCAACTGGCCCTGACGGCATCCCAATTATAGTGTTAAAAAAGCTTCAACCAGAACTTGCTCCTATACTTACGAAACTGTTTAAGCGTTGCCTTAAGGAGAAGTGCTTTCCGACTCCCTGGAAAACCTCATCAGTATGCCTTGTATTTAAGAATTAATGTGATAAGTCATCTCCCTCTCAGTACAGACCAATAAGCCTCCTGTGTGTTATGAGTAAGTTGGTGGAATCCATATTAAATAGACAAATAGTCAACCACCTCAGCAGAAACAACCTTCTTAGTGACACACAATATGGTTTCCGTTCTGCAAGATCTACCGCAGATGTGCTAACGGTTATATCTCACAGGATTAGTGAATCTCTTGACAAAGGCTTCCTTTCTAGGGCAATTGCCTTCGACAAGGTATGGCATAAGGACCTACTTCACAAGATTTCCAGCTAAGATATAACTGGAAATGTTTTCTCAATCATTAAATCATTTCCCTCCAATAGGCTCATAAGAGCAGTGGTCGATGGACAAAAATCAGAGGCCTGCAGTATTAATGCTGGAGTCCCTCAGGGGTCAATCCTGGGCCCAACTCTCTTCCTGATCTACATCAATGACCTCCCTAAACACATACTTAAATCATTCGTTGACATCTATACTGATGACACGACCATCTACGGCAACACATCAAAGGCTGTAAATGACAAAGTTCTCTCTGATTCTCTCTCCTCTGATCTCGAGCGCGTGGTTCAGTGGGAGAAGTCGTGGATGGTTACCTTTAATTCATCTTAAACCAAACTCCTATCTTTACATCATCAACGCTCTGATCCCCATCTAGCATCAATTGAAATGGATGGCTCTCGTCTAGAAGAAGCGCCGTGTCATGAAAAGCTTCTGGGTTTGTCCTTTACCCCTGATCTGAAATGGAACACGTACATCAAGTCTGTTGCCAGGGTCGCTGGAAAGATGGCGGGATCCTTCTACCGTCCCAGAAGATATCTCACTACTGATTCAGTTCCCTATCTATATAAAAGCCAAGTACGTACAAGGATGGAATACTGCTGGCATATCTGGGCAGGAGCTGCTAAAAACAGCCTATCCTGCCTTGACAGAGTACAAAATAGACTTCGTGGTTTAGTGGGGGATGCTCTTTTCTCTACCCTGCAACCTCTCTCCCACAGAAGAGACTTTGCGAGCCTATCCTTGTTTTATCGTTATTTCCATGGCAGATGCTCATCTGAACTCCAATCTCTGGCCCCCCTCGCCAATCTTTCACGAAAAACACCCGTCTAGCTGAATCCACTGTGAAAAATTTCCCCCACTCTTTATCTATGCCTAAATCAAAACGTGAATTCCATGAACAAAGCTTCTTTCTCAGAATTGCACGCCTGTGGAACTCTGTTCCGTCTGCCTACTTCCCACCTGACTACAACTTGGATGTGTTCAAGTCCAACGTAAACACATTCATAATGAACCGCCCCCTTAAGTAAATACTTCATCAAATCTCCACACTAACGTACTGTACTTGCAATAACCCTTATCCCTGAGTGGCTTCCGGGCCTTGATAAGTGGTGACCACCGTTGAAAAAAAAGACACTAGTGTTTCATCTTTTCAGGAATCTTCAGTGCAGGGTGTCACGATTAACACCAGTCGAACGATTCGAACCTCGCAACACGAAACATCTCTGGCTCGATTAGCGAAGACCGTATCAATTCAACTACCATTAACTGCGTGAAATAACGTTGATTTTAAACATTTTAATTTTAAATGTTCATTTACATCAGTCAGACAGTGATCTAATCGTTATACGGTATGGTAAGAGCTAAATTGACCGACTTTAATTTAACTTAAAGTGACCAACGATAAGAAACGAATTTCTTAAAGGGGCTGTCATTATATATAAGAACAACTAGTTTATAAAAAATGTTAAAAAACACTTTGAAAAATAGTTAAAAACATATTTAATTTGAAAAGGAAAAACTAAATAAGTTAATAGTCCGCGAAGTTTTGAAGAAATACTTTCCTTTTCACATCAACTCATTTTTCATTTTTTCCTCTTCCCTCTGCGTCACTGTTTTTTTTTACTTTTAGCGAATACTTGCAGTTTCATTAAATACTTTCTACGCGCATTTTGCTATTTCCTCCACTCTGATGAAAAGGAAAGTATTTATTTCGAAACTTATAAGGTATAAGGACAATCCACCTCGTTTGTGTTTCCTTTTTGGAGAATGAATATGTTTTTGACTCTTGTTAGTGTTTTTAACATGTTTTATTAACTCATATATATATATATATATATATATATATATATATATATATATATATATATATATATATAAGAGCAAATAGTTAATAAAACATGTTAAAACATATTTAATCTGAAAAGGAAACACTTAATAAGTGGATAGTCCTTAATCCGCTGAGTTTCGAAGAAATACTTTCCTTCTCATCAGAGGGTAGGAATTAGCAAAATGCGGGATCGAATTTTGCATGCAAAAGTATTTGAAGAAACTGCAAGTAAGTCAAACAATCTTACTTGATAACAAAAATGAAGCATAGGGAATATGGTGAAGAAAAAGGTGATTTCACGTGAATGGATAATCTGGTGAAAGGTAAAGTATCCAATGATGGTCAAATCCAATGACGTATCCAATGACCGTAAATTTTATGACGGTTTATTATATATATATATATATATATATATATATATATATATATATATATATATATATAGAGAGAGAGAGAGAGAGAGAGAGAGAGAGTGAGAGATTGAATGAAATGCCGTAGGATTACAGGTAGTATAATACTGTAAACCTAAGATCAAATAAAAATGAGTATCAATATTTATAACACAATCCAATGCAGATGAAGAAAGCTAATTAAGCGAGATTGAGCCATAAGAGGAATAGAAATTCAGAAATAAATTATATAGAATTACAATCACATTTATTGTTTGACAAAGGAGTACAAAAATTATTTGTATCCTTTTGGCAAACACTAAATGTTATTGTAATTCTACATAATTTAATTCTGAATTTCGATATATATATATATATATATATATATATATATATATATACATATACATATATATATATATATATATATATATATATATATATATATATATATATATATATAATTATTTCCACAACCCAAAGAACGCCGCAGCCCACAAGAGCCACGCCAGGCAACAAACCGAAGTCCAAGATTCGAGTTTCGCCCTCATTTGGGCTCATCAGTCAGACATATCTGTAACCGGAATTTGAAACCCGAGCATCCTGAATACGAGGCAAGCACTGTACCAACTGAGCATATATGGTGATGGTGATTGTTACTTTTTGACAGAATGTTAATTATTCATTCATTTTCATGTATTTTTTAAATATCTTCATTTTTTATATACACATATATACAACTTATACACACATACATATATACATGTGGAGATGTGATCAAGATGCATCAATTCCTGTTTTCTGTGGGAATGAATATGGCTCTTCAGACCAGCTCTGCTCTTACACGGTCTGTTGCAAAGGTCACACTTAAGCTGAGATTGAGTGATGCCAACTGGTGCTGCTCTACTGTGGACGCTCATATGACGCTTCAGGCCTCCATTCGATTTACAGACCACAGATCAAACAGAACATCTGTGCCCTGCAATGTTTTCCTCATCAAAGAAAGATTGATCTCCATGTGAACGCTTGTGGCTAGCTAGGCCAGCTTCGGATAAAGTCATTTTACCGCATAAATCACAGGTGTGGTTCTGCATGAAATCCTCCGACAGACCTGATATATCTGACAGGTTTTTCTTCAGGATATCAAGCTTCATTTTTGCACGCTCATATTTTTTCTTCTTCAAACTATCACAGCCATGATAGACCAGGGAGCGCCACTTTTTACGGTCATTGGAAGCACTTTCCCAACTGAACACGTCAATACCAAGAGCTTTAAGATTATCTTTGATGTTATCCTTAAAGCGTTTCCTCGGTTTATGTTATGGACGCTTTCCTTGTGTAATTTTACCATAGAACAGGCGCTTTAACAATCTATCGTCCTTGTCAGATGTCCAGCCCACCTCAAGTTTCAAAATTCACGCCAGGTGTTGCTGCTGAGGCCTCCGAATCTTCCTCCTGCAGCAGCCATTTATTGTCATTTTACTTAAATAGAACATTTTATAAAATCACGCTGCCTTCGATGGAAATAAAATCTCATCTCTAAATAAGATATCCGAGTATTCAACTAAATCCTTATTTCCTTTCAAACGTTTCGTCAGTAAAGAAATAAAACGCAGTGAATTTACTCTCTATCTGCTAGTGCATGGGCCATTTTGAGCACATGTGAGCAAGTTTAGCAACCACTTGTTTCTTTCCTTTTGGACAGAGTGCAAAAAAGAGTATTTGGAGAGTATCCAGCTCTGTCTACCAAGCTGCAGTCTATCCCTCCCTACCCCTCTTGTACTCTCTTAGCATAATTACTCCACACAAACAAAACTAGTAGTAAATTTCAACCCCTACGCTATAAAGGTCTCCAGTTTGTCTTCAGAATATCACCCTTCTCCCCTTTTCTCTGACTGTGCCCACATGCAACACTCTAATTAGTGTCTTTTCTATAAATCTCGCCTTTAATTACATTAGCTAGTTACGATTTAGTCTAATATGCCTTGTTTGCGAGGGGCGGGTGTCAATAAAAATTTAAGAAGAATTATAAATTTGGCAGAAGCACTCTGAAAATAGTAATAGATTGCACACACACAAACATATATATTTTCTTTTTTTATTTTGTATTTTCAGATGTAGTGTAGAAGAAAATGTATGAATGTTTTTTAAGAAAGGTGTATTAAAAAATGGAGAATAAATTAAAAAAAAAAATGAAGGCGGTAGTTAAATCGCCGTTTTAAAATGCCCTCTGGTTTTCAACGGGTTTAAGTAGATTTATTTATAAGAAAATTGCGTTAAAATAACTTATACGTTATACGAAAATGAACGATGCAAAACAAAATGCAGAAAGTATTAACAATTGTTTATTTGGATAATTTAAACGCGAATAAAACGATTGGGACGCTGAAAACGTACACAGTAAAACAATACGTTTTATTGTCACGTTGATTATTTGTACGCCTGCGCAACCGGAAGTTGTAACCGGATGTTGGGTTACACCACCCGTTACAAGGTCATTTGGGTGGTATAATTATATAGATTACATAGGACCAAATATGTAGTAATGATTTTAAGAAGTTAAAAAAAAATTACTCGTGCGCCACAACTGAGAATCGAAACCAAAACTTTTTGCTTACGATTTTCTTTTTCTTTTGACGTGAATTCCTGACCTATGAAGACATGTTTGCTGTAAGGATAAAAATAAACCATGAATAGCTATTACGTTACGCATGCGTATTTGTAATACATTATAACATGTTCCTCCCATTTAAAAAAAAAATTTCACACTTTTTCACCGATTTTCCTCGACTAAAATCCAAATTATAATTTTCGCATGGGTTCGAATACGCTATATATTAAGTTTCATCTCTGTAGACCAAAACCTGACAGAGGTGTTCGGTAGGCAACATTTTTAAGCAAATATATATATATGAATACATAAGTATATATAAAAAGGGGTTCGTGTTTACTATAACATTTTTACGCAAATATCACGCAAGTATAAATCATGTAGAATATTTGCCTGAATATAAGTATACGTAAAATAAGAAAACGAAAAAAAAACTAATAGGAAATGAACTAAAATGAATGTTCAAAAAAGAATAGGGAAATTAGCTATATCTTTTGCAGGTGAATGCAATTTCACGAACCATATAATGACAAAGTTGTTTATTCTTTTTAAATAATAGAATAAAGGGCTTTTAATATGAATATCAATACACAAAAACCCAAATAAATAGGAGTATATATATATATATATATATATATATATATATATATATATATATATATATATAATTTCAGATTAATATTTTCCAGAGCTAAAACAACTAATGGATATTTAACGAGGCTCATTCAAGAGTGCTCCCTTTTTATTTATTTATAAGCATTTATGTGACGCTGCACATTCATGAGCATGTTTCTGTCAGCCAGTTGCAAGTACGCTTCTTTTCTATAAGCAGCATCACCTGAAGAGGTCTCTAGTTTATTGTAACTGGCTGACCGAAACATACTTATGGATACGTAGCGACATATAAATAATTATGTAAAACAAATAAAAAAGTGTACATGTATACTATTCGTAGACCGACTGTTTCGCTGTATAACTGTTTATCAATGCGGCTAGACTAGCAACTACCTGAAGCCAGGATTGATACTTGACTGCTTAGGTTAAAGTCAGCTGAAATTACAATGATTAAACATTTTCCAAAGCTATGTTTGTTTATAAATAGAGTATTGTTTTATACGTTTGTGCCAGCTTATTATGCCGCCTCCCCAAATGCTCAACCCAAAAGAGGGAGCATTTATAGTTATCCATAGACAGTTTCGCGGTATCACAATTTTTAGTGCGGCTAGATCAGCATCTACCTCGAGCTAGGATTGAAACTCGACCGCCTAGGCGACAGCTTTGTGTGGGGAGGAGAGAGAGAGAGAGAGAGAGAGAGAGATCACTGTCGATTAGGGTGTCAGTGCAATAGCGATAAACATCAAAATTTGTTTACCTACAGTATATTCATGATTTTATTTCATATTTTCTTATATTTCTCGGCAATTTTATGCACTTTTTAGTGGAAGACGTCTTTTTTTTTACAAAAAACACAAAACACATATGCAATTAGTAGAAATAATAATAATAATAATAATAATAATAATAATAATAATAATAATGATGATGATGATGATAATAATAATAATAATAATAATAATAATTATAAACCAACTCAGGACAATAACAACGATAATAGAAATAAAAATAAAAATACTAATAACGAACAAGATAAATGCAACTGTATATACCGCACACACTGCCCACTTAAAAATAAATGTCTAACCAAAAGCATAGTTTACCAGGCAACATATTTGCGAATGAAAACCAGAATAACAAGAAATATTACGTAGGTATGACTTCCTTAGATTTCAAAACTCGATATTATGACCACAAAAGTACATTCACTAATAAAAAAAAAAAAAACACTGCATGAAAACAAATACTGGGAACTCAAGAAAAGCGGACGTTCGACTGTAGTCGAATGGAAAATAGTAAGACAAGCTAACACATGTAGAGATCTAGACGATCCATGTAGATTATACCTTCACGAAAAATTTGCTATCCTATACTTTAAAGAACCTCAACATCTATTAAACTGTAGGAGAGAAATAGCGAACAACTGTGTTCACAGGATAAAATTTACTCTAGGATAGAGATATAAAATAATTTTAAAACTAACAATAACAATAGAGAATAAACAAATAAGATAAATAAATAAGCATGCATATACATAAAATATCACACACACAAATACACACACACATATATCTATGTATATATATGTGTGTAAACTCACATAAAAAATTAACCTAGATTTAAAACAGGTCAATACACTAGATATCTACGCTAAATAGCAAACACACAGGAATGGGTCTTTGTCCTGTAAGTGCCTGCTCATTAGCTAATTAGGAAGGGTGATGTGGATACTAAAAAGCTTATTGGTTAACAAAAACTCGTTAGAAGATGCGTATATAAAAATGAGAGACAACCACAGAATTCTCACAAAAGCCTGAAAAATCCTAGAGTGGACGAAACGCGGAATATTCAGTGTGGCTTAATCACCATATATATTTTATAACTTACTATATATATGCATATATTATTATTATAATTATTATTATTATTATTATTATTATTATTATTATTATTTAAAAAAACACTAATCTACGGAAACGCGTGTTTCAGAGCCCTACTCCTCTTCAGCGTAGCTTGACTGTTGTTAGGATTCGAACCTTGGACCTTATCTATTTCAGGCCAGCGATTTGCTGCTTCGTTTTTATCGTTTAACCGCCTCGGAGAATCGGTGATTTTTTTTAGAAAGTCACCCATTTTTTATTTTGAACGTATTATTTATTTATTACATTTTAAAAACAGTAATCTACGTACACGTGCATATATATATATGCATATATATATATATATAGTCATCCACATACATTACTGTTTCGTTGTATAACTACTTATCTGTGCAGGTAGTCTATCACACACACACACACACACATACACAAACACATACACATATAGGTATCGGTAGGAAAAAGCTGTGATTATTTTCCGATGGCAAACGGATCCCTTTAATAATATTTTTAAAAAATTAATTCGTCTTTAACGACACCTTCTACGGATGATAGTAAAAATAAAATAATTAATATTTATTGATTTGGAAAAGCTAAAATCTCTAGATCGCCTCATCACAATTGTATTTTTCTGTTTGAAAAAATATAGGCATATTTAACATGTGTTTTTACGGTAATCGGGCTAAAATAGCAACTTTATAATTAAATATTTAGAGATTTATAAAGAATCGGAATCGGAATCGGTAATTGTATTGGAATAGTGAATTTAGTACGGCATCGATAATTGTATCGGGATCAAGAAAAAAATTGGAATCGTCGCATCATTATATATATATATATATATATATATATATATATATATATATATATATATATATATAGGAGGAGGCAGACAGCGACAGATACAAAGAGACAGAGAGAAACAGAGACGGAGACAGACAGACAGACAGATAGATAGATAGATAGATAGATAGATATATAGATAGATAGATCTCCCTAGTAATCATTATTACCATTCTTATTCAGAAGATGTATCCAACCAACATTTTTAATAGTTTATTCATATTTTTATAAAGTACGTCTTACACGTGTCGTGTTGTATACCCGAATCACATCAAACAACCTATCAGAGACAAATGTACGTTCCGCAGAAATCAGTTGGAAAGCTTTTTATGTATATATGTGATTATACAGACATGTAAAAACGTGACATTGCCATAACGAGCGTTCGATATGTAAGTATTACAAATTTAAATTAAAAAAATCTGTCTCCATGCAGTTGTTTACATTGAAGGCAAACATTGTCAAAAGAAAAAAAAAGCGTGACTTTTTTGCTTGATTATACATTTCTTTATTTTTTCAATCGGTCTAAAAATCTTCTTGGTGTTAAAACAAAACAAAACATATAATGAATGTTCACTAGAACATCATTATAATTTCGATTTTTCGTCGAAGCATCTTTAGTTGACAAATAACAAATAATATACAAGTTGGAGGAAAGAAAAGGTTTTCATTATTTTATTAAATTATTTTTTTCATTTCTTTATTAAATTATTTTTTTCATTTCTTTATTAAATTATTTTTTTCTTTAAAGTTTATTGTTAATTTGATTCTACGAGGAAAGCGAAAGTGTTTGTGTTTATCCCAATATTTTTATTTTAGAATTTGACATTAAAATATTATTAGGAAAAATAATGAAACAGAAGAATTCTATTACATTTAACAATGTTTCCTCAAATAAGAGAATGCAGGCGAAATACACAGTACACACACACACACACACACACATATATATATATATATATATATATATATATATATATATACATATATACACTCGTGTGTGTGTGTGTGAGAGAGAGAGAGAGAGATGACTGTGTAAGGTTTTGAAAGAATCGATTAGTCTTTTAAGAAGACAAAAAGTTGAAGTTGTTTTGTAGTTTATTGTGAATTGTATGTCAATTTCATGCGTGAAACTAACAAAATCGAAAATTTCCATGTGAAATCAACGAGTTTGTCAAATCATTATGCAGAATTACGTAATTTTTAATGCACAAACATTGCAATTGTATATGATTTAAGGTAAATTTACGAACGCACACATAATTAAACTTTGAAAACTAATTAAAAACATTAATAGATATCTTGAATATGAATTACCACAGAGAGTTAAAGCGTTAACCACATCAATGGCCCCCTTGATATATATATATATATATATATATATATATATATATATGTATATATATATATATATATATATATATATATATATATATATATATATATATATAGTCATCCACATACAGTACTGTTTCGCTGTTTTACAGCTCATCAGTGCGGTTAGACAGGCAACTACCTCAAGCCAGGATTGAAACCCGACCGTCTGTCTGATCAATTACGATGTATGAGCTCTCACCACAACGACTAAGTTGCTCAGAAATCCACACAGTGGTCAAGGCTTTGTGTAGAACCATCCATTTTGTTGGTATTACTGCTAACCCTCCGTCGGTGCAGAACAGAATATACAGTAGACTACAGGATTTTACATCAGAGTTTCCTTCTTCAAGATGCATTTCTTTAAGAAGACTGGGGGTGCATCTCTCTGAATTAATGCGCCTCAAGATATCAACCTGGAAATTTCTACGAATCAGCACGGTAAATATAGCACCTGACCTTCCCAAATGGTCACTAATCTGGTACTGGCCAGGCTCAACGTTTCTTAACTTCGATGATCTGGCGAAAACCGGTGTGCCGACGTTATTGTGCCGTATATATATATATATATATATATATATATATATATATATATATATATATATATATATATATATATATATATATATATATATATATATATATATATATATATATAGATGTACATTTATATATGCATATATATGTGTGTGTGCATATATATATATGTATATATATACACACAAACATATATATATATATATATATATATATATATATATATATATATATAATATATTATAAATTATATGGACGGAATTTAGACCTGGAGTCTAAAAAGCAAAGTTTATTTTAATGTGTCAATACTTTAAAATAATCTTGCTTGTAATAATGTGAATATATAATAAGCTCAAAAGGTATATTTCTCCTAGAGCTATATTAATATTGATTATAAAGATTAATATTTATAAATTATGAATTAGTTTCAAGAGAATATATATATATATATATATATATATATATATATATATGTATATATATATTAGTGTGTGTATGTGTAATAATTGCATTGCTGCAGTTTTCTAGATGCAAATGAATCTTCTGTGTTTATACATGTGTGTGTGTGTATATATATACATACATAAGGATATATATATACATACATACATACATAATGATTGTGCTATGCACAAACATTTACAACTGCACATGATTTGTCGGTACATTTACACGTGCACAAATAATTCAACTTTAAAAGGTAATTCAAAACATTAATGGATAACTTGAATCTATACACAGCGATATCAGGTGTTAAAGTGTTAACCACAGTAATGATCCCCTTGATAAACATATATATTTATTAGTGATGGGACGATTCTAATATTTTTCCCAATTCCGATACAATTACTGATTCCGTACTAAATTCTTGATTCCGATTTAATTACCGGTTCCAATTCTTTAGTAATCTTTAAATATTTAACTACAGAGTTGTTATTTCCCCCCGTTACCAAAAAAAAAAAAAAAAAAAAAAAAAAAAAAAGAAACACTTAATCGATCGATTTTAGCTATACTAGTATTTTAAAATACAAAATTTTTATTATTTTATCAATATTACCATCAATGGAACAAATCAAATAAACAACACAATTGAAAGAATCGTTTTTGGCATCGGAAAATAGGCACCAATTTTTCGATTCCGATTCCGATTAATCGTCCCAAAACTAATGAGACGTGAAAACCTCCATTCAGTCTCGAAAGACAAAGGATACCCCTTGTAGGGGCAGTTGCGCGTGTAATTGTGAGGCAAAGTTGCGTAATCCCTCATCACACCTCTCCTGAATCGGAACTGTTTGGGTCCAGTGGCAAGGAGAAATCTAGGACGACAAATCAATGCTGAGATAAGCGGAGAGAACATACAGAACCTGGAAGTCCAAAATGGGCACCCACTTAGTACTGACCGGGTTCAACGTTGCTTAACTTCAGTGATCCAACGGGAACCGATGTGTCAACGTGATTATGCCGTAATATATATATATATATATATATATATATATATATATATATATATATATATATATATATATATATATATATATATATATATATATATATATATATATATATATATATATATATATATATATATATATATATATATATATATATATATATATATATATATATATATATATATATATATATATATATATATATATATATATATATATATATATATATATATATATATATATATATATATATATATATATATATATATATATATATATATATATATATAAAATAAAAATTACAATTAAATTTATCAAAATGATCCAAGATGTTAAAATTAAGGTATATTATAAATATTAAAGAATTAATATTTATAAAGTTATCTCAGCCAGATGTAAAAGCTCAATAAAACCAAATAGGAGATATAGCTTATAATACGAGCAAACAGTTAACTTGTACATATTTTTGTGAATTATTCCATGGATTTCTGCCTTTGGATTATTATGGACCATCTTCTTCCATTTACGGATTTCCTTGGATTTTACTTGTGCAAGAGGAAATTCAATTAACTTTCTTGAAGTTATATATTTGGATTTTATCGTCACTGGATTATTTATCTTCCACCAGACTATCCATTAATGTGTAATCACCTTTTTCTTCACCATATTCCCTCTGCTTCACTTTTTTTGTTATCAACTAAGATCTTTGACTTACTTGTTGTTTCATCAAATACTTTTGCATGCAAAATCCGATCCCGTATTTTGCTAATTCCTACCCTCTGATGAGAAGGAATGTATTTCTTCGAAACTCCGCGGATTAAGGACTATCCACTTATCTAGTGTTTCCTTTTCAGATTAAAGATGTTTTTAACTCATTTCAAGTGTTTTTTAACATGTTTTATTAACTGTTTGCTCGTATATATATATATATATATATATATATATATATATATATACAGGCATGATAATACATAAGTATATATATATTTACATAGGTGTATATATATATAAAGATTGTATTGTTGTAGTTCTGTAAATGTAAATGCAACTTCTGTATTTATGTAAGATAATTATAGAAATAACTATACATAAATGTATATATATATACAGATCTCTCTCTCTCTCTCTCTCTCTCTCTCTCTCTCTCTCTCTATATATATATATATATATATATATATATATATATATATATATATAATGAGTGTATTGCTGTAGGTTTCTAGATTGAAATAAATCTCGTACGTTTATAAAAATGTAATTAAGTCAAGTAGAGTATAAATTTGTTTATTCATATAAATATTTTTGACTCTATACGTATATGTGCATCGATGTTTCATTTGCAATTAACACAAACACACATACGTTGGAATTGAAAGTAATGTTTTTATTTCTCTCGATAAATATGAAAATATTATACTCTATCACTAAATATATTCCCCCAAATTTCAGATACTCTCGCTATGCGCCAGTTTAAGATTGACAAACGTCTTTATACAGCCGGCGCATTAGTGGGCGAAACGTTGAGATTTTATATGATAATGAAAAGCTAAAATAAATCCGACAATATGAATAAAAAACGGAAATGTGGACTTCATCCAGAGAGAAAAAAAAAAAAAAAAAAGGCGACGACGCATAACGAAAAGATCTGTAATCTTGGGAAAAATACACACACACCTACACACGCACACACACATACACACGCACGCACGCACGAACAAGCACACGCATATATATATATATACATACATATATACATACATATATATGCATATATATACATATATATACATACATATATATACATATATACATATATATACATATATATATATATACATATACACATATATATATACATATATACATATATATATATACATATATACATATATACATATATATATATATATATATATATATATATATGGTTATACGTCAGTCTGTTTGTTTCCATATTTTCAAACTTTATCTCCTCCAAAACTGACATTCGTAGAGCGGTGCTAGGAGCATCAAATAATTAGACTTTTTACCGACCATTCTTTTAGTTTTTAAAAGGGGAAAAATGCGTCAAAACTGAAATATACATAAAACATTTTTTGCATCCATCTTAGTTTATTTTTAATTTCTAATTTTTAATCAGTTCATATGTGTGCCATGTTGGATCTGTAGTAACGTCACCACCTTTAAATGCTATAGTTTTGATTTCGATTTCGATTCTGGCTGATGGCATCCGAATACTTTTTTTTTTAATTGAAATCACGACTCTATATATTATTATATATGTGGAATCTGGACAAATTAAAACATCACATTTAAGCGTATTTCATATATCTATATATTCGATGTAAATTTGAAATCATCTCCTTATGTGCGACTTTTAACTTTACTTTTTCTCCTGATCCATCTCTCGAAATAATTGGCGAAACGTTGCATATATATATATATATATATATATATATATATATATATATATATATATATATATATATATATAACTACTTCATTTACTCACATAAAATCAATATACTAAAGTATAAATTTATGCGTAAACTTTAAGTATTTACTTCAACAGTGCTCAATATGTAGGTAGAGCTAGTAAGTTATAAAATATATATGGCGATTAAGCTACACTGAATAGTCCGTGTTTCCGCGGATCATTCACTGTGGCTTAATCGCCATTTCATATATATTTTATAACTTACTATATATATGTGTATGTATATATATATCAAACTATATATACAATACGTACAATATAACTTCAAAATTAATTTTCAATTTATGTACTAATAAGCAAATTTCATAATAAACAAAACTATTTAGCTCACAACATTCCCTCCGATGAGATGAGCCATTCATGTCAAATCCATGGATCTATAAGGTTTTGAAAGTATCGATTTGTCTGTTCAAAAAATCTTTATTCATAAAAATTTTATTCTTTGTCAAATAATAAATTTTGTTGTAAGTTGTAATTCTACATAATTCAATTCAGAATTTCCATATCTACAGACACTAGTGTTTCATCCTTTTGGGAATCATCAGTGCAATGTGTCACGATTAACACCAGTCGATCGATTCGAACCCGGCAATAGAAGCTATTTCTGGCTCCATTAGTAAGGACTAATACACACACATACGCTCTCACATACACACACACACGCTCACACACACGCATATATATGTATTATATATATGTGTGTGCGTGTGTGTTAATGTGTGTATATATATGTTTGTGTGTGTTAATGTGTACGTCCGTGTGTATTTTTATGTGTGTACATGTGTCAGTTTGTCTGCAATTGTATATGTACCAGAATGATACATATATACATATATATATAAATATATATATATATATATATATATATTTATATATATATTAATATGTTCATGTATGTGTGTGTGTGCCGAAATGTATAAACATGCCGAAAATGTTCTTTTGAAAAAAGATCACCATGCATAAAATTTTGTGTCTAACAAAAGTATCATTTGTTTATACAAGCTCTGTTGTTGTGTGTGAATAAACATCGAGCTTCTGTTTTCAGAAACGGTTATTGTACATAAAAAAACATCTATGCAAAAAGTACATTTGTACAAACCTATCTCTATATACACATACGTATGTAAGCAGGTATATATATATATGTGTGTGTGTGTGTGTGTGTGTGTGTGTGAATATGTTAATAAATATAATCATTAAAGCTTTAACTTACCTCACAATTCTCAACCGTCAGGGTTCATAATCCTGCGAGGCCTTTGTCTGATTCTGTGTCCACTCTGCTGTAGTTCTTACTTTCGAATCTTGGGCACTCTACCAAATAACGTTTTAATAAATACTTAACAAAAGAAACGAACGGATCGTTTTACTCTCATTTGGATGGAGCACTCTTGTTAGGAAATGATGATTCCAACTTAGCCTAACGTTATTCTCTTGCGTAAAAATAAACGTGCCCCCTCGCTTGTCAGTATCATAAATGTTAGCCAGATGACCAATTTTGCGTTAAAAACTGTATAATTTAGTAGAGAGTTCGTATGTTATCTGACTCCAATTGGCCACAGCCACAAGTGACCGGCGTTCGGGTTTCGAATCTTGGGGTTATCACACTCGTTATCTTTCACGCCTCATGAATGAGTTGTAAAACTGCGAAACGAGCGTGTCGGACAGCGATTACTGCTGTTGCTGATAATGATCATTTATTTATTTTGAGAATCTGTTTTCATAATAAACATGTGCTTCCAACGATGTTACGTGTCGTACTAAAATAGGAATTGACTTGTGTAGACCATCTTAAATAATTATATAATGTACACTAATTAAGCTCAAGATTTTATTAAGCTATTGAAAAAATATTGGTTTAAGGTTTTGTTTTATATATATGTGCACGTGTATGTGTGTTTACGTGCATGTAGGTGCGTGCGTATAATAAAGTATGAAAATATATTTGGCAATTACGTTATGCAGAAACCCCCGCGTTTAATCACTAATGAGAATCGCCAAGAATATTTCACATTTATTACTAAGTTCTATTCATGCATTGAGCACTTTTAAAGTAAAAACAGAAATCTAACTCTATCTATCTAGTTATCTGAGTGTGTATATATATATATATATATATATATATATATATGTGTGTGTTTGTGTGTGTTTGTGTGTGTGTTTGTGTGTTTGTATGTTTGTGTGTGTGTGCGTGTGTGTGTGTGTGTGTGTGTATCTTACTATCTTCAGTTAGACCAGATCGCGCACTGACAAGAGCATCCTCATGACAGTTTTTTGAGCCTTACTATTTCCGTGCTGATTCATAACAAATTGAAAGCTTGTACTTGTTTGTTCGTAACAACATCACTAGACGATTGCTGTCGAGGGCTAACGGACTTCCTCTGTTCGGTTTAGTTTTTCCAATAAAACCCCAATTTCCGAGACGTACTTACTTCAACACAGCTGATGGTATCCATCTGTCGCCTGTATGATAATCCTCTGGAAAATCAGAGGGAGGCTAACAGGTGTTCCACGTTGCCCAAGGACGACCTGGAACTATGCCAACTATAGACCTTCATCTCCTTGCGGTATTATACACACAGCACCGCATATATCATCTAATAATATCATAGTATGTACGTGAAACAAAAATTTATATATATATATATATATATATATATAATTATTTACTATAATAATAATTAAATACCTATAGACACTAGTGTTTAATCCTTTCGGGAATCTTCAGTGCAGGGTGGCACGATTATATATATATATATATATATATATATATATATATATATATATATATATATATATATATATATATATATATATGTTTAGCACCCGACGATTTTTGAGTAATTGTAGACGTCTCACACAGGAAAAATAATGCAGCCTCCTTGGCTATTACTGATTGTCCATGTGCGGCGTTCGCTTGTATGCATATATATATACACACATGAATAGTATTCTAATATTTTTTATGTTTTTACTTGCGATATTTTTTGTTTGTTTGTTTGTTTGTTTGTTTGTTTATATAGAAAAACACTCGGTTATTGTAGCGTGAATGCAACGTGAAAGGCCAAATCGATAAAAGGTTCCGATCCTTGAAAACTCGGCGCGAGAGTAAAAACACTCAATAAGATGAAGAGAGAAAAAACGAGGATGTGGCGATGGAATCTCTCTCTCCCCTCTTATCTCTCTCTCTCTCTCTCTTTCTTTATTTTGTTTTTCTTACTGAACTTATGTTTAGCCCCCTCTCTCGATTATTCTCTCTTTTAATAATCGTGTCTCTCTCTCTCTATCTATCTCTCTCTCTTTCTCTCAATACTGACAACGGATAAGTTTCTCGCGTTTCAAGTAGCAGTAGCCGTTGTTGTGAGAGCAGCAGCAGAAGCAGCGGCGTTTGCTAACCAACATCGAATGTTTATTCATTTCTTTATTTATTTTCGCGAGATATGCAGCACTGAAAGCGGATTGCACATGGGAAACAAGCAACAAAAAGTATCGAAAACAAAGAAGAAAAAAAATCTCCCAAGAGGATAGAATATTATGGACAAAGGCATAAGCCTTGTAGTGATAAGAAGTCTCTCTTTTCTCTTTATCTCTTCCTCTTGCTAACCTCTCTCTCTCCCTTACACTCTCTCTCTCTCTCTCTCTATATATATATATATATATATTCTTTATTTGTTTTGCCATAAGCATATGTTTTAACATTTTACATATGTTGCTACACAGTAATCCCGGCCGGGTAGTATCTGTTCTGTAATTCGCCCTTGGTCAATGTAGGGGAAACCATTCACAATGAGTTAATTACTATTTATTTGGAAACTGCCAGAGTGCCCCTTTTTGGGGAGAGATGGTTTTTCCCACATTAAAAACGACATGTGTCTAATTTGCTTTCGTGGGGAAGCAAACAAATAAAACACAGTCATGAACATGTTTCGGTCAGCTAATTGCTTTAGTATAAGTTGCATCGCCTGAAGAGGCCTCTAGTTACTGGTAACTAGCTGACCAAAACATGTTCGTGACTGTGTAGCAAGATATTACTGCATGCATAAAAAAACAAAACAAATAAAGATTATACCCTGCTCTACTTTGGTAGTGAGCACTTGTATTAAGCTCGTTAAACTTCATTGGTTACTTAACCTATGGAAAATAATAACCTCGGATTATATATAGTCATACACGTACAGTACTGTTTCATTGTATCACAACTTATCAGTGCGCCTAGACTAGCACTTTTCCCCAGCCGTGGATCGAAGCTACAACCATGTTTGGTCAGGACTAAGAGGATGACTATGCCGGGATGATGCATTATTCTACTTGAACTCAACAAATAGGTTATTTGAAAAAAAAAACAAACAAAACAATTAAACAATTCTTCAGTAAACTGAACCTAGATATAACAAGAGACCCAAACCACAAATGTGTAAACTTCTTAGACATAACCCCGAATCTAGACAACAACTCCTATGAACTCTACCATGAACCCAACGCTATTCTCTCTCTCTCTCTCTCTCTCTCTCTCTCTCTCTCTATATATATATATATATATATATATATATATATATATATATATATAGAGAGAGAGAGAGAGAGAGAGAGAGAGACAAGCACGTCTGATTGAACACTACAGAGACATTTTTTTTTATTTTTCTTCATATCTTTTCCATTAGCCGAGCGGTCTTTTTTTTTATTTCAGGTGGCATGTTGTACAAAATGGCGCCCCACATTTATTGTTCAGCCATATTCTTCTCAAGCGCTTTCTATCGGTGCAACCGATTATTCATATTTATGTTTATTATTTCTTTTCTTTGAGGCATGATGATTTATAGTTTTTTTTAATAATCGAATGAATTAATAGAAGGCACTTGAAAAGAATATGGCCGAGCAACAACTTTTGGGCGCCATTTTATACAACATGCCAGCAAAATAAAAAGACCGCTTGACGAATGGAAAAGATATCCAGAAAAATCGGAAAAAAGAATAACTGTTGCGTTCAGTCAGACAGGCATGAATAATGACTTACTACCAATATATATATATATATATATATATATATATATATATATATATATATAAGCTGAATGTCTGTGTGTGTGTCTAGTCACGAATAGACTCCTATATGATTGACTATTTTAAAAAAACTGATTACATATAATGATACAAGATGTATCGTGGATCAGGAATGGGCATGTTTGATCTGGCAGAACGGTGGTTCATGAAAATTGTGGGAAATAAAAAATGAAAAAAAAAACGTTTACAAGGGTTTTTGATATAGATGTACATAAGAACACTTTGATAAGTATGTTTTAACTTAAATAGGGATGGTATAATAAACGTATGGGGTCTACGTTCGCGCCTGGCCTCCATAGAATGGAAATAGACACAAACTTTAATAAAGACTTTTCTTATTTATCTGTGATAATTATGTTTCAGTTTGAAGAAATATGGTATAATAAAATTATGGGGTGTTCGTTCGCGCCTGACCGTATAGAATGGAAATATGTCACTAAGTTTAACAAGGTTTTTTAATATAGATCCACAACTTATTGTGATAAGTGTTTCAATGTGAACAGGTATGGTATAATAAATTATGGGGTTTATCTATTTTATTTTTACTTTCATCATTATTTGCTTTGGTTTTGATACCCCCAATTTCGAAGCTATCTCTTTACAACCCTTCAATATGGTTTCAAAGTACAATCAATATCTTATATAATTGCCATTTTTATTGACAAGAGAAAAAAGCTTTTAGTCCATTGAAGATGTAAAACTTTCGATTTCAGCTGATGAAATGTCTTTGGGAGCAGTCAGAATAGCATTCCAGAAGTAATCCTTGGAGTTGTACTGTCTTCCTTCGGCGTAAATATCTTTTTTTGTTGTACTGTGATCAGGGTGTAAATTCTTTGGCAATTTCTAAGGTAGAAATCTTATTATGGAGCTTTTGAACAATTTTAAACTTCTCAGCTTGACTTAAAGCACCTTTACGTCCCATCTTGCATATAAAGTTGGCACGCTAAAAAACCTGCAAGTCACCAAAATGGCTGCCGTTTGCTCGCTATTGCGCATATCAGCTTAAAATTTTATAGCTGCGCATGCGTCAGCTTGCATAAAAATCCTCTCAAGTTGATCTGAAATGCAAAATAGTTTTTTTAGAGAATGGATTCCAAAATAAGTCCAGCGTGACGATGCATATAGTCCGATTGGAAAGCATTCAAAACAACTAAAATAAGGGACATTGTTTTGTTCCGGGCAGTGCGGTAGCCCAAAGAGATGTCTGTCCCCAGTCAAATGGGACCTAATAGTAGCAAGAGCGAAAACCAGTATGAGAATCTTCATCATCGGTTTAATTAGAAAAAGTCTTATTTTCGAATCCATTCTAGCATTGCTACAAATGCGATTTGCTGATTTCTTTTTGATGAGAAGAATAACAAGAATAGCATTCTTTGAAACTCCGCGGAATAAAGACTTTGTAAATTGTTTTTTTTTTTTTGAGTATTCAGTCGAACAATAAATTTTGATTGTAAAGTACAATTTACAGTTTTAATTTTCTTATAATAATTCTCTTATAATAAGCTCTACACTCTATTGCGTATTTAGCTTTTTTTAAATTCAGTTGGGATTAAATTTTCTATGTATAAATACTGTTATTTATATTAATTTGAAGGTTACCATTGCGTATATTAGGTAAACACTACATCCCTTTGTTTTCATTTATATATATATATATATATATATATATATATATATATATATATATATATACAAATATTGTTGTATTCATCGAAATCGATGTACGGCAATCACACACACACACACTCACACACACGCATATTGTTGTATTCATCGAAAACGATGACCGGCAATCATATATACATATGCATATATATATATATATATATATATATATATATATATATATATATATATATATATATATATATATATCCATGCACACACACACACACACATATATATATATATATATATATATATATGTTTGCCGTAATTATGACTGGTAATGGCCTATATATATATATATATATATATATATATATATATATATATATATATGTATGTTTGTCGTAATTATGACTGGTAATGGCCTTGCTCATCGCTGCTTAACTTAGGCGATCTAACGGGCACCGGTGCATCAGCATGGTTATGCCCGTATATAAATTATGAATCTATTTAATTACATTCTTGAAAGGGTAACCTACGCCATGGTGAAACATGAAAAGCTTTTGAAGTAAATAAACTGCCTGCCTTAGCATGAAGTATCAATGTTGCATAGAATCGAACTGAGTTTATTTCCTTTCCACTTCGAAACGTTATATAAGTAGTCGAAGTGATAAACAGGTTGTATGTGAATAAAACAGTTGAGTTTTTATATCTTGTCACTTTTGGTATAGCCTCACAAGCCAGGATGAGTGTTATTGAAACTTACTTTTATGAGCATTAACGATAGACTCATTTAGAAAAAAAGTAAGTAGATTACATATATATATATATATATATATATATATATATATATATATATTCTTCTTTTCTTACTCGTCCGTCGAAGTCGACGATGACCAAGGTATCAATCAGTTCGGCGTCAGGGGTTTGTGGGTCCTGAGATGGCTGATGAGGCCAATCCGTGCTCGGCAGACTCTTCCACACTCTGGACACGTGAAGGCGGTATCGGCAGGCTGTGAGCAGGCAGCTCTCTCCTTCCTCCTCTTGCGCTTCTGCTGGTCGTGTGTCATGCGTTGATTCTCTGCCCTGTCGGCTCCTAGGCTGATGACGCAACGCCAGGCCGAACGTTTAGCAGCTTGACTCTCCCAAGACTGGGGGCTGATGTCAAAGTCTTTTAGGGACGTTCTCAGACATGTATATATATATATATATATATATATATATATATATATATATATATATATATACACACACACACATATATATGTACACATATATTTTTATATGTACACATATTTTTATATATATACATATACACATATATGTTTACATATGCACATATATAAACAGCGTCAATCGCTTTATTGCAGACTAGTAAAATGTGAATATTTCACTAAATATATGCCACAAAAAATAAAAATTTTATAATCAAATGACTATTTTAAGGTTTTAGTTATTTCCCAAAAATTCATTCAAATTCATGCGATATTCCCAAAGTTATGGCATTTTATTCTTTATCAAGGAATTTCTTTTATCCATCGCTTTATTGCAGAACTCTGAAAATGTCGTATTAGGGTAAAAATACAATGTCTTATCATGAAAACCTTACATTTTATTATATTTTTCTGTTAAAGAATAATAAACAAAAGCACATCCTAGGTGCTAAGCCTCAAATAAATTATTATCGCCATATCCACCATTTTTTAAAAATAACTTTAAGCAACCTTTTGTCCACCGAAACAGTCAGTTGTTTGATCTTTGATCATCGACTACTTTCTTCCACAAGGCATCATTTAAAGTAAGTTGCTCTCCATCCTTATAAACACCTCTTTTTATGTTGACAAGAGATGTTCAATTGGCTTAAGATCCGGAGAACACGATGGCCAGCTCATGAGGGTTACTGTAAAGATGCTCATAGATTCAAGGAAGGCTGCAATCGCCCTAGCAGAATGGGATAGTGCATTATCATGCATAAAAATCACTTGAAAGCGACGTGACAATGGTAGGTAATCTAGGTGACAAATGTCTATCTAAAAAGGCCGTGTACACATTGCTGGTAAGTTTTACCCCCTCTGGAACTCTGAATGGTCCAACCAACTTATCTCCAATGATTCCCGCCCAAAACATGATACCCCCATCTCCTTGTTGGCGATGAACTCTGTAAGGAGTTGGATTTCCGTTCGAGTTCCAAATTTTGGCCACACCATCCGGACCGTCAAGAGTAGCACGAGTCTCATCTGTAAATAGGACACGTTGGAAATCCATTTTTATGTAATTCTGTGCCCAGGCCTTTCGTTTTCCCTATGTTGTTTGCTCAATGGAGGCCTTGGAATAGTTTTGATGTTCCTTGCCATCTCATTAAACACATTATATCGGGCCTGCCTGGATCCTAGAGGGATTCCAGCTTTTGCAAAAATGGAAGCACTGGTGCTGTGTGGGTTTCAGCTGATTTTTCTGCGAATTTTCCGAAGTGAAAGGTTTCTCCTGGTGCTCTTATCCTTTCTAGATTTGGTGTTGCGATTGCTCACGAATGAAGCCAATGTGCTTAGATCCCTTTCAAGCTCCATAGCTAAATCTTTGATAAACACTCCTTTTACGAGTCCAGCAACAATCTTTTCCTTTTCGTTAACGTTAATCGCCCCTGTTTTGGTATTTTCAAAGACCTGCAATAAAGCGAAGGACAGTATAAATTACTTGATAATAAATAAAATGTCATAACTACGTGAATATCGCATGGATTTGAATAAAATTTTGGGTAATTACTAACCTTGAAACAATCAATTGATGAAAAAATTTTCATATTTTTTTAGGCATATTTATTGAAATATTGATATTTAACTAATCTGCAATAAAGCGATTGACACAATATATACAAGAATAAAAAAAGCATTGGAAATGCAAAAGGATATAGGGATGGTATGCCAAAAGTATACAAACAAGATAGCTATGAATGGCTAGGCACATGGAAATAGAATTGCATCCAAAGTATAGCCCTATAGCTTTTCTCCAATCTTCATTCCGTGCCATCATTACAGTTGTAAAAAGCTATAGGGCTATACTTTGGATGCAATTCTATTTCCATGTGCCTAGCCATTCATAGCTATCTTGTTTGTATACTTTTTGGCATACCATCCCTATATCCTTTTGCATTTCCAATGCTTTTTTATTCTTGTTAATTAGTATTTTTACTTACAGTCTTATTTTTAAACTTACATTCATGATAGTATTGTCTTTTTTAGGAGGCGGCAATGAGCCGCCTCCATTAGTAGCAGGTCGCTTCCTGCTGGGTTTTAGGTCTTTGGGTTTTGGGCCTTAGGAGTTGCCTCTTGGTCCTCCATCGGTTCTATATTACATAGAGAGTGCTACCGCCTCTCTGATAAAACAGTTAGAGTATTATAAAGTTCTAAAATGTTCATACCTTCACTATTAAATTTTTCTTGACTTTCTTGCAGTTTCTTTTGCGGTTAATTTAACTTATTTCCTTTGGCGTTTGGTGAGTTCTTAGAAGAACTGGTCTGATCTACTTTTCTTAGCGAGCGAAGAGATTCAGCTGCATTTAACAATGGTTGCTATAGTGTATTTTTGCGCATGCGTGAGAATTTCAAGTTTCCTCCTTATTTTTCAATAGTTTGACAGTAGTCATGTGTCTTTCTGCCAAGAGCGACAGACGTCAGTGTTAGCCGTGATCGTCTAGAGGTTAGGACCCCCCACGTTGTGGCCGTGCTAACCTAGGTTCGAATCCTGGTCACAGCATTGACATTTTGTACATATTTTACAGTCCAAAATCTGAAGAATTATTTGTTTTTATAACATTGTTTTTTGACGTCGTACTTGCTGATAGGTTACTCTTATAACAATTTTGATCAACTGAGATAAAGATTTCGTGGTTTCATTAACGCTGGTGGGTTACTGTTTAAAGAAAAAACCTTAACGTTCACCTCAAATATTCAGCGTCCAAGAAATATACGCCACTGGCAAACTGGAACGTCTGTGAGCATCCGGTGTATTATTTGGAGCTGTCCCTTTTGAGAGAAGTTCCGTGTTCGAAGTGGTCTGTCTACATTGGGTATATAGTGTTTAAAACTTGTTATTACACGTAATCTTATTTAATTATGGAGTTAGCTAAAAAGCGATGGGTCACTGCACTTCTCAGTGTAAAGAGCAGTCGATTGATGCTTGAACTGTTGTCAGAGACCGTTCGTACACCGAGATACATCGTCTCAAAAGAAAGAAGAAAGAAGAAGAAAGAAGAAAGAAGAAAGAAGAACAATTAGCCATTTTTGTACCCTTTTTTTCTGCTCTCTTTTGACATTTTAACCGACGTTCTGACACTCGCTGAATTCGTAAGACACTTCTCTGTAAGAATATGTGCTTTTTGAAACTTATAAGTTAATTTTAGTTAAGATTTGGGTAGTTTTGTTTTGTAGGCGTATATAGGCGTGTACGGGCCATCCCTATATAGAGAGTGCTACCGCCTCTCTGATATATATATATATATATATATATATATATATATATATATATATATATAACAAGAAAACTATAAAACATATACATATATATATGTTTATGTATATATATATGTTTACATATATGTAACCAAGACAATTATGAAACACACACACACACACACACATATATATACACACACACACACACACACACACACATACACATATATATATATAGTATGCAATTACGTGTAATTTAACAACCTAGGGCTGTAAATACATATGATTAAATATAACAAATTTCTGAATAGTGCAATAGTTGAGCTATGCATATTTTCTTTAAAGATACGACGTTAATAGTAATAGAAACGCGAGTTATTCTTCATTTTCTTTCATTAGTCAAAAAACTGCGTACAATTGTTTCAGCCTTTAGTGTTTGCATATGAGAATATGATTGTTCATCAAATTATTGTTTGCAACGCGTTAGAAAGAAAAATAAATAAATAATTACAATGTTTTCCAGTCCACGAATATGACGTTCGCAGTTAATACGGTCTGCATTCATTTTTCAACAACAACAACACACACACACCCACACACACACATATATGTATATATATATATATATATATATATATATATATATATACAGGGTGTCCACAAAGTCTGGCTACATTATGTAGTCATACTTTGTGGAAGCATCCTTTAGATTATGTAGCTAGACTTTGTGGGCACCATATATATATATATATATATATATATATATATATATATATATATATATATATATATATATATATACCCCACACACACAAGTGCGTGTATATATATATGTATATATATATATATATATATATATATATATATATATATATATATATAGAGAGAGAGAGAGAGAGAGAGAGAGAGAGAGAGATGATGCCCACAAAGCCTGGTTTCATAAGCTACAGGATGCTTCCACAAAGTCTGGCTACATAATCTAGCCAGACTTTGTGGACACTCTGTATATATATATATATATATATATATATATATATATATATATATATATATATATATATATTGGGCAAGAGTGTTGATTGTTGTAATATATCGCATGGTGGGGGAGAGATACTTTATTTATTTCTACATTTTTCATAATACCATTGAAGCGTGCAGAGCTCCATTCATTACCATCAGTGGTCGAGAGCAAAGGGGTTGGTTTTTAATTTGTTCTTGTGTCTAACACTTCTGGATTTTACGAGAAGGACTCAATACCCCCCTCTCTCTCTCACACACACACACATATATATATATATATATATATATATATATATATATATGTTAGTGTTGGGGTAATTTATCGGAATCAGTAGCCAGAAAATCGCAAATTTTGTTGGTATCGGAATCGGTATCGGTATTAGAAAAATTGTTACCTATTTCCGATACCTATTTTCCGATGCTTATTATTTTATTTATGCCTTTTTAATTAGATTTTGTTTAAAGCAAAATCTACTTATAATGATAAAATAATAAAAAAAAATTTTAATTTTAAACCATCAGTGAAGCTAACATCGATAGATCATCCCCCACGGCCGTATTTTAACGTTTAGGAAAACTATCTGCATATTTAACATGTGTTTTTACGGAAATCCGGAAAAATAACAACTCTATATTTACATATTTTGTGATTTATAAAGAATCGGAATCGGAATCGATAATTGTATCGGAATCGGGAATTTAGTACAGAATCGGTAATTGTATCGAAATCGGGAAAAATATTGGAATCGTCCCATCACTTATATATGTATACACACACACACACACACACACACACACACACACATATATATATATATATTTATTTATTTATTTATTTATTTATTTATAAAGCTTCCAGGGGATTTATCTGCATATTTAGATTAAATACACTTAGCTGGTAACGAAGTAATCACTCGAATTTCGTGGCTGTTTGTGTTTAGTTCGTATCATTTATGACGTGTTTTTGCTATTTTTTTTCAAAATGATTAAATACTTGTGCGTCTATCCTCATTAAAGTTGTGTCTTTAAAACTATCTCTTTCTCTCTCTTTCCCTCTCTCTCTCTCTCTCTCTCTCTCTATATATATATATATATATGTACACACACACATATATATATGTGTATATATATGTATATATACACATAGTACCTCAAAAACATGTGTTTGTAGATTACCGTTATATATATATATATATATATATATACACACACACATATATATATATATATATGTGTGTGTGTGTGTGAGTGTGTATAACGGTAATCTACGAACACATGTTTTTGAGGTACTATCTGTCGTCTGCCTAGCTTCAATGTTTCTAGGAGCAGCACATATTATGGTCGAATGCGTTTAGCGTTACACCACGAAATCCTAGATATTTTTCATATTTTAACGCTTTTATGGTTCGAGGTTTGACTCCTAAAAACAGTGAAGCAACGCTGACGAGAGATAGTACTTCGAAACAAATGTTAGTAGATTACTGTTTTATATGTAAAATAATAAATGAATTCTATTTGTTTATTTGTTTACGCCCAAAAAATATGGGTTATTTTTTAAGGAAAATTATTTCCATGATCTCCAAGGCTGGAGACGCTATTAACGGTATTATTGTTTTAAAAACCGTCATATATAAAAATAATTTTGATTAAAATGATCAGTAGTATAGAAATCTTGAAAATATAAACCGAGTAAAAAAAAAGGCATACTACATAGTGAATTCTAAAGAAAAACATTTTAAACAAAAGTTACATGTAATACAAAGCTAATAATTCCAGGTGAGAATTGTCTGAAGATAGCGGTTTCAATCCTACCCAAAGCCGGCCAGAGGCTTACTTGGCCAAAACGTGGTGAGACGACAACAACTACAGAATGCAGTAATTGCAGTGAATGCAATCAGGTTATTCAAAGTTCCTATCCGTCGCGGTTACCACCTGACGAAGGCCAAAGGAATACTTGGCCGAAACGTCGTGAAACAACTAAGAAAAGATGAGGATTATAGTTCGCAATAAATAAAAATTAATAAATAATACTCATCTCAATGAATTTCAATTCAATAATCTATATAATTATAAAACTCAAATGACCTTGTAACGATGTATGTAACCCACTTTCCGGTTTACAACATCCGGTTGCGAATGCGCGCATGACATGCGCACTAAAATATTAACGTTATTATTTCGAAATTATTATTTAACATGGGAAGAGTGGGGTTTAAAATAACTTAAACGTAATACAGAAATGAACGCTGTAATAAAAAAGCAGATCTATAAAAATTTGAATTTAACTATAATAAGTATTATGGTATCTGTTCAGTGCACATTTACCTATAAGTATGGCCAACCACTTATAATTCAGTAACTGTAAATTATTTTATTTTAAAAATAATCAATTATAATAAACAGAAAGACTCATAGAAATCTATCTATATTCTTTTTTCATTTTAATATACTTTCATAGAAATGTTTCTGTTATGTATATATATATCCATATATATATCCATATATATATATCCATATATATATCCATATATATATATATATATATATATATATATATATATAATTTAAAGGAGATTAGAACAATAGTCTAAAGAGCTGAGTGTATTTTAATGTAACAGTGAAATTACTAGTTTAATTAAAATACAGGAAATAGAAAGTGCTCGTTGTAATTTAGATATATAATAAGCTCGATAGTTAAATGTCCTAGAGCTAATTAAATATTAAGTAATGTGATTGATAATTTAAAATTTAAAAATCAAATTTTAATTAAATTAAAAATCCGTTTCATAAGAAGGAACAATAACAAAATCAATTATCTGTACGATCGTTTCGGAAAACAATGCTTTTTATTGTGGTATACATCAAGTTATGTACAATAATTATATATAGTTTTTTGATAAGCAAGGTCTCCTCATCAGCAAATTTTGAAGGGTTTTTATTGAATTTAAAAGACACCATAAATAAACCTAGCATTAAAAGTAAGGCAGATGAATCTGAAAAATTGAAATAAAAGGTATTGATTTAAAATTTATAAGAAAATTAATATGGGTTAGAGATAGAAATAAGTACAGAAAATATATATTTTTGAATTTACATAATAAATTTGCTTTAAAAATATATAGAAATATTTACCTTTTAATTTTTCGTTTTTTGAAATCAGAAACTGTGGTTAAAATAGTCATTTAGATGTTTGCTATAGCTTTTTATCTTATTGAATGATGAATTTTAAAAGGGGGGGGGGACGCTCGTGCAATAAATTGTTTCCGTTAGCGTATTTTTGATTTAAAGACGCTACGGTTTATATATAGAGAATATTACTATTACATATTTTAAGGGGAGATAATTGTCATGTTTGTTTTACTTATATATATATGTATATATATGTATATATCTGTCGACTGGTGTTAATCGTGACACCCCGAAAGGATGAATCACTAGTTTCTGTAGATATTTAATTATTATAGTAAAAAAATAATTATATATATATATATATATATATATATATATATATATATATATATATGTACTAACGGTTCAACTCGGGATTGCTCGGGACCAATGTTAATAACTTTATATGCATATGTATATATATATATATATATATATATATATATTAATTAATAACTTTATGTGCATATGTGTATATATATATATATTAATAAATAACTTTATGTGCATATATGTATATATATATATTATAAGTTTTTATTCATGTACAGGTAACTACATTTAATATTTCTAGTGTTTAGACCAAAAATTGGCGGAGGAGTTTGGTAAAGTTTTCAAAGCTCAAATCGTTTAATTTTTACCCTTTGACAGACAAATTTCTGGCCAAAATCCGATTAAAACTTTTTTTCAAATCTCAATAATCCTTTTGTCAAATTCAATAATCCTTTTGTCAAATTCAATAATCCTTTTGTCAAAATCAGAGTCTGTAGATAAAAATTGACAAAGTAATTTGCAAGAGAAATGTACACACAGACCATATTACTTAATTAGATATAATAGATAGATTAATTAACTATTAATGCCAAGCCCAAAACTATTTGCTACTAATTTACTATTATTCTTAAATCCAAACTTATTTATGAATTAACTATTAATCTCAACTCAAAATTATTTACTATTAATTGAATAATGCTCTCAACCCCAATCCTATTTAGTAGTAATTCACTGTTAATCTCAAACCCACAATTATTTGCTACTAATTTACTATTTTCTCAACTCCAAACATTTTACTATTAATTCATTAATCATCTCAAACTCAAAATTATTTGCTATTAATTCCCTATTATTCTCAACTGCACACTTATTTACTATTAATTCCCGATTAATCTCAAACCCAAAACATATTTGCTATTTATTTACTATTGTTCTCAACTCCAAACTTATTTACGAATAATCTCAAACCCAGCATTATTTTATACAACTTTACTATTACTTTTTAATCCAATAATATTTACTATTAATTCCCGATTAATATCAAACCCAAAATTATTTGCTATTAATTTACTATTGTGCTCAACTGAAAACATATTTACTATTAATTCGCTACTAATCGCAACCCCAATATTATTTGCTATTTATTTACTATTTTCTTAACTCCAACTTATTTACTATTAAGTCCCTATTAATCTCAAACCAAAATGATGCGCTATTAATTTAGTATTTTTTCAACTCCAAACTTATTTGCTATTAATTCACTATTAATCTCAAACCAAAATGATGTGCTATTAATTTAGTATTTTTTCAACTCCAAACTTATTTGCTATTAATTCACTATTAATCTCAAACCAAAATGATGTGCTATTAATTTAGTATTTTTTCAACTCCAAACTTATTTGCTATTAATTCACTATTAATCTCAAACCAAAATGATGTGCTATTAATTTAGTATTTTTTCAACTCCAAACTTATTTGCTATTAATTCACTATTAATCTCAAACCAAAATGATGTGCTATTAATTTAGTATTTTTTCAACTCCAAACTTATTTGCTATTAATTCACTATTAATCTCAAACCAAAATGATGTGCTATTAATTTAGTATTTTTTCAACTCCAAACTTATTTGCTATTAATTCACTATTAATCTCAAACCAAAATGACGTGCTATTTATTTAGTATTTTTTCAACTCCAAACTTATTTGCTATTAATTCACTATTAATCTCAAACCAAAATGATGTGCTATTAATTTAGTATTTTTTCAACTCCAAACTTATTTGCTATTAATTCACTATTAATCTCAAACCAAAATGATGTGCTATTAATTTAGTATTTTTTCAACTCCAAACTTATTTGCTATTAATTAACTATTAATCTCAAACCAAAATGACGTGCTATTTATTTAGTATTTTTTTCAACTCTAAACTTATTTGCTATTCACTATTAATCTCAAACCCATAATTATTTGATATTAATTTACAATTGTTCCCAACTCCAAACATATTTACTATTAATTCACTATTAATCTCAAACCCAACATTATTTGCTATTTATTTACTTTTTTCTCAAACCCTTAATTTTTGTTTTAATTTGACACAGATTTTGACCCCTTGCCATTTAATTTTTGGGGCTTTAATCAAATTATAAGGTTAGCACTATGTCCAAGGAACCTTTATTTAAAATTTCAAGTGTTTAGACGTAAAATTGGCGGAGGAGTTTGGTAGAGTTTTCAAAGGACAAATCGCTGAATTTCGTGCCCTTGACAGCCAAATTTCTCTCCGAAAACTGATTGAAACGATTTTTCCGAATCACTTATGTCAAATTTCGAGTCTGTAGACCGAAAATTGACAGAGTTTTTTGATAGGAAAATGTACACAAACAAACAGACACACAGACATACAGACAGACATTTTCACTTATATATATATATATAATTATTATAGTAAAAAAATAATTATATATATATATATATATTTATATAAACTTTGACACCGACAAAATGAAAATAAAAACTTTGACATCGTTTTGATCAGTAATTTACTATTTTATTTTCACCTTTTGTATAAAAACAAAGTTCAGTCCGTTTTTTTTTGCAGATTGGTGGACAATTGGGCATACTGGGCACTGTATGTCATTTTTTTTTATCGCAAATTACATATATATTTCAAAGAAACTTCTTCCTTAGGTACAATCCTGATGCATATTCACATTGAATATCCTCCCATGTAAATATTCCCGATGTATAATCAAGTGGTGAGAGAGCGTTCTTTTCGAAAAGTACATAACAAAAATAGCTTAAAAGCGCCAGCTTATAATCAACCTCTTTTTCCTCAATTAGTCTAATCTCATGGCTTAAGCTAATCTTTTAATTGCGTTTCACTATATTTCACAGACGGGAGAACGTAACATTTTATTTTTGTAAACAAATGTTTATAGGTAAATTTAGAAAGTGTGCAATACATCATTATAAAAGACATCTATTCCCCAGAGCACCCCCAACGTGATTGGTAGAAACTTTCAAAGTTCCATTTCAACCAATAAAGTGATCCATCAATTTTATTGGCATGAAAATAGCAAAGTGCAAAAAATAAAAAATACAGAGTATATTGAATCGATATATCTACCTTTTTACAAGGCGATTTTACAATTTTGATTTACAATCACGTTCCGTGCCTTTTGGACAGCCACCCTCGGAACAGTCAACCGATTTTTCCTCTAACTTGATGCGCCGGTAGGGGAGATAGATATATTCATAAAAAGTTGACCACAAAGCAATGTTCAGTTATATTGAGTCTGTTTTTGTCTTTTTTCAGCTTGGTGAACATTTGGGCATACAGGACACTATATGTTATTTTTTTGATCGTGAACAACATATATACTTCCAAGAAACTTCCTCCCAGGTTGGAAGCCTGATGTAATATGCTAGGTCTCTGAGAGACACATTAGACTCACTACCATCTGCTTTCGTACTACAGCGTATTAGGGGTTCACCTCTATGAGCTCTGCCTCGGCCAAGAATGGATCGTTAACAGTAGCGGATCAAGAGAACCAAGATTGAAGCGAAAGTCCCGTCAAACTCGGTCGCTGAAAAGGTAAACACATTTCGTGTGGGATAGCATTCGTGGCGGTATACAATAGGGATCGAATGGCGTATAATGCGACATGAAGGCGATTTTCCAAATTATCGATCGAACATCCGTTATTTGATGCAACCAACTAAACGGTCTTCCAAATAATGCCGTTATATGTTTCGAAATGGCCGTTACTCTCAGGGTTGTAGGGAGTTGTCTGGCTTATAGCTACTCTTCGTTCCTGGAGAAATTATCGAAGCTGCTCTGACATCAAAGAAGCCCCTCGGTTCGAATTATATAAGCAGGAACACCAAAGACAGCGAATAATGAATAGAGGCATTATGCAATTGCAGTAGCCGATATGTCTGAGCAACGGAAGACAGAAGGAAACCGCAAATATTCGTCAACACAGTTAATACATATCGGTTCCTTGTTTTGCTTGTAGCGCCCCTTTATAATCAAGATTAAGTCTTTCAAATGATTGTGTTGCATTTATTAAAATGTCAGTTTTGAGTTTATAAAAGAGAGGCTTTATTTCAGCATATGTTCGGCAGGAATTTGTCATTCTTTTTACTTTATCTGCTGAGAAAGGCAAGTTTCTACACCTCACAGCATGCCCGAGTGACAGAGATTGTTATATAGTGTTCGGAGTTTGATGATGTACAGCATACTGTTGACAGTGTGTCAGCTGTTAAGTTCTCTTTGTCGAGTCGGTAGCTGACGTCAAAGGAGAAACAAGATAGTTCAATTCTCCACTTCGATATTTTCTCATCTTTATTTTGCTTGTAGTCTTAGAGTTGAACATAAAAGCAACTGATTATTGGTCAGTAATAAGTTTAAAGTGGCGTCCGATCAACTTGCGTCGTCATTTTCTTAATGCGTCGACTATAACGTAGGCTTCCTTTTCATTTGCGGGGTGTTCTCGTTAAGCCCGTGTGAGGGTCCTTGAAAAAAAGGCTATAGGCCGATCAGCTTATCTCAAAGAAGCAGTAATAGCACAGCCTGACGCATCCATTTCAACAACAAGAGGAATATTTTAGTCTATTATTGTAATTGCTGATTTCGCAATTTCCTTTTTTCAGTCCCTCGAATGTCTCAACAGGTTAACAGGACAGAGGAAATGTCTCTACTTGTGTTAATTGATGTATCTTTTCTGAGAATGCTGCAATCCATTGGGAGTAGCGAGCAAACATGCCCATAGCATGTCGAAGGGAAGGCCGATTGTGCGGGGCAGGCATCATGAGTAATGGTTTCAATCGATTGGCGTCCGGTTCGATAAAACCTTTGCTTATGGTATGTATTTTGTCCAGTCGAAACGCCGTTTAGGGTAAGGTTGTATGTGTTGACGGACATGAACCGTCTGAGATTTTCGTCGTGTTCATTTTTATTATGACCACATACTGTCACGTTGTCAATGTGCGCAAATGTGCCTTTCAGTTTCTTATACGTTATGATTTAGCTGACTATTCTTTGGAAGCTTGCTGCTCATTCGTAACGCCAAAAACGAATCCTGCAGAATTGATATAGTCGACCGTTCGCCTCGAAAGCTGTGTATAACTTGTCTCTAGGTCTAATGGCGATCTGGTAGTATGCACTTTTCAAGTCCAGATTCCTAAACATATGATATCTGGCTATTTCGCCTATCATTTCATCTATCCTGTGTAGTGGATAGGCGTCCAAAAGAGTAAATCTATTTATGGTTTGGGAGTAATCTATAACCATTCTCTTTTTATAGTTTTCAGAAGTGGTTATGACTACCTGAGTCCTCCAGTGTGATTTGCTAGGCCCAATTATAACCTCTTCGAGTATTTCTTTTTTTGTCACAGCGTCAATTAATTTCTTATTATAAGAAAAACGTCTGCTTCTCACTGCTATGGATTTATAGTTGTCAACTAGGTTTTCGAAAAGTGACGGGAACTGGATTTTTGCTGTCGCCAATCCACAAATTTTGAATGCGGGCATGGAACTGCCAAACAGAATTTCAATCTGTGAATGCTGCTGCAAAAAATTGTGTCCCAGTATTATTTCGCAACAAAAGTTTTTCATTACGGATAATTTAGTGGTTGTATAGGAGACGTCATTAAATGGTAAGTCCACCAAACAATAACCACTTACTTGTGCAGACAATGACGTTTTTGTCATTGTTACACTGCTAGAGGAGGGGACACAATACAATTTGTTGGTTTTTATCAAGCTTTCTTTCATAAAATGTTCTAGCCTCCCGGTATCGAGCAGAGCATTCCTAGATATCCCGTTAATTTTCACTTTTACAATAGTTTTTGAAAGGCAGTCAGGGGAGGCGGCTAAAGTCGCAGATTGATTTTTACGAGTGGTTTGTATAGCGTTTTAGAAAACTTGCCTACCTTTGAAAAATGACCGAGTTTTCCACATTTATGACAACGAGTATCTTTGGCAGAGCATGAGACTCGTAGGTAGTTTTATAAGCCACAAAAGCTGCAGTGACCGATTGTTCTTTAAGTCTTGTTGGACTATCGTCATGAGGATAGGGCAGTAGGAATAGGCGGGTCTAGCGCAGTGCCCACGGTGTCTGGCTGTAAATAAGAACTACACTGCTGCATAGAACATTCGAAGGTATAGGCTTGCTGGTAAGCTGTTCTAAGTGTAAGAGTCTTATTCTCAAGAAGTTGTTGTCGTATCTGAGCATTACGTAAGCCGTTAATGAAGGCGTCCAAAATGTGTTGCTCTTGAACCTCTAATGCCATCATTAAGCAGAAGTTGCAATCTTTGCCCAGTGTCTGAAGGCGCCTGAGGAAATGGTCTAATGTATCCCCTAATTCTTGTTGGTAAGTAGCAACTTGGTGTCTAGAAAATATCTCATTTTTGGGCTTTATGTATGTAGCGTTCAGTACATCGATTGCTTCTTCGAAGGTACCGCAATCCAAGATAATTTTGTTGACTGTTTGAGCCAGGTAGTTGATTAGGAGCGCACGCTTATTGATGTGACATCCCGGTCTTTCTGAATGTAGAACCTCGATCAAATTTATAAATGTCTCCAGCCAATGTTTCCAGGACTTGTCGACTGAATCGCTTTCTGGATCTGTGGTAAATCGCTCCGGTCGCATGAATTGTTCCATTCTTAATTAAATAAATTGTAATGAAAACAGGGCAAGAGATTCCGTCTAGTAATCTTTTATTCAATTAAGAATCTTACTACTCGTTTACTTAACAAGCGAAAATGTACAGCTTTTATATGGATTATCCAAGAGGAGATAATCCATATCCACAACAACATTTACAATCTACCTTATATTAAACAGTAAATCTATATTCCGTGAGTTTTATGTAAATAGTTTTGAAAAAGTATACACGAAGATTTATAATCTAAATACGACATTCGTTTGTTTGTCTGTATTTTTTATATGCGATATCACTTCAAAATTTCGGTATTCTACATTGCTCACAAGTTTCTTATACTTTTGCATATAATTAACTAACTTGGGTACCCGGCGTTGCCCGGGTATTTGGAGGTGTGTACTTAGTAAAAAAAAAAAACAAAACAAAAAAACAGAAGAAATAAAAGAAAAGATAAAAGTAAAAAGTGGTTGTAGGCAGGCTCGAACCCGTACCGCAAAGGAGGAAAATAACACGAAAAAAGAAAAAATTACGTTTTTACTGTTGTCCCCATCGCTAAACCGGAAGTGGCGAATGTTTAAATTAAGGCTAGTCAATCGAATAAAGGGGATGACTTTCGAAAATATCGGCGACAAATGCGACCCCTCCCTGTAGAAAAGTGGTCAGCTAAGGGTGAAGAAATTAATGTTTTTCAGCCAATCTTTCTATATTTGTTGTCCGCAGGGTCAAGCTGCAAAACGATACCAATCTCGTGAAAATCCATTGCCTATGTCGAAAGTTTTAGGCAGACATACAAACATACATAAGTTTAAACAGACATGTGAGATTTATATTAAAGACTCTCTCTCTCCCCCTCTCTCTCTCTCTCTCTCTCTCTCTCTATATATATATATATATATATATATATATATATATATATATACTTACATTGGGCATTTAAACATATGACTGCCTGTATATTATACATATATATGTGTATGTGTGGGAGTGCAAATATAAAAAATACATTGAGGTGTATAATTGTCATAATTTCGTTTCAATTAACAAGCTCAATGAAGTCATGTCTTTGGTTTAGAGCAGATACACTGGTTACTAAGAACATATTAAGTACTTTATGTTTTACTTTTTATTTCCGTTTCCGTAATACGCACGTTTAATTTACCCTTAACGGAAATATTGTTGTAAGTTTTATAAGCTCCTCAGAGACGATCATTTATTATTAAAACAAAACAATCACGTTATGCCAAAGCAGATGACAACAGAAGACGGCGGGTAAGAATATGAAATAGAATAATGAATTAAAAACACACAAAAATAACTTATAAAAGATGACAAGTTTATTAACATCTTTTCGTTTTGTTTTGCTAGATATCAGAAAATAATCTATAAATATATTATATATGTATAATATTAAAAGGTGATATGATATAGATTGTATAAGTTTCAAATCCAATGTAAACATTTAGGAATAAATAAATGCGAATTTAATGAATTTAGTTAAACACTGCTTATAAACCCCCAATCGATTAAAAAGCTGTTCAATTAGCCTGACGATTACACCCGAGGATAAAACATACACATATCTCTGTAGCTAACTTTCAATAGATAGAGAAAAGTAAGCTCCAAAGAGGCGTTAGGTTGTATTCCATGCAGAATCATATATATATATATATATATATATATATATATATATATATATATATATATATATATATATATATATATATATATATTCTTCTTCTTTACTCATTTTTCTTAAATCAGCCTTGGCAGCCGTGTTTTAAAATCTCTTTATTTCTTCTTTCTACGCAAAATTTATCTTTCTTTTAATAATATTATTTGAACTCATTCCTTTTTTCCTTGTACCCATTTGTAAATAATTCCGCGGAATTCTGCATTTTTGATTACTTTGAACCATCTTCCATTAACGTGATTCCTTTGGATTTTACTTGTGGAAATGGAAATTCAATCAACTTTTTGGGGGTTTTACCGTTATTGGATATTTTACTGTTCACCTGACCATCAATTCACGTGAAATCACCGTTTTCACCCCCCTATTCTCTCTGCTTTACTATTTTTTACCAGGTAAGATCATACTTGTAGTTTCATTAAATACTTTTGCAAG
>NC_136506.1:23846666-23869166 GCF_053919585.1 Euprymna scolopes
TTAACTTTCGATACTGATCTGTTGAATTTCTGGACAAAATATATCTAAGAACACTGCCAGATATATAAATTAACTGTCTGTGAAATTTTCAAAAATTAACCCTAGCCGTTCAAGAACCTACGAGGAAGGAACACACACACACACACACACACACACACACACACACACAAAATGTGACTTTAACATAATAGTTTATATATATATATATATATATATACATATATATACATATATATATACATATGTATATATACATATATATACATATATATATACATACATATATACATATATATACATATATATATATATACATACATATATATACATACATATATATACATACATATATATACATGCATATATATACATATATATATACATACATATATATATACACGTTTTAGCCTCGTCAGATCTTACAGAAATTTTTCTGTAAGTTCTGGCGATTCTGATAGATCGTAGATATGGTCCAGAAACCGAAGTATGTGTAACTAAACAGATAAACGGTAATAAATAAATAAATACATCATTGCTCTGCAATAGTATTGATCTCTCTCTTCAGGTTTTTACTAATTACCATTTTTGCTATACACACACATACATATATATATATGTGTATATATATATATATATATATATATATATATATATACGTGTGTGGGTGCGTGTGTGTGTTTACTTTGGAATATTTTAATAGAATAATTATTTTTATTAGAAAACGACTTTTAATTCAATTTATTTGTATACAATCTTGTTTCTTGCATACTAACTAGTCAAAAATAAAAGCCCAGCACAGCATGACTTCAAAATATGTTCGTGATGTACCTTTACTTGTCGTAGCTTACATACTGAACAGATTGGGCCAGATATTCCCCGAGGTATGTCGGCATCTCGAACTATTGCAGTCCAATTAAGACAATCCGAAACCAATTCGCATACATTTCCTAATAGATGAACTAAGAAAAAAATCCAAAACAAAACCCCATCCATCTCTAACTTATTTCTTAAATCAGAAAGATTTATAAATCGCCCCTTCTTACTGTTATTGTTGGAGTAAAATGATTGATAATTTATAATTAAAATAAAAAATAAAAAATCGGTTTCAAAAGGAAGAACGAACAAAATCAATAAAGTGTACGATCGTTTCGGAAACGATGTTTTTATTGAGACAATACGTCTTCGACAATAATTTTATCATTTGATTTTATAAGACAAAATCTCCCCATCATCAAAAAAGTGTTGTTAAATTAAAATATATATAGGTTAAATTCAAATATCACGTTTCCAACGATTTTAAACTGGTAATATTACTTTTATTAGCGTTTCCTTTGAAGTGTGTATATATATAACCATTTCAACCATTCATAAACTACATTTAACAACATCGCAATGAATGGATTGAGGATGATACTTAGGGGCTAAAGGCGGACGATTAAAAGATATATATTTTTTATTAGAAATATTAAAGATATCCCCTCCTAACCTTACTTTTCCACCCGATTTTTATTTTAGTTTATTTTATCTTACTTTGTTTACCAACATCAAAACAAGTAACTGTTTTCCTTTATATTTTAAATATTTTCCAGATATATCTGCCTTACTTAAAAAATGCTAGTTTTATTTTTGGTGTCATTAAACCCCCACCCACTGTTTTTGCTAATGAGGAGACGTTGTTTTATAAAGTCAAATGATAAAATTAATGTCGAAGACGTATTGTCTGTCTAAATAAAAACATAGTTTCCGAAACGATCGTACAATGTATTGATTTTGTTTGTTTTTCCTTTTGAAACCGATTTTTAATTTTTAATTTTAATTATAAATTATCAATCATATTATATATCAATATGAAAATAGTTCTAGGATATCAATGCCTATCGAGCTTATTATAGATCTACATTACAACGAGCACTGTTTTCTTTTAATTGTATTAATGCATTTACTAATACATTAAAATAAACTCAGCTTTGTAGACTGTTGTTCTGATTCTCTTATACATATATATATATATATATATATATATATATATATATGTATACATTAACTGAATAATAATATGTATATTAGTATATTAAAACGATTTGATGTACTAATTGTATTTATCTGTATATGCAACAGAGCGCTGACGCGCGTATGGCAGCTCTGTGCAAATTACTCAGCCGTGTAAGAGGTGACGTCAGGGTTAGGAAGAAGGAAAAGTACCTTTTTGAGGATGAAGGAAACCGATCTCGTGAAAATTCGTCGCTTCGTCGAAGGTTTAGGCAGATATACATACATACATATATACAAACATTTAAGCAGACAAGTGAGATTTATATTATAGAAGATGGATTTGGTGTTAATATATTGTAACTCTTCAATGGATTTAATAGTCTGTACGTTTTTTTTTTCATGATTATGATTGTGTGTGTGTATGTGTGTTAGTACGCACCCGTGAATAATAAATTCCGTTTTGGTATTGACGCCCCAAAAGCTTGCAATTCCGAAATTACTTCTTGTACATTCGTTTGTGTTTTATTCTAAAGTAATAAATTAAATTTGCTTTTTCTTGAAAGCAAGCAATAAGAAATCAAACCCTAAACAAAATGTCGGATTTTTTATTTACTTCTTACGAAAAATAACTTTCTTATTCTGTTTTCCGTGAAATGATCTAATTTGATTAAAAGTTGATTCAAACTCCCTGTGGATAAAGTATAATAAGTCTATGTGTATGTGGTTTTTTAATCAATCTCTCTATCTATATCTTTTCCCGATTTTTCTTGCTATCTCTTATATATATATATATATATATATATATATATATATATATATATATATATATATATATATATTATATATATATGTGAGTGTGTGTATATATATGTATATATATGTATACATATATATATATATATATATATATATATATATATATATATATATATATATATATATGTATTAGCATGGGTACCCAGCGTTGCCTGGGTTGACATGTAGTTCTGTTTGAAACACAGCTGTATTCTAATCATTTTTGTCATGGGCAACGTCGATACCCCCACAACAAAAATAAAAGAACGGATGGAAACATGTAAATGTAATCGCCCCCCCCAAACAAAAGAAGTACGTGATACCATCTCCACCAGATATTTCAGCAGAAGGGCTTAGCAGTAAATAAACTATTCTTCGGATATTGAGCACTGAAAAGACAACGTGATTCTGCCGTACTTGAAATAATAATAATAATAATAATAATAATAATAATAATAATAATAATAATAATAATGCATATTTAGCTCTACTGACGCATTGAGCAGTTTTATCATTCTTTTTTTCTTACCTAATATACCTCTGAATATATATATATATATATATATATATATATATATATATATATATATATGGGTAACGGTCTCTACTGAACTCCTCTCTTAATTTTTGTCTACAGATTTGAAACTTGATGTCTAGAGGATTTGGACCCGTAGAACAATTTTATTGCTGTTTAGCCGGTAAAAGAAGCTGCTAAAAGGATCCAAATTGAAAGAAGTAAACTGTGGCAGGCATAAGTCTATAAAATGCATTGCTTTAACATACACACAAAATATACATTTATGCATGAATTTGCTTAATTTTAAACCTTTCTTATGAATCTATCGATAGCGCAAACGGTAGCGAAAAATGCGAGAACGCTAAATGTTTTGCTTACGATTCTAGCTGATGCACCCAAGTCAGTTTTTTTTTTAAACTTTGGATATTATTATTATATAATAGGTACAATATAATATTGAATACATGATTGACTCTATAATAATAAATACAAAATCTGTACGAATTTAAATATTATATTTAAGCATATTTTACAACTGGGCAACGTGAGGCAGTCTGTTAGAATATACATATATATATACATATATACATATATATATATATATATATGTATATATATATATATATATATATATATATATATATGTAGTAGTCTTGTCGTATACAGATTTCTTTCCTTCTGGTTATATTATTTCTAATTTTAATAGCTTTTTTAATGTTTTCAAAGGTCGGTATTTCGTTTGGTTTTTCCCGGTCGTAAAATACGCTTAAATATGTATTATTATAGAGTCGTGATCTCAAAGTTAAAAAAAAAACCTATTTGGGTGCCATCAACAAGAATCGAAGCCGAAAGCAAAACTGTTGCATTCAAAAATGGTGACGTCACCATTGTATCAACATGACACACATATGCCCTGATTAAAAACTAAAATTAAAATTAAACTAAGATGGATGTACAAAATGTTTCGTCAGCCATGTTGTTTCATATCATGGCTGACGAGAGCCTAACATTATTTTCGATTTCCCATTAACTGGTGGCCCTTATGTTAGGCTTGAAACCGACGGTACCAATGTTTTTCTGGCTTCTGTACGTTTCAATAAATAAATATTAAGCTCTTATATCGAAAAAAAATAAGATTTTTCTTTGCAATCGAGCACTTTGTTGGAATTTTTTCCCAAAAAACGGTAAAAAATGTATATATACTAGCGGGGGTACCCGGCGTTGCCCGGGTGTTTGGAGGTGTGTGTGTGTGTGTGTTAAAAAGAGGTGTAAAAGAAAAAAAAGAAAGTTTTGGTCGGAAGGTCGGATTGAACCCCGAAGCCTTGACGCGAAGGTGGAAACGAAAGGGGAAAAACTCTTGTCACCTAACCATTTGTGCCACGATGAAGAGGAACTGATAAGGGCGTTATATGAAGATTTATGAAGCGAAATAAACAGGCGCGAGGAAGTCTGATGTGCAATCCAAAGCATTCGCGGACATACACAAGAAGAAGCGAACACACACACACACACACACACATACACAAACATTTTCGCTTTTATATTCATAGATGCCCCCTTCTGGTTTAAAAAAGCTCCCAGAAAACTTATCGTGTAAAATGCAATTATGTTTATTTTTTTATTTTATTTTGTTTTGTTTTTATTTTTATTTTTTTGTTGTTGGTTTGCTTTCTTCAATAAAATCAAAGAAACAAAACAAACCGGAAAATGTACAAATGGGGGGGAAAAGTAAACCTTCATATAACGCCCGTATCAGTTCCTCTTGATTGGGGCACAGATGGTAAGGTGACTGGCCTTTCCCCCTTTCGTTTCCACCTTCGCGTCAAGGCTTTGGGGTTCAATCCGACCTTCCGACCAAAACGTTCTTTCGTTTCTTTTACACCTCTTTTTAACACACACACAGACACCTCAAAACACCCGGGCAACGCCGGGTACCACCCCGCTAGTATATCTCTTCTCTTCTATATTAATAGAACAACGAATAAGATTACATCATATATGTATTGTCTCGACATTAATTAGACAATTTTAAACTGGATATTGTTAAAATATTTTCGAGGTTGGCATCTCATCAGACTTATTGAAAGAAATACGAAGCAAATAAATATCTTAACATGCTTTCCTCCTATTATTTCGGTAGAAATGTTAATAAATTCATATTCGCTGCATGGTTTTTTATGTTAAAAAATATTCTTACGCTCTCCATAAACAAGGCCGATAGCCATTAGTCACGTGCTCTCATGTAATGAATGAATGCGCGAATGTAGGATGTACATGAAATTCTTAAAGATAAACTAAAATAACCGAAAAATGGGCTGAAATAAAAATGTAAATGTAACTTAATGAAGTTATTCTAAACTTTAATGAACTTAAGGATGAATTGAATGACCTTAAGAATGGCATGAATGCTTAAGAAATAACTGGAATCCTTCCAAAACAATTTGAATGATCTGGAGAATGACTTGAATGGCTTTGAAACTGATTGGTTGTAAAGTGGGTGATCATTTTACATAAAATTAATAAAGACAAGTAGTCCCCCACATTATATCACAACGTTACAAACATAAGTTGAGCATGTAGCAAGAACAGATACTACACTTTGAAGTATTTATTTGCTTCCCCACTGAGCAAATTAGGCACAAGGCCGTTTTATAATGTGGAGAGAAAGGGAGTGGGGAGGGAAAAGGGGACCAGTCCCGATGGGTGGGAAATGGGAGATGGATAGTAACAATTGGTATGAAGGGTTGCCCCTACATTGACCTAGGTCTTATATGTGGGATTCCCCCCCCCCCACATATGGTCTTTGCTTGTAGTATCTGCCGGAACAGATACTACACTTTGATCTTGGCCAAGAGGTCAAGAAAAGGGTATTTATTTGCTCTCTCCCCGTGCAAATTAGGCACAAGGCCGATTTTTAATGTGAGAAGTGAAGGTGAAATGGGGACCAACTCCCCAGGGAGTAGGGGAGCTGGATAGTGCCAATTGGTATGAAGGGTTGCCCCTACATTGACCAAGGTCTTATATGTGGGGTTGGTATTTATTTGCTCCCTCACCGAGCAAATTAGGTACAAGGCCGATTTTTAATGTGAGGAGTGAAGGTGAAATAGGGACCAACTCCCCAGGAAGTAGGGGAGCTGAATAGTGCCAATTGGTATAAAGGGTTGCCCCTACATTGACCAAGGTCTTATATGTGGTGCTGCTCCACATATGGTCTTTGCTTGCAGTATCTGCCGGAACAGATACTACACTTTGATTCTGGCCAAAAGGCCAAGAAATCTGTGTTTATTTGCTCCCCCACATAGCATATTAGGAACAAGGCCGATTTTTCCTTAAAAATATGTATTTATTTGAAATTGTTGAAAAATTCCTAAAAATATGTATTTATCTGAAATTGTTGAAAAATTCCTTAAAAATATGTATTTATTTGAAATTGTTGAAAAATTCCTTAAAAATATATATTTATTTGAAATCGTTGAAAAATTCCTTAAAAATATGTATTTATCTGAAATTGTTGAAAAATTCCTTAAAAATATGTATTTATTTGAAATTGTTTAAAAATTCCTTACAAATATGTATTTATTTGAAATTGTTGAAAAATTCCTTAAAAATATGTATTTATTTGAAATGGTATAAAAATTCCTTAAAAATATGTATTTATTTGAAATTGTTGAAAAATCCCTTAAAAATATGTATTTATTTGAAATTGTTTAAAAATTCCTTACAAATATGTATTTATTTGAAATTGTTGAACAATTCCTTAAAATATGTATTTATTTGAAATTGTTTAAAAATTCCCCATATATATATGTATTTATTCAAAATGGTTTTATTTTTTTTAAATATGTATATATTTGAAATGGTATAAACATTCCATAAAAATATGTATTTATTTGAAATTGTTTAAAAAATCCTCATACATATGTATTTATTTTAAATGGTATAAAAATTCCTTAAAAATATGTGTTTATTTTGAATTGTTTAAAAATCCTTAAAAATGTATTCACTTTAAATTGTTTAACAGTTTCTTTAAATATGTATTTATTTGAAATTGTTGAAAAATTCTTTAAAAATATGTATTTATTTGAAATTGTTGAAAATCCCTTTAAAATATGTATTTATTTTAAATGGTATAAAAATTCCTTAAAATATGTATTTATTTGAAATTGTTAAAAAATTCCTGATAAATATGTATTTATTTTTAATTGTTTAAAAGTTCCTTAAAATATTATTTATTTTAAAATGCTTAAAAGTTCCTTAAAATATGTATTTATTTTAAATTGATTAAAAATTCCTTAACGATATGTATTTATTTGAAATGGTAAGAAAATTCCTTTAAGATATGTATTTATTTGAATTTTTTTAAGAATCAATTAAAATATGTATTTATTTGAAATTGTTGAAAAATTCCTTAAAAATATATATTTATTTGAAATTGTTGAAAACTTCCTTAAAAATACGTATTTATTTGTAATTGTTTTAAAATTCCTTAAAATATGTATTTATTTGAAATTGTTTTAAAAATCATTTAAAGTATATATTTCTTTGAAATTGTTTAGCTTTGTTAGACCGGATTACATAATTCAATTTTTGAACAGTTCATTTAAAAATGAGTAAAGTTGCTATTGGTTGAAAACAAATCTCCATTGTTCAGATCGATAGATCTCATAGCTTAATCTGTAAGAAAGTATATTTTACATATTTGCATTTAATTTAGTATAAAACTTTTCTGCAATATCAAACATATCATTAAAGAATACAAATAAATAATAGACTCCTACTAATAATACTACTTATACTCATACTACTATAACTATTACTACTACTATTATTACTAGGACTATAACTACAGGAAATACTGCCTTAATAGAGTTTAAAATAGACTTCGTAGCCTCGTAGGGGATGCCTTTTTCTCTTCCCTGTAACCTCTTTCTCACAGAAGAGATGTTGCGAGCCTGACACTGCTTTATCGATGTTTTCATGTCAAGTGATTGTCTGAGCTCTAATCTATGGTCCCGCCTCGCCGAACATTAACGAGAAACACTCGTCTAGCTGAAAACGCTATCAATAATTTCCCGTACTCTTTATCTATACCTGAACCTAAACGTATATTCCATGAACAAAGTTTATTTCTTAGAACTGCAAGCATGTGGAACTTTCTTCCGTTTGCCTGCTTTCCAGCTGACTACAATATGGTTATCTTCAAGTCCAAAGTAAACAAATTCTTGCTGAGCAGTTTCACTTAGCTTAACAAATGTACCGACTTTCCATTACTAACGATTACTCTTTAACCTTTATACTCGAGTTACCTCTGGGCCTTGATATGTGGTGATGCCTATGAAAAAAAGGCAATACAAAATAACGGCGCGGCTTTCTAAGAAATTTCCATTTGAGTTTTCCAGCTTTCCATAATAAAATCCTGCTGTTTTATCCATTGCTTCAAATCCTATTATAGCATAGTTCTACATTTAATTGATAATACCATTTACATATATCCTCGACTAGCTTTTAGGACTTGGAAATTGGCCGTCATTTGTACGCAAAAAAGGCACATATATTGCATTTTTATAAGAGCAAATGTATTGGTATTTTGTATGATCTTATTTTGTTATTCATTCTTACTTTTTTCTTCCACAGGAAGACATATATTATCGCCGGAACTCATTATTCTCGTGTGAACGCCATCTTTAATTATTCAATTTTAATTGGTCTATTTCATTTGGTGTTCTTCGATAACTTTTTTTTTCTTATTGCGGCCTAATCATTTCTTTTGTACTACTTGTTTTGCATATGCTTCTTCTCCTTCTTCTTCTTCTTCTTCTTCTTCTTCTATTTCTTCTTCTATTTCTTCTTTTTTCTTTTCTTCTTTCTTCTCCTTCCTCTTCTTCTATTTCTTCTTCTATTTCTTCTTTTTTCTTTTCTTCTTCGTTTCCCTCGTCTTCATCTACTACTACTACTACTACCACTACTACTACTACTACTACTAATAATAATAATAATAATAATAATAATATCTCCACTTGGTCTTCTTTTTCCTCTTCGTCTTCCTTTTCTTCTTTTTCTGCTGCTACTGTCTTTCTTTGTCTTCATTTACTTTTTTCTACTACTAGTATAACTACTACTATGAATACTACTACTACTACTACTACTACTATTACTACTACTACTACTTCGTATCCTTCTTACTTTGCTAACTACTAGTACTACTTCTACTTCGTCGTTCCTTCTTCTTTTCTTTTTCTACTTCTTCTTTTCCTACTACTACCAATTCTTCTCCTCATACTACTACTTATTCTACATCTTCTCCTACCCTCATTATTCTTCTTCTTTGACGCAATGAATTATGTAACAGATTCTAAGACTTACTAACGACTTAGATTAATTATGCTAAATGTTCATCATATCGATATTATTTTGTTGAATAACGCATTAAATACACTAGCATCGATACTGGGCGTTGCCCGGTAGCATGGAAAACTACATAGAATGGATAAAAAGTATGTGTTCTCTTTTAAAACGTCCTTATCAAACTCGCTCACTGTATTCCCTTTTCTATTTTTCTATCTCTTTCTCCCCTCGTCCTCTCTTCTTAAGATCCCCTCTCTCACTTCTATTTTCATACGCTTAGTCCACCTTATTATATCCCCCCTCTCCCTCTCTCTCTATCCCACTCTGTAACATAGCGCATATGAGCGCGTATGAAAATATCAGCAGAGATCAGAGAAGGGATAGTAAGCGATTGTATTAGTGGCAGAAGCAGCGTTTGAACGCGTATGCAAATTAGGAAGTGTGCCCGGATTTGTGGCTGAAGAAAAAAAGGACGCCAAGTGTCCGGAAAAAAAAGTCGACGCCGAAGGAGACGAACATGTGAAGTGAAGGCGAGAATGAGCCAGTCGTGGTCAGGTTGTGGGAGGCTGCGGTCTGAAGAAAGAGAAACTCGAGCGAGGTTAGATGGACATATAGCAGCGAGAGACATTTTCAGAGACGTTGAGACAGGAAAGTAACACTAATAATGCTTTTGTTTAAAAAGAGAAGAATGCCGACCCGGATTGTCATTTCCTTCTTTCCAGTCTTATTTTTATGAAAGTAATATGTAACGCCACGTTATTACTTTTATGACAGTAACGTGCACCGCAACGTAACGTTTTCCATTAGTCTGTCTGTCTGTCTGTCTGTCTGTCTGTTTGTCATACCCGTTAAACCCCCAATAGGGTTAGATGGAGTTGTTCAACTATAATAGAAACAATATATCCAAGAACAAGGAATGATGCATGTTAAAAAAAGAAACGGATAGAGGGAGCTTTACGGACATGAACGACAACCTTTCAAATATGTCACAAGCAAAAAAAAAAAAACATCTGATTTTTCATGGGCTGTCTAGGTAGTTGTAAGGTTGAAACAACTGTCATGAATATACTTGTCAGTACACAATCTTTACTAAGTCGAGATAAGATGCCTCCGTTCAGTCTCGAAAGACAATGGATACCTCGGTAAGGGTAGATTCACGTGCAACTGTGAGGCAACGGTTGCGCAATCTCGCCCACACCTTTTTGTAGTTTACAAATTTAGCTGCCCAATAGGAGAGTGTATTTCCAATATTAGTAGCTACATTGGTTCAACAACTAACACATTGTCGCGAAGATTGACTCTCCACCTCTCTGACTCTAGCTCCATATCACAACATTTGAAGGGACATGGCTGCCACCATTCGGAATTTCGAAGAATTGTGATAGAAAATACAAGAGTATTGCAGAGTGAGAGAAATGTAAATAGGCTAAGAATACTCGAAGCATTGTACATTAAAACAAGGAAGCCCCAAATAAATAATATTAATTATGAGTACAGCCGGAACGTTTTGAAATGTTTGGGATAAATTTTTGAAAATGTATATATGTGTTTGTATATATAAGCGTGTTTAATATAAGTAAAAAAAAAGTCCGCCCACCTAACTTGTAACAAGCTACCACGTGACTAGGAAAAATGTATATATAAGTAAATTTAAAAAAAAAAAACAATTTCTAGATTTATTTCTACAATATGCCTGAGGATGATAGAAGTACTTCTGTCGAAAGCGCTCGCGATTATGGATCCAACATCCAAACATCCAAATTTCGAGAAAAACACAAAAAGGACTATTCGGAGATTGGAGAAGATAAAAAGAAAAATTGTAAAACAGAATAATTCCGTGCTATTCAATAATACTTGTATGTATATATATATATATATATATATATATATATATATATATATATATATATATATATATATATATATACATATATATATATATGTGTATATATATATATATATATATATATATACATATATATATATATATGTGTATATATATATATATATATATATATATATATATATATATATATATATATATATATACAACTGATCAAAAATTTAAGACCACTTGAAAATCTTCACTATTCAGCTTACCAATGCTACAACCTAAAAAGTTATGGAGAAAAGGCTACATTCCAAATATTTAATTCAAAAATTTACATTTTTATAAACTGAGGAACTTTATACTAGATCAAATTTATGAGACCGGGGTATAAATTGCTTTTGAGTTCAGTTAAAGATTAGCAATAACTACGTAAATATGTCACTATGCCTAAAAAAACAAACTTACCGAAGCTGAACGTGCTCGAATTTTAGATTTCCATAAGCAAGGTTTGCCACAGCAAGCGATCGCAGTTAAGGTATATCGCAGTGAACTCTGGTTTGCAACTTTCTAAAGAACAGTGAGAATTATTGAAAAGCAAAATTCACTTGTAGTCCCCAATCAATTTCTCCTGCATCGAGTAGGAGAATAAGACAGGTTGTTGTGAAAGGCAGGAGGCTTTCTCCTAGTCAAATTATGACAGTCATAGATCCTAGTTGCAGTCTAGTATCCATCAGACGACACTTATGACAAAAATATCTGGTATATAAAACGCGTAACAAAAATTCCTCACCTGTTTCCACACCACAAGGTCGACCCTTAAGTTCTGGTCGTAAATACCAAACATGGGACGTTGAAAAGTGGAAGAAAGTTCTCTGATGAGAAAAATTCAATCTCGATGGTCTTGATGGCCTTAAACAATATTGGCATAACGAAAACATGCCACCTGAAATTTTCTCCACACATCATAGTGGTAGAGGATGCCTAATGGCGTGAGGTGCCTTTTCTTACAGAAGGACGGTAAAGGTTCGCGTGATCCAGGGTTGTCAGACAGCGGCTGGTTATGTTAGCATGCTACAACTAGCATCGTTGATGGTTGAAGGCCATCGTTTGTATGGGAATTAATCGCTATTCCAATAGAATAATGCTGCAATCTACGCTATACGACGGAACTTGACCTTTCTGAAAGAAAATGGGGCCTATATCTTGGGACATTCTGCATGCTCACCGGACTTGAAAATGTTTGGGGAAGGATGAGAAGCGATGTTTATCGAAATGGTAAACACTATTCGACAAAAATGACCTTGTGAAGCCATCTTAAGAAGCTGGAGGAACATGCCCCGCATCTTAATAGAAACACATTATTGGTATGCCCCCAAATTTTTGATGTCATCAAAACCACTGAAGGTAGATTTGATTGTTGAATGTTTTCATACACTTTTCGTGTAATTTGTAAAATTTTTATTATTTTGATCAAGTGTACAATGCCCCATTTTATAAAAATCTGAATTTCTGAATTAAATGGTTGGAATGTAGCCTTTTCCCATAATTTTTTAGAATGTAGTATTAGTAAGCTAAACTGAGATGAGTTTAAAATCTATCCTTAAAAGTGTTCTATTTAAAGATTTTCAAGTGGTCCTGAATTTTCGGGCAGGAGTATACATACATATATATATATATATATATATATATATATATATATATATATATATATATATATATATACGCAAGTTTCGTGGTTAATTTTAAATTCTGAAAAAAACATATAGAGATATATATTCGATTTAAGAATTTATTGTTTGACAAAAGGAATATATGGAAGGGGTTATTTTAATTTTCGTAATCCATGGATTTCCAACAATGGATCATATCATCAGAGGAAATGAAATGCAGTTAGCAAAATGTTCAGCTGCGAATGGACGCTATTTTGCTTTTCAGCACAATTATTGAAAATATTTTTTTGAGTGGTTGTGGATAATTATATGGAGAAAATTATACGAAAAGAGAAGTTGATACAACCTGGATAATATATATATATATATATATATATATATATATATATATATATATATATATATATATATATGCTGTTTTGATAAAATATATTTTACCAATTATATTTCACTTTTTGCGTTTACCAATCCTGTTTGTTTAGAAGCTCAATGTATGTTAAATACAAAAAAGAACATTTATAAAAAATAACAGTATAGTTACATTCCAAAATCCAAATATTTACTTTTTCTGCAAAACAGCTCGACAACCATGTTAAAATTCTGGTATATTTTTTACAGGTCCGTTTCATTATGAAGAAAATCTTATTATATTATTTCATATTAGTTATTATTGTGTCAATGCCGTCTCTTTTCAGCCATATACTCTTTAGAAAAATTAGCAATTCTTTTGCTTAAACAGAAAAAAATTCATGACAACATAAGGCTGCAAGAAGAAAAAAGTTCATAGAAGACTAAACCCTGCGTTTTTTCCGGCAGCTATTTATATATATATATATATTGCTTCACAGTCATTTACAGTTGAATTTTTCCCCGTAACAACAGTTGAAATTATTTGGTTCTTTCGATTCTACTAGACTTTTTATAACAATTTTTCTGATGCAGGCTGTTGTGTTTAACAGTTTCTGTTATTATTGGCTCACCTGGAGCTTTCACACGAGTCAGCAAACGATCTGATTGGAGACCTGTGGTGTTCTCTGGAAGCTGAGTGACAACAAGTCTCCCCAGACGTCCAGCTCTCTCGACCTCCTTCGATAGCATTTGCAAATAAATTTGCATCATCGCAACAACCTCTTACCATTGATTTCTTATTATTATTATGATTATTATTATTATTATTATTGTTGTTGTTGTTGTTGTTGTTGTTGTTGTGGTTGTTCCTCGAACGGGTTGTGCCTTGCGAAAGAAATTGGATTTTTCACAACAACGGACGACGATCATTTCAGTTTTTAGAAGATGACGAACCTGCAAGACACTTTCCGAATCCAGAATTGCATCAAAAGAAGGCCATGCCGACTGATTGGTGATCTACAACCAGTCTCATCCATTAAAGTTCTTGGAAAGCAGGCGAAACTATTAGGGAGGAGATTTACTATCAACAAATGGATGAAATACTTCAGAAACGTCGATAACAACACCCGGCATCAGTAAACAGGAAAGGCACAATTCTCCTCCACGATGATGCCCGATAGCACATTGAAAAGAGTCGAACGAATTGGGCTACGAGACACTGCCTAATCAGTCCTGCTGTTCAGCCTCCTCATCTACCGACTACCACTTTTTCAAGCATCCCGATAACTTTTTGCGTTTTAAAAACCTAAGCTATATATAAAAACGCCATCAACGACTTTATCGCCACCGGGATACAATATATTTATGTTACTGGCATAAATACACTTGTGTTGACTATGATGGCGCTTATTTCAGTCAAGAAATTTTTGTTTGAGCCGAGATATGTTCACCCGAATTTAATAGTTAAAAACCGGAAGAACTTTCTTGTCAAACTGATATAATGATTATTGACATTGTGAACAAATAGATGTGTCGAAATATCATTGTAATGTTACTTTCATCGCTCTGCGTTTCACGTTTTAAACAGAAAATCAATATAACCTCAATGATTAATTCACAGACTTATTCCCACGGACATAGATTATATACTCATATGCGTCTATGATAAATGCGTGGGTGCAATTGTGTGTATGTGTGTTTTTATGTGTATGTCTGTGTACTTACATTATAAATATAAATGCAGTATTAAATAAAAAGCATCTTTTTTTATTAATTGATTAAACAAAGATACCGAGGATCGAATTTCTATCGTAGATCTCCGATCGCCTTTATATGTCATCCACTTCAGAAACCGAACCTCTCGGCAGAAACAGCTATGGACGCAGAAAACAGGCAAATTTCATTTGTCAATATATCGGATGAATTCTCTTCAAATAAATGTTTAAAAATATATTTTAAAAGACGCAGGAGGAAAAAAACGACATGTCAATCTCTGCCTCTTGAATGGCACAATTACTTTAACGATATCGGCAACGATATTTGTTTAATACGGTTATATTGAAACAGATATTGTGATGGACGTATTTCTATCAAAAGAATTTTGGTGAACACCCATAAGTGCTCACCTACACATCAGGAGAAATCGGCATCTTATATCGGACGCAAGTGAGCATAAAAATGATTAAGTTCAAAACCCTATAAACGAAGGTCCTTCAATAGGTTTCCAAACTTTTTGTACAAACATTTAAAATTATGGTGAGCTCTTAAAAATTCTGCATGTTATTACTATGCATCTTATGAGATGACTGGCCATTTTTATGATTTCATGAAATGCTACAGCAGGAATGGGAATACACTCTATTAAAGACTGATTGTCACAGCTGGTAAATTTCAAAAATGCAATCTGGACGCGAAGAAACTTCAGAAGAACTATATGCAATAAAATTGTTTTAAACTTGGAAAAATGCCACGAAACGAAAAAAATTATTCAGGCTGATTTCGGACTATCTTGCATAAATCGAGTATCATCTTTTTGAGTGGCATAAGAGATTCAATAAAGGCAGTGAGTCTGTGAGGGATGATAAGAGGTGTGGGAGGAGTAATAAAGTCATAAAGTAGAGTTAACTGATCAAATAAAAAAATACTGATAAGAACCGTCGTTTGTCTATAAAGATAATAATTGCACAGCTTGATGGCAGTGTGAAAACTGTACACACAGTTATTGGCGAAGAACTGAAGACGCAAAAGGGTGTTTCATCCTTCTCATTGACTATTGGCAAAGATGGAAATCTAGACAGTTTCTCGCCCCACCTGTTATACAGACCTTGCTCCCTGTGACTTTTGGTTATTCCCTAAGCACAAGAAAAACTTTAGAGACTGTCGTTGCGAGACAATTGAGACAATGAAAGAGGGTGTGACGAGGTTCATTGACTCGCCCACAAAAGAGGACTTCCCTGCGACTTCCTAGAAGATGTTGAAACGGTACAACAAATGCATTGCAGCCAGAGGAGATTACTTCGACGGAGACTAGAGTTTCATATGTGTATTATCAGTAGAAGCGCCTATACGAAAAATGTCTGGAAACTTTTTTAAGGCACCTCGTATCGTTGGTTGTTTTTGCTTTGGAATTGTTATTCTTTTTAGCTTATTACATTATGTGGCTTCATGTCTTGTTCATGAAAGATAAAATTGCATTGGTCTAGTCATGGTGTCTCACAGCGGGTGTTATCGTGAATTTAATTTGTTCGTAGCCTGAGTATGAGAATCAGTTAGACTTCATGACGTTCGGGTGCTTTTTAAATCTGTTTGTTGAAAAAATATTGTCAGGAACTTTTAAATCAGAATCTGCTAAACATATTTTCACAAATGTTGAAGTATTTGTTGAATAAATTTATCTTGAATATTAAAAAGTGAAGCATGCATGGCCCCCGTGAGTGCACAGTGAACGAGGCATAAAAAATCATTTGTCTCGCCCATTTAGCCCTAAAAGTCCCCTAGTGAAAATAAACAAACGTTGCAGTTTTAGGCCATAACACATGTAAATTTGAGGTCTGCACCATAAAAAGAACTAACCCAGTCCATTACCCCCTATTAAGCCTCAGAAGTTCCTAATGCCTTAACATATTTAAATTTGAGTTCAGCACCATGCGAAACTGCTAAATAGACCTACACATATATTTTGGACAAATATAGTAAAATAACCCCCAAAATAGAGTGTTTTTATTAGCTCTAAATGAGCTCCTGGGATACATCCAAGAGTTATCGCGAAGTATAGACAAACACAATTGTATAGAAATCAGTTAACACTTTTCAGAACGTTTTCTTAAAGGGATCGTTTTGCTTTAATAAGCACGAAAGTGTCAACTTTAGCCATTTTAACCCGAAAGGAACCCATAGGGGGGTCAATCGGAGTTTTCCTGGAAAATCCGTTCTGTTACTTTTTTTTTTAACTCACATCATGTTTAATGTTTGTGCAAAATTTCCAAAATATCCAAGGCGTAGTTATTGAGAAAAAGGCTGGCAGACGAACGGACGAACGGACAAGGGTGAATTTACTTTTGTCGGGGGGGACCAAAAATCTTTTGTAGAAATTAAATCAGTTTTACGAACTGACTTTTAGAAATTTTCAGTTTTACAGACCTAGTACAAAGCGAACGGTATATTTCACTTGCAATTGTTTATGTCGATTTACTTGGAAAAAATAATGCAAACCCATTCGAAAAAAATGGAATTACTTATTTTCCAATTTTTATTACAAGATACATTATTCTTACGCACCCTTTTACAAGTAGTCGTTGCTATCCATTGATCAACATACGTACAACGTGTAAACGACGAATTTATGAGCATCCTCAAAAAACTTAATAGTTTTTAAAATGTTTAAGAGCTGCGAAGAGAAGAGTTGCACCATTAAAATGAGCACCATTTTGTGCTCTAGAATTTATATACCTACATATTCACCACAATTCTTAATGAACTCTTCCCAGCGATGAACGATGACATGGGCGTCCGGAGAGCGATTTTTTGTACGTTGATCGTTCTAAAACTAACGCCTCCCAGTCTTTTTTTTTTAACAAGAAGGCATTACTTCTTAAATACCCTCGTACCTTCGTTTCCTTTAATTATTTATTACTGAGATATCCCAATTATTTACCGACTGTTAATAATTTTCCTTTGTTGTTTAGTAGCTGCTATTTTTTTTTTTTTAGATAAATTACTTCATTTTAAGAAGAAAACGAGGCCTCCTCATAGTGACGCTATCGTTTCTGGGGAGAGTTACTTGGTTGTAGGAACGTCCTAGGACCACAACCAGCTCCCCGGGGTGGGGGAACAAACGATATACAACAATAGGCACATGGAAACATCAACAAAACGGGTCGGTATGTCGTCGGCTATAACCGGCTGGCGTGGGTCGTTTCTCGTGTTTCCATTACGTCGTTACAGTCAGTTTTCCATCGTCGTCGTCAATGCTAGAGACCTCATGCTGAAATCGAATGCTTGTATAAAATAGCGAACAAATGCATTTTTATGAAAAATATATCATTTATTTTACATTTAACAATGAGGGAGCATATTCAGTCGACCTGTTGCGTGCGCACCACACCACTATGTCTGTCGCGGGCAAAATCCAAGATTCAACGGTTTGAAAAAACAATAGAATTATATTTCAATTCTCTCTTCATTGAAAGAGAGAGAGAAGGGGAATGAAAAAGAGAACTAGAGAAATAGAGATAGAGAGTAACAGAACGACATAAAAAGAGAACGATATATTCATACAGTTTGAACATTGTTTTGTTTTCATATGCCTCGGCGATGAGTTATCCGGGTTTGACCTTTCGTTTTCTAGGATCTCAGATCGATTTGACTTAGTTGAATATTATAAACGAATGTCATTCAAACCCAGCCGACAGGCTCTAACCCTCCCAAACCCACAAAGCACCTGCTTAACACATCTGCACATCACAAGTACAGACAAGTTAAGCACAACGTTAATTAATGTGGAGGCCTTCAGCTCACTCAAAAGGGGAGCTCTCCATTGTGCCACATTGTGTTTAAACTGTTGGCTAGCAACCGAGCCAACACTGTTTTCCCGCCGGAATTGTTTATTTGAACAAGCGAGGAAAATTAATCCAATCGAATAATCAAGTTGCTTTAATTTTTTAATTTCTTATTACAGTTACAAGATACAACAGAGGGCGAACGCTCGTTGGGTAGCATCAGCTATATGTAAATGGTGTGTGCGAGGTGACGTCACAGCAAGGAAGACAGAAATAGAATAGTAGAGATAGGTGTGTAACACTAGTGATCATAGGGCGACAGGAAAAGACGGGTGGTAAACATGACCGGACAAAGGTAGAGTACCACCTGTTCGACCATGTAGAGTCTTGTTAAGTACATTGGAGAACAAATAGTATTTTCAAACAAGAGGCAATATTCTAGGAAGTACCTGTAAATAAATGTTTGTTGTTTCAATGAAAAATAAAGTGAGGGAAATTTATTTCCTAGTCTTCGTTTCATTGCAACTATCTGCATACGATATGTGGGTCCCGAAATTTGACATGTAATGATGCTGTTAAACATGTGTACAACCTTAAAAGGAAAAGGGTAAGTAATGCAAACTTTGACTACTTCATCACCACTACGACTACATTTACAATTAAATGTTACTACTTATTGATTGATGTATTTACACTATACAACGGTTGCGTTCATTTTCATTACTTTTCTACTTTAAAATGTTTCTCAAAAGTTTTTTTTAATGTTGCTACCGTTATTTATCTTTATTCATTTTATACGAGATGCGGCATATGGACATTTTTGCAATTTCTTAAATAACAAAAACGGGACAAACACTGAAAATGTAGCGAGTACAAGTTCAGAGAAAGATACAGAATCTTGACCTCTACATCACCACAATTACCACGAGTATCACCATCACCACCATTATCAACATTACTAACATTACACCTATACGTCACAAAGCATTGGACCAAGTACTTATCACGTTTCAGCAAGAGCTGCCTTCTTATAACAAGAAAGTTAAGAACTACATTTACATAAAATGGAAAAATGGTAGGTTCCTTCTACGGCTCCAGAAGACATCTCACTGCTGATGCAATTCTCTATCTACATAAACGCCAAGTACGTCCAAGGATGGAGTACTGCTGACATATCTGGGCAGGAGCTTCTAAAAAAACCTATCCTGCTTTGACAGAGTACAAAATAGACTTCGTGGTTTAGCGGGGATGCCCTTTTCTCTTCCCTGCAACCTCTCTCCCACAGAAGAGACGTTGCGAGCCTGTTTTTGTTTTATCGTTTCTATGGAAAGTGCTCGTCTAAGCTCCAATCTCTGGTCCCCTCCTCGCCAATCTTTCACGAAAATACCCGTCTAGCTAAAACCACTGTCAATAGTTTTCCCTATTATTTATCTGTGCCTAAATCAAAACGTAGATTCCGTGAACAAAGCTTCTTTCTTAGAAGTGCACGCCTGTGGAACTGTCTTCCGTTTGACTGTTTCCCACTTGACTACAACTTGGATGTCTTCAAGTCCGACATAAACAAATTCCTGATGAACAGCCCCCTTAAGTAATCCACTTTATCAAATCTCCATTGCTAACGGTTACTACGATATTATCCCATTGGTTACTGTACACACAATAACCGTTATCTCCGAGTGGCTTCCGGGCCTTGAATAGTGGTGACTACCATTTAAAAAAAAAACAAACAAAAAAACAAACAAAAAACACGACCTCTAAATCTTCAATCCAGTAAACTTACTACTAAGCCAACACTCTTTTATTATTATTATTATTGTTGTTGTTGTTGTTGTTATTGTTGTTTATGTGGACCCGTCAGGAAAAATAATGCAAATTACTTTCTGACAAGCAGACAATATTCTGATTTAAGGCCGTCATTTGCATGGGACGTTTTTCTCTTTTCCCTGCCTCGACCAAATGACACAAAGCAAAGGTGGTTGGGGCGCTGGGAGAAATGCGCGCGCTCTCATTCTCTGAACAATGGAAATCCGGAGATTGTTCTTCTCTAAAAGAGTTTAAAGATAATTGGAATCCAGAACTCAATTTACAGAAACAGACTTAGTAGGAAATACGATTAGATTTCCACTGCTTTAAAAAGACGGACGATTTATAAAAAAAGAAGATGAAAATAGAAAATCTCCAGAAGTCTTTTGTAAAATGTCCATGCCAGGTGTTGTTATTCGGAAAATCCTGAATGTGAGAGAGCTGACCACTTTTCTTCTGTTAAACGTAAGGATTAAAATACCAAGAATAATGTCTTTTCCTTTAACAATTATAAGCAAAATCATGAATCACCGAGCGACATAGCTGATAGCGGTTTTCTTGAAAGTCCAACATACAAACCATTTTACCAAAAATTCACAGGAAACATGTACAGGTATAAATACGTAAAAGATATTGCCTAATCTCCTGATAAAAGGGTTGTCTCCCTTTATCAGGCAAGAAAACTTTTCAGTATCTAACTGGCAGTATCTTATACCTCTACACACGCACCATCGCACATGCTTGTAATATTATTGTTTCATCTTAACTGGTACGTTAACCGTAGTATATTAAGAATGTTTACTTTTGCAACAACCCATCTCTCTCTTTAAAACAGAGTGAAACATGTCTCTAAGCCAATAACTCTCAAACTGTCTACCACATTCCAGCTCATGACCTACCGCTGCAATGCTGCATCCTTATTCTAGTTTCAAAGTACTTCAAAGAACTTACCTTGAAAAAATTATTTCGCTTGTGTTCGCTTAATGCAAATTACCTCAACAAAAAGCGACAAGAAACAAACTCACATTCCTATATAGAAGAAATTCTCAGATGGCGAACGGTTTTCTATTACACTGGTCAACAAAAAATTTGGTTTCTCAGTTTTGTAAGCTGATTTTGGACAATTTTGATGTGCTGGATCCAAAAATAACACTCTTTTTGCTGGGTCAGGTCGACATTTTAAGCTATCGTTAATTTTCTATTTTTTTCTTTTAAATACCCGAGAAAGGTACAACAGAAGTATTAACCATTTACCGTTTAAAGTTCTATTACCTGAACAAATTAACATTTTTTAGCACTAGCAATACAAAGAAGAAAGCATTTGAATAAACAATTTTTGATTAAATTTTAATTAGGGAGTCTAAGTTTTGCGATTATTATGCGATATTTAAAGATAAGATAAGACTATATTTGACACATACGGAAATTCAATGGTAAAACTTGTTATTAAAACACACCAACATATGAAAGCAGACGAGAAGGTAAGTCTTGCGTATTGGTTCTGTGTGTTTCAGAGTCAAATTATTTCATTACTGTGCGATTAAAACTGTTCGCAGGACATAGATATAATTGTGCCGAATTTTTTTGATACAGACTTTAAATTTCATGGAGACAACGTACACAAATTTAATTTTTAATTTTTTTCAGGTAGACAGTAGCGACTCGAAGAATGTGTGTAAATAAGCCAGATGTTTTTTGCTA
>NC_136506.1:23874166-23914166 GCF_053919585.1 Euprymna scolopes
AAGTCTATTTTGTACTTTGTCAAGGCAGGATAGTCTGTTTTTAGACAGCTCCTGTCCAGATATTGCAGCAGTACTCCATCCTTGGGCGTACTTGGCTTTTATATAGATAGAGAATTGCATCAGTAGTGAAATATCTTCTGGAGCGGTAGAAGGATCCCACCATCTTTCCAGCGACCTTGGCAACAGACTTGATGTACGTGTTCCATTTCAGATAAAGAGTAAAGGTAAAGCCCAGAAGCTTGTCAAAACATGGAGCCTCCCCAAGACGAGAGTCATCCATTTCAATTGATGCCAGATGGGGATCAGAGCGTTGATGATGTAAAGATAGGAGCTTGGTTTTTAGATGTATTAAAGATAACCAGTCACGCCTTCCCCAACTGAACCACGCGCTAGAGATAAGAGGAGAGAGAGTCAGAGAGAACTTTGTCATTTACAGCCTTTGATGTGTTGCCGTAGATGGTCGTGTCATCAGCATAGATGTCAACGAATGATTTAAGTATGTGTTTAGGGAGATCATTGATGTAGATCAGGAAGAGAGTTGGGCCCAGGATGGACCCCTGAGAGACTCCAGCATTAATACTGCAGGCTTCTGATTTTTGTCCATCGACCACTACTCTTGTGAACCTATCAGAGAGAAATGATTTGATGATAGAGAAAACATTTCCAGTTATACCGTAGCTGGAAATCTTGTGAAGTAGGCCTTTATGCCATACCTTGTCGAAGGCCTTTGATATGTCAAGAGCAATTTCCCTAGAAAGGTAACCTTTGTCAAGAGATTAACTAATCCTATGAGATATAACCGTTAGCACATCTGCGGTAGATCTTGCAGAACGAAAACCATATTGCGTGTCACACAGAAGGTTATATTTGCTGAGGTGGTTGACTATTTCTCTATTTAATATGGATTCCAGCAACTTATTCATGACACACAGTTTTTAAATATGTTGAAGCGGCATAAGAGGCGAACGACATTTCATTTGAAAATTCTAGTATTTACAATTTGCATTTTATCCACGGTCATTAGACACTGATTATATACGATTCAGTTAAATAAATGTAATGCGATGATCCCTTCTAGAATCCAAATCATATAATGGATTATCGCCAACGTTGTAATAAAAATTATAGGGAAAAGTTTCGTATAATTATATCCTGACTAACTTCGTTAAGGCGATTAAAAAATTAGTTCAAGACTCTTTTATTTCATGATGGCCATTTTTCTAGTACGAACATGATATCCATTATTTAGACTTTATTTCGTTTCTTTATCTTTAATACAGTGTCGTGATTTGCATGGAATATTTTTATATATAAATGGTTCAGTTGTCGAAAATAGATATCTTGTGTAAAGACTGATGGGAGATAGGCAATACAGAAAACAATTTATCAAGCTACAGTAAGAGCGATACTTTGTCATATGTCAAATTTTTTAAAAGTTCCCGCCAGAAGTAAAATGACAGGTTTGACGTCCTCGAAAATCCAGACAAATGATAGAGTTTTTCTAACGCAAAGAGAGACGCTGCAGGAAAAATGCATCTTTCATAGTTTGCACTTTTAGATAAGAGCAGTCTCAAATAATATATAAATAAACTACCAGTCTGGAGATTTTATAGTGAGGAAAATGCTGGATACGTTCAATAATATTTTGAGTAAAGACTATTACGTCAGCCACGACCGAATAAAAAAGGTATTTTTTGTATTTGACTATCAACGGCGGATGATATTTCGTATGTAACGACACAGCAGACATTGTAGAAATAGTCGGTATTTTTCCCCACCAGCAATCCTCAGAGAAGAGTTCTATTTATTCTTGCGTTGGTTTACGCTCGATTCCAAGAGTCATTTATTGAAGGTGCATTAATGTCAGTCAATTAACAAGTACAGTTCTGTGATATCTGGTTAGACTTATATAACATCAATGAATCGATCAATCGTGAAAATGTTCGTGCTCTTGGTATAACTGTGTGTGATTTTACGCACGTTTTTTTTTTAATAAAAAGCGTGAATTATACAGTAGATTGCAAGGATCGTTTGTCCTTTTCCCCCAAAATTTGTCATAAAAATGGGGACGTAAAAACTTGAAAATTTTGTAAATTGGCAGGTGTGTTTTTGTTATAGCCACTAAGTAAATCAATCTATACACCGCTGAAACAAATAGTTTGTGGTGCCTTGTTGATAAGATTTTGTGCAAACCACGCATGCACGCATTTATTTATTTACTTAACTTATGAAGCAGCTCTGGTCTGCCTAATATTGACACCTGATGTGAGAAAAAGCGAGAGAAACAAATATGATATTCTGGCTAAGTGGGGGATGCCCTTTTCTCTTCCCCGCAACCTCTTTTTCACAGAAGAGACGTTGCAAGCCTGTCTCTGTTTCATCATTATTTTCATGGCAAGTGCTCGTCTGAGATTCAATCTATAGTAACCCCTCGCCAAAAATTCACGAGAAAAACTACCAATAATTTCCCCCACTCTTTTTCTGTGCCTAAACCTAAACGTAGATTCCATGAACAAAGTTTCTTTCTTATAACTGCACACACGCGGAACTCTTTCCGGTTACCTACTTTCCAGCTGACTGCAATAGGATCGTCTTCAAGTCCAATGTAAACAAATTCTTGATGAGCCGTCCCCCTTAAGTAATCCAATTTATCAAATTTACACTTCTACTGTTGATTACTATATTGTCCTTTTGACCACTGTGCACACTTTAACCTTATCCTCGAGTGGCTTCTGGACCTTGAGAAGCGGTGATTCCTTTGTAAAAAAAAAGAACAACTGCGAGACGGCATTAGACCAAACGTATTTTATCATCCTACTACGTAAAATATTTGTTATTCGCAGTTTCAATTGTTTAAAGCAAGATTTGAATTTATAAATATTTGTATTATGAACAAAAGGCACGTTCTGTGTGTAGTATGTGTGAGTTCGTTTCCTATAGACTCTGAAATGGTTGGGCTGATGTTTTGAAATTCGCATGAATGTACTTTATGTGTTTTGGAGTGATATTTGATAGGTTATATATATATATTTATTGAAATCAATAATCGAAAAATCCGATAAAAGAAATAATATTCTGATTTTGGACAAAGCTTAAACTTTTATTAAGCCTAATATCAAAAGTGCATTCGAGAACACCACAAGCAGAATGGCCTTACGTATAAAATCAACAGTAGGTTCTTTAATTAGACAGGGATGTGTTCAAAATAGATGGTTGTGTTAAGAACCATGATACTTTACTTTTGAATTTATAAATTTAATTACAGCCGTCATATAAACATATTTTTTGTATAAAATTAACAGTAGAGTATTTGATAAGATATGGCCACGTTGTAAATGAATGATTTTGTTTAGAGCACAATTGAACCAGAATATTTGACTTTTGAATTTAAACTTTTATTCAAGCCATTAAAAAATGAAATTATAAAATCAACACTAGATTCTCTACAGTGCAATGTAGACTGTAATGTATAGAAGAGAATATTCGAGTCATTGTTTTGACTCCCGAGTATATATCTGGCACAGTTATACACAGTTAATCAATCGAGAACCACATCACTCTATCTAAAAACATATAACATATTAATTGATATATACTCGAGAATAAGATATATTAAAAAGAATATTCACTTGTCATAGCCATATTAATGTATTATAGACTAGGTAGCTGTGGAGAGGGATGTGAAGGTTCCTCCACGTACGCCACAATGAACCCCCAACTAGAGCAGGCAATCACTCGATTTGATTGAAAAATGGGCAGTTTCATCGATTTAGATGACAATATACGTATGGTGTGAAACATTCACATCCCGGGCAATATCGGATATTCCGGTAGTCTATAATATAAAGAGTACAAATCTGTTTAAATGTATGTATGTATGTATGTATGTCTGCCTAAAACTTTCAACAGAGGCGACGGATTTTCACAAGATCGGTATCATTTTGAAGCTCGACCCTTTGGACGACAAATATCGAGAAATTGGCTTAAAACATTAATTCCTTCACCTTCAACTGGGCACTTTTCTACAGGGAGGGATAAAAAAAATTTTCCCTCATGACAATTTAGCCAAACACGCATGCGCAAGAAAGTTCTTTCTTGAATTAGTTTAAATATAAAAAACAATTTCGCTGACGCTGTCATAACTCAGTCAGTATGGTAGCAGCGTCGTTATCTTAAGATTGCACGGTCGAACCGAGATGTCAGATGCATATTTTTGGGTTTTTTTTTTTAAAGTTTTATAATATTAAATCAGGGTTATTTATGCCATTTTTCCGTTCGCTGTTTTCTTTTTTCTTTTAGTGTTTCCGATTTTTTAAAGAAGTTTTAAAATCGTTCGCTTATTCTTTATTTTGCATCACGTTCGTTGTTTTCTTTCTTATATAATATTAAAACAGGGTTATTACGTTCGCTTATTGTTTATGTTTTATTTTGTTTTGATTTACCCCCACAACACACACCTCGCCCCCGTTAGTACTAAATAATGCTCAATTTATCAAAAGAAGAGTATATAATTTCCAAAACATAGACCGGTTATTATTAAAAGGGAAATGAAAATACAAAGCTGTGTTTTTAAACACTAATCAAAAATATTCATAAACGCTGAGTGTTATGACTAGTAGGACCCTAACGCGAGAGTCACTTATTTAAACTCATCGGTCAAGCATTCACGGATAAAATAGATTAGAAGTTGCTGCAAGGTAAAGTACTACAAAAAGCTCCCCTAATACATTATATCTCCACAAAGTCACCATACACTATTGCATTCAAATCCTATTTCAGGTTTTAAGAAAATATATTCCTTCGTAATTCTTCCGCCACGCGTGACTTCTCATCACCCACACCTCTAACGTGATGGTGTTCCGTCTCTTTAACCTCTGTTCTCTCAAACGTCATTTTGAACGTGCTCTCGAACGTGCTCCTGTCTGTGCATAGTTCTTTTTATAGTTTTATCTTTTTCCATACCGTGACGTCATTTCGCACACGGCTCGACATTTGCATAGCACGTCCACGCTCTGTTACACATGGAGTGGGTACCAACGAATTTGCTAGACTAGTGGATCTACTCCTATTTCGAAAAATGTAGGATTTCAGTCGCCTCCAACTATAGTCTACCACTTTTCATTTTTCTTAGGAATCAATTCGACAATAGTAAACGCCTACTACGATAACGCAAAGATATCAAAGATTATCAAACGAGGTGAATAGACAATAGAATATTTGCTGTAAATTGTTGGTAAAATTCGTACGCCTGTTGCAATCCAATTGGATACTATAAATCAAAACCTTAATCTATATATATATATATATATATATATATATATATATATATATATATATATATATATATAAAAGTGAATGCGTCCGTGTGTGTGTCTGTGTGTGCACATTTCCCTACGCAATAACTCTGTCAATTTTAAGTCTACAGACTCGATATTTGATATACAGGGTACTGAGATTTGGGAAATCTTTGTGATCGGTTTTCGGCCAGACATTTGGTTGTTAAGGGGTCAAAGTTCAACGATTTGACCTGTGCGAACTCTACTAAACTCCTCTGACAAGTTTGGGTCTAAGCACTTGAAATTTTAGATATAGGTTTCTTGGACAGGGATCTAAGTTAATAACTTGATTTGAGTACAAAAAAATAAATACTAATGGGTCATAATAAGGGTCAAAGTTTAAAAAATTGACTGTTTTTTTTTCTTTTGCTCAACATACACCTCCAAGCACCCGGGGCACGCCGGGCAGAAATGCTAGTATTAAAAAAACACACGCACACAAATCTTGCAGAAAGCCAACCAGGTCAATGGATATCGACTGCATATAAATTCATTTAGATGTCTTGTTCATGAAATTCCGATAAGGAATCTCGAGTTATGTTCATCGGACTGAATTCATTAGTCGCATCTAGATATTCAACTTAAATCGATAACGAATCCCGAGGCAAATCGGATGACGGGATTCGCATCTTTGTCAATTAACGATTCCCGGTTTTCCGCTATTGATTTGACGAGACTCACAAATCTCAGGACGTCAACTAATGAGTTTACAAAGTCAGAGCGAAAAGGACAAGAAGCGACCTAAAGCCGGACGGAAAATATTAACAATGGAGACGCTTATTCTAAAAGAGGACGGTCAAGAGTTATCAAATCTCAATGTAAGGCATATATCACGAAATATGCATAATATGATCTTGTTAATTGCGAGCTTATTTGAATATGTGATGATGGCAGCTCTTTTTGGGTTGAAATGTACAGTGTTTCCTTTGTAATCTAAAAGCCAACATATCTATACATAATCTCAAGGAAATTCCACTAACAGGCTAGAATATATATATATATATATATATATATATATATATATATATATATATATGATGATTGCAACGTCTTGTCAGACGAGTGCCACTCCCTTAGATACTTAAAGTCCATGAGCCCAAAAATGACTTCTGTCGCCACAGGACCATTTTAATAGACAAATGCCTGAGGGAGTATCTATACATAAATGATGTTCCAGAGTCTTAGCTTTGTACGACAGCTAAGTCTTTCTCTCGGTTCAAAATGTTGAGATCCAGCAACAAGCAAGAGCAAGATAGACTAGCTTAATGCGGGTACTGGTCTGCCGCTTTGTTTTTTGTTTTTTTAAATCAGAGATTTGCTTCTCCTAGAAAAGTTGCCTTCACTGCGGCTTATGGGAGCCCTCTCCACCCCAACACACACATACATGCACACATATACACACGGTGCTAGTTGGCCGTTGACCGCGAAAAAAGGGTTCTTTAATATATATACATATGTATATATATATATATATATATATATATATATATATATATATATAGATAGATAGATAGATAGATAGATAGATATCTTCTTTACGTCACAAGTGTCACAATCATACATGAATTCGATAGCTAATATACCATACTGACCCAACGGGTCACGGGTATATGTATGTATGTATATATATATATATATATATATATATATATATATATATATATATATATATATATGAGAAAAATTTTTTCTTCGTTTCTTGATCTTACCAAATAACATCATTTTAGTTTGTTTTGCATCGATATTCATTTTTATAAAAATTTTCCAAATATATTTTTGTATTTCCTGACCACTGTCACATAATGCGGTTTCATATAATGCTACACACAGCAAATTTTAAGTTTTAGTGAAAATGTATGTGTGTGTGTGTATGTGTGTGTGTGTGTGTGTGTGTGTGTGTGTGCATTTCCCTACCAAATAACTCTGTCAATTTTCAATCTAGAGAATCAGGATTTGACATAAGGAGAATTGAGATTTGGGAAAATATTTTTAATCGGTTTTCGGCAAGAAATTTGGATGTCAAGGGGTCAAATTCCAACGATTTGCCCTTTGAAAACTCTACGAAATTACTCCGCCAATTTTGGGTCTAAACACTTGAAATTTTAAATGTAGATTACTTGGATATGGATCAAACTTTTTAATTCGTGTCTAAACATTTGAAATTTATACATAACGGTTATTCAGACATGCGGCAAACATTTTAATCAGTTTAGGGCGAAAATTTGGCTGCCAAAATGCCAAAGTTGAGAGAGTGTGACCTTTGCGGATTCTACAAAATTCCTTTGGCAATTTGGAGTCTAAAGCCTTGAAATTTTAGATGTAGGTGACTTGGACAATGATAAATGTTAAGGGGTCAAAAGTGGAGTCAAAGTTAAAAAAATAACCTCTGCGGTCTCTACGGAATTACTAAGATAAATTTTGGTCTAAATATTTGAAATCTTATATAAAGTGTATTCATACGTAGCGCATGTTATGAACAGTACATCGGGCCCGAGCAAAGCCGGGCCGAACTGCTAGTATATATATATATATATATATATATACATATATATACATATATATATATATATATATATATATATACTTCAGAATAATGAAATGAAATATATCTATTAATATGCAAATCAAGTGATTTTCGGTCTTACAAAATATTATTAGATATAATATGTATATAAGACAATCCCAGCCAAATAAAATGGCTCAATATACAAAATAGAGAAAGTGAATAAAATTTATGTATTTAATTTTATAATTTGAAAAAGTTAATCTTCAAATATAGAACATTTTTATTGTTTGAAAACAAAGAATACAATCGAATAAATCTGTTTCTTTAACCCATGAGTTTTCTATGCTTATTCATCTCCTCAAAGCAAAAATAAATCAGCTAATGTTTTTATCAGTTTGCAGCTTATTTGCGAAAAGCAATAAACAGAAAATTAAAGTTTTAAAACATTTTAGATATATAAAATAAGATTTAACATTCATTTTGGATTTAAATTAAAATATTCTTTTTCTGTCTCAATATATCATTCTCTTATTCTATGTATCTAAAATGTTTCAAAAACTTCGATTTTGCTTTAAGCAAATACAGTGCCAACCAATAAAAATATTTGCTAATATTTTCCCTCTGAGGAGATGAATAAGCATCGACAACTCAGCGGTTAAGGAAATAGATTTATTGTATTCTTTTAAAATCATAAAATTTAAATATATATATAAACATATATATATATAAATATATATAAATATATATATAAATATATATATATATTTATATACATAAATATATATAAATATATATATATAAATATATATATATACATAAAAATATATATATATAAATATATATATTTATATATATATAAATATATATATAAATATATATATATAAATATAGTAATTTAGAAACCTGATTGGCTTACTAAATTTTCAATAGAAGAGGACCATATAAAAATGATAAAGAACCACAGAATTCGCGCATAAGCCTGAGGAGTCATAGAGTGGATGAAACGCCGAATATTCAGTGTAGCTTAATCGCCATATATATTTTATAAATTATTAACTAGCTCTACCAACGTATTGAGCACTTTTGAAGTAAATACTTAAAGTTTACGCATAAATCTATACTTTCGTATATTAATTTTATGTGAGTAACTGAAGTAGTTATATAAATATATATATAAATATATATATACATATATATATATAAATATATATATAAATATATATATAAATATATATATATTTAAATATATATATAAATATCTATATATAAATATATATGTATATAATATATATATATAAAATATATATATAAAATATATATATAATATATATACATATAAATATATATATATAAATATATATAAATATATAAATATATATAAATATATAAATATATATATAAATATATAAATATATATATATAAATATATATATATATAAATATATATATAAACATATATATAAATATATATGAATATATATAAATATACATAAATATAAATATATATAATATATATAATATATATATAAATATATATATAAATATATATAAATATATATATAAATATATATATAAAAATATATATATATAAATATATATATATATATATATATAAATATAAATATATATAAATATATATATAAATATATATAAATATATATATAAATATATATAAATATATATATATAAATATATATAAATATATATATAAATTTATATATATAAATATATATAAATATATATAAATATATATATATAAATATATATAAATATATAAATATATATATATAAATATATATATAAATATATATAAATACATATATAAATATATAAATATATATATAAATACATATAAATATCTATATATATAAATATGTATATAAATATATATATATATATGAATACATATATATAAATACATATATATAAATGCATGTATATAAATGCATATATATAAATACATATATATAAATACATATATATAAATACATATAAAAAACTCGTTTCTTATCGATGAGCAATTTTAGTTGAAATAGAGTCGGTCAATTTAATTCATATGTGCAGATCATCATATAATGATCAGATCACTCTGTCAGACGTAAAAAAAAACATTAAAAATAAATGTTTAAATTTCAACAGTATCTCTCGCATTTAACAGTGGCTGAATCAGAGATGGTTTCTATTGCCGAATAGTTTGAATCTATGGACTTGTGTCAATCAGTACACCCTGCATGATAATTCCCGAAAGGATGAAACATCAGTGTCTGTAGGTCTTTAATAATTGTTGTGAAGACGATCACTAATTAACATAGGCGGGTGAGTGAGATATATAAAGGTCTCAATCACTAATACCGGGGGAGTCCGGCAACGATCGCCAAATAGGCAAGACGCCTATGCTCCATTCAGAAAGACATGCAACACGCTAACTGCCGAAATATCTCCAACTGAAGTATATCTGAAGAAATGTAAATATGTATATAACATTTCTTCCTAATATATTATTGTATACCTTTACTTTCGTGTTCTTGTTAATTATTTGTGCAGACACAACAGTGGTGACGGGAATTCGAAAAAAGACTTACGCGGGAAAATTCACTACTAAACTCAACAGTGGTGTACTAAAAATACGTACTCGGGAAAGATTGAAAAAAAAAAGTACTCGAAAGAAAAAAACAACTACTGTTTCAACACAAAAGTAACATCGAGGATTTTGAAAAAGATTTAGTCGGGAATTCACTGTTAGACACGACACCGTATTCGAAAAATAATTTACCCGGAAAGTTATCACGGTCGAAAAAAAAGAAAAGAAAAACAAACGAAAGTAAGTACAAAAAGTACAAACAAAGGAAGAACAAACGAAGGTAACTATAAAAATATTCGAACACTGTATACTATGAAAGTCAAAGAAAAAAGGTGGTTCGCTAGCAAAATACCAATAACCATTTCAAAGTTACTACGAAAGTCAAAGAAAAAAAGGTGGTTTCGCTAGTACACCGTGAATTAAATTATGCAAATTGTCTTGTAGGAGAGAAGTGACTATTTCAAAATGACTACGAAAGTCAAAGAAACAAAGGCGTTTTCGCTAGTACACCGTGAACTAATTTATGCAAATTGTCTTGAAAGAGAAAGGTGATTTTTTTTTCAGTTGTACCAAGAAAGGATTTTTTCTTGTACATAATCAAAACTTAACTTATTAAGAGAAAAATATAAAATACATTTTTTATCCCTCAATAAAAAAAAGGTAAAAAGAAAGGGTCAGCGAAAAAAATAATATATCGACAGAATTCGGTTGACACACACAAAAAAAGCGAACCTAAAAACGGTTGTTCACTTGTAAAAAGTGAATTTATAAAATAGACTGATTTTTCTAATCTTTGAAAAAAAACAAGATGGAGGAATTTGCTAAAATAATGACACAGTTCATGCAGAATCAGCAGATCTTACAAAAAGAACAGCAAACGCTATACGCAATAAGAGACGACAGACAAAAGATAAAATGCCTAGAAAGGCAAGAAGAAAGGTTCACGCAGATGCAACTTGAACAGAAAGAACTATTAGAAAGATTAACAGCTAATTCCATACAAGAAGGTAATACAACCTTCTCCAACACAACCATTGTTAACAGCATAGATGTGTTCACAGACCTACCGGAAGAGGATAAAACTTTTGATGCATACTTCAAGAGGTATGAAGATATTTTCGAAACAGACTGCGAAAACTGGCCAAATGGAAAGAAAGCAAGTGTATTACTTCGAAAGCTTGGTACCAGTGAACATTGCAAATTCGTTGATTTCATATTGCCAAGGAGACGAATCAGTTAGATTTCGCCGAGACCGTGAAGTTTCTTAGGGAGTTATTCGGACCGAACATGTCTCTTTTCCACAAGAGATGGTCATGTATGAATCTTAAGAAAACTGATGAGCATGACTACCTGACATACACGTCAGTAGTAAACAAAAACTGCGACAACTTCAAATTATCGGAACTTACAGTGGACGATTTCAAATGCTTAATCTTTGCACAGAGTCTAGTATCCACAAAAAAATCAGAGATTCGAAGACGCGTTCTCTCAAAATTAGAGACAGAACAAGGCCTGACATTGCAGAAATTAGCAGAAGATTGCCAAAGGGCAGTATCACTAAAAAAAAAAGATTCCAGTGATATAGAAGAAGCAGGAGTGGCGTACATTAGGAAGATTAAAAAAACCTGTCAGAAACGCAGGACAAAGAAATTTTGAGACTAGTCAAAATCCAAACAAAATACGCAAATTATAAATACTCAAATTATAATAAGTCAATGTAATAACTACAGAAAACGAAATTATAATAATAATCAAAGGAATGATAAAAAGACAGTATCAGGTAATAATTGCAGAAGATGTGATGAAAAACATTTAGAAAAGAATTGTCCTTACAAACATATCAGGTGCTACAATTGCGATAAAGTTGAACATAAGAGTGTTTGCTGCAGAACAAAAAATAGAGTACACTAAATGAGAACAAATGACAAAGGGAAAAATAATTTACGAAAATATGTATCAGTAAATATTTTCGACAAACAAGTAAAATATCAGCTTGCCTCTGGATCGGAGTTGTCGTTAATAAAAGAAATGGAAAAAGCTGGGTAAACCGACTCTTCAAAAGTCAAGTAAAGGTGCACGAACAGTGACAGGAGACGAAATAAAATTCGAAGGGGAGGTAATCCTGTCCATTAATTTAAATGGCACGACGAAGAAATTGAAAATTTTCGTAATTAAAGAAAGCGAGAACTTACTGGGAATTGATTGGATTGAAAAATTCAATCTTTGGGATAAGCCAATGAACGCTTTTTGTAGAAAAATAACCAGTTGCATCCCAACATCAGAAAATATTAAAAACGATCTAAAAAAGAAATTCCCAGAAATATTTACTACTGGACTGGGAAGATGCAATAAATTTAAGGCTTAGTTCGAGCTAAAAAAAAAAAAAAAGGATGCAACACCGGTGTTTAAGAAAAAACGGAACATACCGTTCGCCGGTTTAGACAAAATAAATAGCGAGCCAGATAGACTCGAAAAAACATGCATCTCATCGAAAATCGAAACTAGCGTCTGGACAGCCCCTACGGTGTACATAAGAAAAAAGTCGGAACAAATTCAAGTCTGTGCAGACTTTTCTAAAGGCCTAAATGATAAAATAAAAGACCACAACTACCCTTTACCAAGCCCCGAGGAGATATTTTCCAGACTAAATGGTGGCAAATTTTTTTCAAAAATAGATTTGTCCGACGCCTATTTACAAATTCCGATGGAAGAAGAATGCTCAAAGATATGCATTAACATGCACAAAGGGTTCAAATACAACCGTCTACACTTCGGGATCAAAATCGCGCCGGCGATTTTCCAACAAGCAATGGATACAATGCTGAACGGAATAGATTGTGCTTGTGCACACCTGGATGACATAATCATCAGGAGCGCGTCCATAAGTGAACACCAAGAACATCTAAAAGAAATATTCACAAGAATAAACAACAAGTGCGAATTTTGTTTAGACGAAATCAAATATTTAGGGCAAATAATAAATAACGGAAAGATCGACAGCAATTAAAAACATGCCGACACCACATAACGTGACGACTCTACAGAGTTTCTTATGTCTCGCAAACTACTACCAAATATTTATCAAAGGAATGCACGACCTAAGAGCTCCGCTTAACGAGTTATTAAAGAAAGAAACATCATAGATATGGACAAAAGAATGTCAAGACGCATTTGAGAAAATTAAAAAGACGCTGACGTCCGATCTATTTTTATCCTATTACGACCCAAAATTAGGTGAATAAATGTTGCGAGCGACGCAAGCTCGTATGGTATAGGAGCATGTATACAGCATATCATGCCAGATGGATCGAAGAAACCTATAGCTCACGCCTCAAGGACACTACTCCCCGGCAGAAAAGGCTTACTCGCAAATAGAAAAAGTGGGGTTAAGCATTATCTTCGCTGTAACGAAATTCCACCGTTACCTGTACGGGAGACATTTTATACTGGAAACAGATCACAAGCGCCTAGTTACAATCTTCGGCTCAAAAAAGGCTTGCCAGTATATACGGCAAATCGCCCAATCCGTTGGGGTACGATTTTACTAAATTATGACTTTCAAATAAAACATCTGGATTCGAAAAGAATAGGTCATGCGGATAGCCTATCAAGGCTTATACCGAAAATGGAAGAAACCCTTGAAGAGTCAGTAATTGCAGCTATACGTTCCAATTATGAGGAAAAAACATAGTGGCGAATATAATAAAAGAATTACCAGTCACGTTTACCGATATAAAAAGGGAGGCTGAAAATGACGATGTCATCACAGACACAAGAAAAAAAAATAAGGGAAAATGATGAAAAAACGCAAAGCATATTTTCCGTATGCAATGATGTTTTGTTATATAGTGAAAGAGTTGTTGTCCCGAAAACCTTACAGAAAAAGATCTTACGTGATTTCATATAAGACATTCGGGTATGAATAGGATGAAGGCACTTATGCGGAGTTACGTTTACTGGCGTAACATGGATGTGGATATTGCACTAACAGTAAACAAGTGTAAAGATTTTGATTGAGCCGCTAAGGCACCACCGATAGTCCATAAACCTTGGGGAAAAATGACCATCCATGGTCACGCATTCATATAGACTTTGCTGGACCGACTAAAGGACAATACTACCTAATTGTAGTAGATAGTTTTTTCCAGAGAGCCTGAAGTAAAGCGTTTCAAGAACCCGACAACAAATAACGCAATAAGTTTTTTGCATTAAATATTTGCACGGTTTGGTGTGCCAGACATTATAGTCACAGATAACAGCACAATTTACATCAAGTGATTTCAAGGACTTTCGTGACACTTTTAACTACACCACCGTTCCACCCTAGCTCAAATGGATTACCGGAAAGGTTCGTAGACACGAAAAAAACGTGCACTTAGAAAATCAATAGAGACCCCGACGGATAAAGCATTACAACAATTCCTGAAAACATACAGGATAACTAAGAACCCAAATACACCGTCGAAATTATCGCCAGCAGAATTAATGTTTGCTAGAAAAATAAAATAACCATTTGATAAATTAATACCAAAGCAAGCAATCGTCCATCAAACTACGCACATACCAGGTAAAAGTTTTAAACCTGGTGATCGTGTATATTTTAAATGTATGAAAAATAATATTTCATATTGGGAGTTTGGTACGGTAGATAAACGTATCGGCGACTTATTCTACATGATAAAAGGTCCAAAGGGGATACACAAAAGGCATCAAAATCAATTGAGAAAACGTCATATAAAAGACAACGAACATGACAAACCTGATGAAAAGGAAGATCCAATTGATATACTATACGAAGCGTTTGATATCGAACCACCACAAACCATGAAGATCGGGAAGGAAAAGAAAGGTTACAGAACCAATTATAAATCTACACGACTTCAAATCTTGGGAGGGGTGTTATGGAGACGCCCACTAATTAACATAGGCGGCTGAGTTAGATATATAAAGTTCTCAATCACCAATACCGGGGGAGTGCGGCAACGATCGCCAAATAGGCAAGACGCCTATGCTCCATCTAGTAAGACATGCAACACGCCACCTGCCGGAATATCTCCAACTGAAGTATATCTGAAGACATGTAAATATGTATATAACTTTTCTTCCTAATATATTATTGTATACCTTTACTTTCGTGTTCTTGTTAATTATTTGTGCAGACACAACAATAATTATTATAGTATATATATATATATATATATATATATATATATATATATATATATCAAAGTTTGGTTGGAAGTTTGCGTACAATGGAAATAAACATACACACACATGCATACGCGTATAGCCTCACTTTTGGACTATCGTTGGCCGGTAGCACAATACAATTAAATATGACACTTTATTTCATGCTGATTGCTTATGTATTATTATGGAATCAATTCTCTATTGAATATTCTACATCATGAGGAAGAATCTGTCCGGTGGACTAATTCGCAAAATAAATAAATAAATAAAAAATATTAAGGATAATGTCGTTCATCAAATTACATCTGTGTTTACAATATCACGTCAGCTGATATTTGGGTTTGACGATGAATACCCTGGAAAAGTCACATCTGATTAATGTTTAGTTTTAAAATATGCCAACGGTGAAATGATTTTCGGCGATTTTAAATGTGACCTCCACTTTTATAATAAACCGAATTCATTAATAAAACAATATTAGAATAGAAATGTAAGATACATATGGGATTGGACAGGGAATCATTACATCTGTATTCAAATGCTCTGCAACTGAGCTATATCTTCGGATAACAATGAATCAGTTTTTTAAGAAGAAATGATTTTCTGTGATTTTCTTATTTCCCTTCACCGGAGTAACATAAAAAATGCCCATGTAAAAATTATTTTCTTTAGTGTATGAGTGAGAGAGAAGGATTATTTCTAAGATCGATGTTCGATACTTTTCAGTTGAATTTCTATGCAAAACGTATTTAAGAACATTGGCAGACATATAAATTAGCTTTGCGCGACATTTGCAAAAGAAATAGGTTCAGCAGTTTCGGCAACTATAACAGAAGGAACTCACACATACACAACGTGCTTTTTATATAATAGTAGAGATAGAGATGAGTTAGATTGACAGCAACTACAAATAGTTAAAACAGATTGACCAGACAATTTCTTTTCAAATTCTTTAAATGGTTTGCCTGTTAAGAACAGCGAAAGTTTTTAGGTAGAACTTGAATGCGTAAAGTCACAGAAATATCCAACTAACACATCTCATAGTTGAAACTGCTACAATAGCAATAATAATAACAATAATAATAACAATAATAATAGAAAACAATAATAAAGGTAATGATAATGATAATAAGGATAATAATAATGATAATGCTAATGAAAATAGTAACAAAAATAATAATAATGATAGTAATAATGATAATGATAATAATAGTAATAAGAATAATAATAATAATGATAATAATAATAATAATAATTATGATAATAATAATGACATTGATAATTATGATAATAATGATAATGATAATAATAATCATGATAATAATAATAATAATAATAATAATAATAATAATAATAATAATAATAATAATAATGCTCCAGCTGATCACAGGATAACTATTAAAGAAAAGGAGAAACGGAAACACTTCCACAGAGAGCTTAAAGGGATGGTAAAAAAAGTACCTATAATAGTAGGAGCACTAGGAACGATTCCCCCCCCCCAAAAAAAAGAAAGAATGGGAGAAATTGAAATCAGAGGGATTACTGGAAACATACAAAGAATAACAATAACAGAAAACATCTGGTATATTAAGGAAAACCCTTGAATGAAGGGACTAATACACATGAGCCACATGCGCGGACCAGACGAACTACTGCAGAGACAAAGCATGAAGAAGCATTACATGGAACGAAGAACATTGAAGATACATATCTCTAAGTTCTCTATCCCCTTCCCCATTCATCCTCTCCCATTACCCAATACCGGCCCGCCCCCACAAAAGAATAATGCTAAATAGTCGAGAAGAGTCAAGGAGGATAAAAAGACCGAGGAGCGAGCACTGACCAGACCTCCGCTGGACGAGTGCAAAGAGAACTGGGACCTTGGGGAGGCTTATTGTCAGTAATATTCCAGTGGGCACCTATGACGGCTACAAGCGTGAAATCGATGGTAAGCGAATGTTGCGATAATGCACATTCATGTGCAAATATTATCAGAAGAGGTGTTGAGCACTGGAAAACTGTGAAGACTTGGTGTCACTCAGCTTCCAGAGAACACTACAAGAGATCTTTTATGGCCTGTTTGAAAGCTTCGTGTGAGCCAATAATAATAAAAAGTGAAGCCAACAAACTAGCTCAAAAAGAATTCACGAACAGACACGATCAAGTAAGGAAGATTTGGTTTTGATTGTTTTGTTTTACGGCATATCAACCGTTTTCAGGTTATTTAATGCCGAATCTGGTGATTTTGAAGAACGATTTTTTAATATAGTATATTTCTTTTTAAGTCGTATTCTATTTAACCCATAGTTGGGACCCTAACAGGTACTACCACTCCGGGTCAGAGTGGACCTGGGAGCAATGGCAATTAAAGGGTGGCTCCACACTCCCTAAGGCCTGCAAGCTGGGGCCTCACCATCGGATATAGTTTAAGGTCATATCCAGGTAAGTAAGGAAGGCAGTACATTCGGAATTATTCAAACATCTGCATGTTGAAGATCTTGACACGTAGTTAAAGCACGAACCGGCAGCAGTACTTGAAAACAAGAATCATACCATTCTATTGAAAATGGACGTAGAAACACATAAACCAATGCAAGTAAGAAGATCGGATGTTGTAATAATTTACCAGAAAGAAAGTTTCTGCGAAATCGTAGATTTTGCTGTTCCACAGGCTGGGCATCAAGGAGACTGAGAAGCAGAACAAATACTCAGAGCTAAGCAGAGAGAATAAAGGAGCATGAGAGATGTAGCAGGTCAAGATAATACCACTAATACTAGGAGCGTTAAGAACAATTCGAAAAACTTTAAAAACAAATAAAGAATTGGAGGAATTGGAATCAGAAGATACAACGGATAACAATAATGAAAACGGTTTAAATATTAAAGAAATCCTTTTAAATGCGTAGACTGATACCCATACATGGATTGGCCGGGTATATAGAAACTGCCACAGGAGTAAAACACTAAGAAACACGACCTGGAATCAAGAATATTGCAATTGCATAATTGTAAGTACCCCCACCCCCCAAAATAATAATAATAATAATAATGACATCAACTGATAGTATTAATACACCAAATAACTGAGGAGAGTCAAAAGGATGGAAAGACCGACAAAAGAATCCACTAACCAGACATCCACCTGATGATTGCAAAGAGCACTGGAACCTTGGTGAGGATTATTGCCACCCAAATTTCAGTAACAACAAATAGCTTCTTCCAGCCAGAAATAGTGAACAGCTGTTGTGAAAACGAAAATTAATTTGAAAATCTGCGAGGAACTTGTCACTGAGATTCTAAGAAACACTGCAAGTTGTTCTCCAAATTTAATCCTAGATGGTTACCTGTGTAAAAACACCTAGTGAATAATAATAATAATAATAATAATAATAATAATAATAATAATAATAATAATAATAATAATAATAATAATAAATAAACAAACATAGGCTATTATGCTGATAACCCATGTTCATTTGTTGTGATCCGCCTATCAGTATAAAATCGACAATACCAACAGCTAGGCACAAAATGTGAATTATAAAATAATAATAATAATAATAATAATAGTAATAATAATAATAATAATAATAATAATAATAATAATAATAATAATAATCCTGAGAAAAGTAGTTTTTTAATGTATATAACGGGTTATGCGCCGGCGTGGGCATAGTGATGAATAAATGTGTAAAAAGGCGCTACAATAGATTTTTTTTCGAGGTGAGTAACAATAAACAGCAAATGCAGACTCTTTGGACAAAGAGACGAAACGATAAACCATATAGCAAGTGAATGCAAAAAACTGGTCCAACAGGAATACAAGAACAGGCACGATCAAGTTTGGAGGGCAGTACACTAGGAATTATGCAAACAACTGCATATGAAACGCACAAACAAATGGTACAACCATAAGCCGGCACCACTACTTGAAAACGAGAATGACAAAATCTTATGGGGCATGGATATACAAACGAATAAACCCATCCAAGCAAGAAAACCGGGTGTAGTAATAATAAACAAGAAAGAAAAATCGTGTCAATTCGGAGACTTTGTTGTTCCAGCTGACCACAGGGTGAATATCAAAGAAAAGGCGAAACTGAGCAAATATACACAGCTAGCCAGAGAGCTGAAAGGAGTATGGATGATCAAGAAAATCAAAATAATACCTATAATAGTAGGAGCACTAGAAACAATACCGTAAACCTTTGAGAAAAGAATGGGAGAAACTGAAATCAGAGGAATGGCTGCAAAGATACACCGAATAACAATAATAAAAACAGCTGAAATATTAAATCTTGAATGCAGAGGCACATACACATGAGCCACATATGCTACACAAACGGCTGTAGAGGCAAGACATTAAGAAGCGTTATATGGACCCAACGTTGAAACTGCATATCTGTAAGTTCTCTATCCCTCATTCCTCCAATCCCTTCCAAGAGTGAGGTCAAATAGTTGAAAAAGGTCAAGGAGGATAGAAAACCTGAGGAGAGAGCGCTGAACAGACCGCCGCTAAACAAGTGCCAAGAGAACTGGAATCTTGGGAAGGCTTATTGCCACTCGAATTCCAGTGGACACCAATGGCCGCCGTCAGCAAGAAATCAGTGGTAATCGGCTGTTGCGATAACGCAAATTAGTTTGCAAATTTTTTTCGAAAGAGGTGGAGAGTACTGGAAATCTGTGGAGACCTGTTGTCACTCAGCTTCCAAGGAATACTACAAGTTGTTTTTAAGGAGAGATATTTTATGACCTGCGTGAAAGCACCTTGTGGGACAATAATAATAATAATAATAATAATAATAATAATAATAATAATAATAATAATAGTCGGTAACCGTCAGAATCTTGCGAAAAGCGTTGGATGACTGACGAAAAATAGTTGCTGGTAGGCTATTGTCATTGTTAAGACCCGCCTATCAATTTAAAATCGGGAATACCAACAGCCAGATACAAACAGTGACAAAATAATAATAAAATAGTTGAATATAAAATAAAACCCACGAACAGTCAACATGAAATGGTCAATGCTTAGCTAAAAGTATACGCTCAGAAGAAAATGCACGTACACACACATGCTGCACTTAATCTGTTTCATCGGTTATGAACGGGAACAGGGTTTGCGGGCCTGACACATCTAATCCCCCCATTCGAAGTAGCAAAGCTTTACAGCGACACTTCATTGTCCCCGCATCTCGATAGATCAACTCTTTTGTGAACCATTGGGGACTACTGAATGTTTCGACCCCATTCGTCCCACCATCTTAAGCTTCCACTCTCACGCAGGCAGACACGTCCATTCATCGAAAATGTTAACAGATCGATCCGACAGCAGATTGGTTGAAATATTTCAAAGCTGATTTATTCGAGACATTTTGCCAGGGACAGTCCACTTGATGGCGCCCATTAGAAGACCAGGCGATACTCGATGCAGTTGATTCAACGTTTTATTGCTTGGAACTGCGATTACAGTTTTCAGATGACTAATGGCACTTCAGAGATTCGCGGGACAAACGGAACAATTTCACCGCTGGCAGGAAAACAATAAAAAAGAAAATAATATATCACAAACACACACACACACACACACACACACACACACACACACATAAAAATCGTGTCGTTTAAAGGCATCTCGCAGTCATATTCAGGAAATAAGTTTAGATGAGAATGCCGATTATTTATTTATTTTTTTTTTTGACTTGGTGAAGATTGTCCGAACGTTTTGTCAAATAACAAGCAACATTCAAGATGTCCACTATGGATTAACGCTACTAAAAAATAAATCATTTCTGAATTTTTGAGATGAGGATTGGTTATTCGTATTATTTGTATTCATCGGACTACTGTTCTCATCTTGAGTGTGATTTTCACAAGGTTTCGGTCGATATAACCTCCTTGCGCAAGGACACGTGGCGCAGTGGTTAGAGTACTTGGAAAAATCAATTATAAAAAAGTGATATTCTCCTGGAGGTTGAACGTTCAATCCTTAGTGTGGGCGACCGAAAAAGACAATTGCGAATCCAGTCAAGAGCACGATACCCTCGTTAAAATTCCGTTTAAATCCTCGAGTCCGACGGAACCATTCCCGAGTCTGACAAAATACGCCGGAAAAGGTCGGAGGTTATATCTACCGAAACGTTATGAAAATCACACTCAAGATGAGAACAGTAGTCTGATGAATACAAATAATACGAAAAATAAATCAGTTTTAATGTACTTGTTTATCATATCATAGACCGCTGTGTTATTGTTATTACAGGGTTTGTATTACTATACACATAGATTCTAAAAAGTTGTCAAAAAACAAATATATTACAAATAAATGCTATCAAAGGTTGATAAGCTACTTTTCTACATAAATGGATAATTTTTAGTGTTTTTATTTAATGTAACATGTTTGTTCAGCTCGAAAAAATACAATATTTACCGATGTATTTGAAAATTGCAAATGGCGGGCCACTCTCTAGTGAACACGGTAAGTTTGGGAAAATAAGTTAAAACTAAAAAAAAAACATACACAAAATATGGTTAAAAACGCACCGAATATATGTCAGCCTATGATACGGAAACATATATTGAGCGAGTTTCTAACAGTATTTTTTAGTTTTTTAGTTTTAACTCGTTTTCCTAAACTTACCGTGTTCACCAGAGAGTGCCTCATCATTTGCAATTTTCAAATACATCGGTAAATATTGTATGTTCTTCGAGCTGAATAACCATGTTACATTAAATAAAAACACTAAAAAATTATAAAGTAATGTAGAATAGTAACTTATCTTGCATTTGATAACATTTATTTGTTATATATTTGTATTTTTACAACTTTTTCGAATCTATCTGTATAGTAATACAACCCCTTATTACATTTTTATACGGACCTGACGTTGTTTTTAAAGTACTGCGACAAAAACAAAGGAGAGAAATTTAACATGAGTTTTTTTTTTCAGTTGAAAAAAAAAAAGATTTATTAACGGTCGTTTCAACACCAAGCTGCATGACACATATTTTCCAAGCCAGCAGCAATATCGTCAATTAGTTCCTTAGTCTGCAGGTATATACCAGCTTTTTTTGTGTAATTCTTTCCACTGTATACGGCCCTCCGAAAACCTCAAAATTCGGATTGCATTTTATTTAAAAGTTCCTGTCGTGACGACACGTTGTTAAAAAAGATTATGCCGTGTTGAAACGTGCTTAAAAGTGCCTGTTTCCGTTACGGTCTTTTCTTCTTTTTTCTCCCTCCTATTATTCAATGCCGATGTCATGCATATATATATATATATATATATATATATATATATAACTACTTCATTTACTCACACAAATTTAATATACGAAAGTATAGATTTATGTGTAAGCTTTAAGTATTTACTTCAAAAGTGCTCAATACGTTGGTAGAGCTAGTTAGTAATTTATAAACTATATATGGCGATTAAGCTACACTGAATATTCGGCGTTTCATCCACTGTAGGATTCGTCAGGCTTATGCGCGAATTTTGTGGTTGCTTCTTGTTTTTATAGCGATACAAAATAGCTTTAAAACTAACAATAACAATAGAAAACAAACAAATAAATAAATTAAATAAACATGAATATACATAAACGATCACACATATATGTATATATATATATATATGTATATATGTGTGCATATGTGTGTACACATAGGTATATTCATATATATATATATATATAAAAAGGAGGGAAAAGATCTACCTTAAACCACTAACCTAGTTCTAAAACAGATCCTTTGTTCGATAAAATGCATGCCCATTGGCTGATAGGAGGGGGCGCAGTGGATACTAGAAAGCTGATTGGCTTACTAGAAATCCTCAACATATATAAAAACAAGAAGCAACCACAAAATTCGCGCATAAGCCTGACGAATCCTACAGTGGATGAAACGCAGAATATTCAGTGTAGCTTAATCGCCATATATAGTTTATAAATTACTATATATATATATTTTTTCTTTGACTTCATACTCTTCCCACGGCTTAGTTATTTGCCTACGTATCAGCAACTTCGTTTCATATGTGAAACAGGAAGGAAATTAAAAAAGTATATATATCTTAAGATTTTTTACTCTTATTCCCCAAACAAAGTACATTGCAACATTCATGAGTTACTACTCATGAACATGTCTACAGGAGCATTATTTAAAGGGTGAACAGCGAGATATCATTTTTTACTACATATAAATTTTTACCAGTTTGTAGTCAGGGAAGCAGGAAACAGGTAGAGAATTCCAAAATGTAGCAGCTTGTAAGAATAAACCATTAAAGTGGAATCCTTTTCCGAATCTAGGAACTTTGCTGTGAATGAGTGGGATTTATTATTTGTCGGGTAAATCGTGGGTATTCAAGTGGAGTAGGGCACAATTGCTACGTATTGTTCTAAGCAATTGTAATAAATTACTTGCAAAACAGGCCCAAGGATGCAATGTTGCGGTGATGGGACAGAGACTGACGCTTTTAGTGCAGGACGTTGAGGACTATGGGGGAGGGGCTCTAGGAGGGAGATATTATTGGTAGATGCACCACCCCAGATATGGCAATAATACCTCACATGTGTGCGCATAGTGTCTTAGTAGAGATAGAGGATACACTCAGGTGTGAATAATTATCTAACATGGTAGAGGGATCCCATCTGCCTTGCAGCAGCATTGGCAATCTGTTTAACGCGTTTGTTCCAATTTATGTTTCTTGTGAATATTAAATCGAGGAGTTTTAACGATGGGCTCTCACGTAGAGTGTTATTAGATATGGCAATCGGTGGTTGAGAAGATCCTCTTCATTGTTAAAAGAAAGAGGCTTAGTCTTAGTAGCATTATATGTTACTCTCTATTCTCGACCTCATTCCACTACATAATGAAGATTGTTTTCCAAGGTTTTGGATATTGCCTCCAAACTATCTTTCCCTATTTCTACACTACAAAATGGGCGCCAAAAGACCCGGCGCCATCATTATTCGCACAAAGATGTTGAATCTCTCATCTCCGTCGTCTCTCAGGAAGGTTAACTACCGAATCTACACGACTTCTCCAGTTCTCTCGATCTCGCATGCCAGTTTTCACGTCTCGAACTCTTTCCAAACCTGTGTCTTGTAGCAGATTGTCAGTGTAGGTTATTCTTCTTCTATCACGGTTCGAGCGTCCATCTGTTGGTATCCAGAGAACTAACTGCTGGCTTCCTCTTCGCTGTGTCTCATACAGGCGCTGGCTACTCTCACCCTTTTCTGTTGTATTTTCTGTGGTACTCGTTGTAGGTCACCATAAAGCTGTTGGTTTGTTGCGTGGCTCTTCTATGATGTATTGAGGATCATCCTGATCATGTGTGTGCAGCAGTCATCCACTCTCTTCTTCAGCACATTTGTAAGAGTGCATGTCACAGCACTATACAGAAAGGCTGTTTCCATGGTGCTAAGATGTTGCAAGCGATCGGAAATAAACAAACTCTCCTCCCAAAAGAGGAGGTAACGGAAAAGATCTTACAACGTATTGAAATGAACAATATTCTATTCCAGCAAAGGAGTGTCTGATAGTTAAGAGGGGAATCTCCTTGATAATGTTTTTCCAATGATATCACTATTTTAATGTCTGGACATATTGGCTTTTATATGCAATCTTTAAGGAAAGTTTTACAAAATATAAAAACTATTCTAAATAAATTATAAATAAAAAAAAAAATTCAGAAAGAATCTAACTCCAACTGCAATATTCGTTTTAAAATGGCGTAATTCTATCATATATTGGTAGATGACGTTCGGATAAATCTTTCTTGTTTACCAAGAGTATGAAATCGATTTCGAAATATTGATCTCTCATCGTTCCTGCAGCGTGTTCCACACAAAAGATATGTCGCTCGTCTTTCCCTATCGTTATGTTTATGATAGCTCTTTTTATTTAACTGTGTTGTCCCAAAAGAAGGTATATTGCTACTTCTAACGTGAGGGCCTACTATTTGGAATCGTGTGACAGGGATCTGTAATTATTTAACAGTGAGATGTCTTTAGGTTTAAACACGAAGCAAGATACAGTGAGGGAATTTCGAAGTCTGATGGTAGAAACTATTAAAAAGACTTTACTACATCCAGTGACGTTAGCAATGAAGGAATAAAATTTTGCTACTTGTTGCAAAAATTGGGAGTATCTAGGTTGGGGAGGGAGAGATGATGAACATGCTTGGAAACGCTGAAGAATTGTGTGTCAGTGACTTAGTAGGGCTTACCTACGGCACAAATGAGTTCGTCCAAGGGTCATAAAAAGCTGATGCTAGAGTCGTTCAGCCAAAGACTGCCGAGGCTGTTCTGACACCGTGTCGTTTCGACGGAGTTCTTCAAGATCGTGCTGGATGTGTGGACGGAAGTGTTTGATACTGTGTCAGGTCGTATCGACGGTATTTTCCGTTTTGAATCGTATATACGGAAGCGTTCGGTTGACCTTTATTATCCAGGTGACTTGACGGTTGTCACAGTCGTACTCTCGTGTGTAATAACATTTTTTTCCGCCTCTCCTCCCCCGTGAAGCCACAGAGGGCACAAGTGCTATGAGTACATATTCTTTTTTACTTTACATGTAATATTTAAAGAAAGTATTTTCATATAGTGTAGTAAACATTCTAGATAAATTAAAAAGAAATATTAGTAAAATCAAATTAAAAAAGTACTTAATTACTAAAGCAGTTCTTTAACATAATTTCAAGTTCGTTTTAAAAAAGAGTACTTGTACCATTACCGTTTTGAAAGAGTACAAAATCGATTTTGTAATATGGTGAGAGCTGATTTATTCTTGTTCCTGCAGCCTCTTTCACACAGAAAAGATATTGCTAGTCTCTCTCTACTTTATCGTCATGCGCATGGTAGATACTCGACTGAGCCGAAATCCCTAGGCTTCCTTTTAAACATTTCATCACGAATTACACTGGATCTAAACAAAGCAAAAATATTCCCCCCTCTCTCACTCACTCTGTCTGTCGTTTCTCTCTTTTTCTCTTAGTCTCTGTACCAAAATGTCTACGAATTTTCACGAACAGGGTTTCTTTCCCAGAACACCTACTCTGTGGAAAAAATTACTACGAATCTGCTTCCCAACCGACTACAACATGGTGGCTTTCAAGTCTTATGTAAACAAATATTTGCTAAAATGTCCTCATGCCTAATCAAGTAATCCTATTTCACCTGTTTTCAATGATCTCGCGACGGCGACCACGGCCAACTGATAATCTATTTAATCATTATCCTCGAGTCTCCCTAAGGCATTGATTAATTCTGATGCATAAAATAATGGAATGAATGTTCATACTATTCAAGAGGTCTATTGATATAAACTGGACCATCTGTGTTTAATTGCCCTAGTGTAGAAATTGGTTGGGATACCGCGGCGGCTCTATATTACCTGGAATGATACCAAAAACTGATAAATTGGCACTTTGCGTCCACAGGCGAAATGCTCCGAATAATGAACAAGTTATCGAGGGTAAATGAAGTAAGACAAAAAACAACGAAGAACCCATCCCTAGGTTTTAGTAGCGTAGCATATGAAAATTTAGCATTAAATTTGACCTCGACTCCGGTCGGCACATACCTTTGAAAATTCTACAGCGGACTCTTTCATATATAATATATTGATGTTGGCATTCTGTTGATGCTCAGCATAAATAGAGACGCCCTAATATTATTGTAGCTCTTTTGTTAAAACTGCAAATGTATTTATCTAAGCTAGCAGACACGCCCGGCGTAGCCCGGTCGTAAAATACGTTCAAATATGACATTTTAATTCATGCATATTTCCTATATTATAGAGTACGTTTCCTATTATTATAGAGTACATTTTCTAGCATTTCTTATACATTATAAAGTTGTGATTTCAAAAATAATATATATATATATATATATATATATATGAGTGCATCTGTTTGAATCGAAACAGAAGCCAAAACTTATGCAGAATAGTTGGTAAAATTATTTATATATAAAAAAAATAGATGACTTGAGTGCCATCAACTATAACCGAAACCGAAACCAAAACTAACGAAGAATTCTTGATAAATTTATTTATTACAAGAAATGGAAGGTCATAACAATTAAACTACAGTTACTCGGAAAGCAATGTCAGCGTAACACATAAAATAACACACACGTTATCGTATTAATATATTGATTGAAGTATTTATATCATTGAAACATGGTAGTGTTTGATTCGATGGTTAAGTGGCAGTTTTACTTATTTAGAACTGCTTTAAAGCTTCACCTCTCATTCATTTTTCAACCAGATTTCAAACAATTATTACAGTTTATAGATCACCTTCTCAGCTATATTGTAAAAACACAACAACTTTTTATCTATTTTAGTTCAATAAAACAAAAGCTATGATGAATCTTCTGGTATTCGTAAAATATGTAAGCAGGTCAGCGACACTTTTTTATGACTGGTTTCCATAGCAACCACGTCGCTTCAGCGACTACTGTTGCTACTAATTCACTAATGATAGCATGAAAGTGAGATAATTGGGGTATTTTATCGAAAGCAGAAGAGAGCTGTACATTGTTATTAAATATGTGTTTATAGGGGCCAAAAATAAGATTGAAATTAAACAAAGAACAATATGATTTACTGGAAGCCTGGGAAAATCATGGATCATAATAGAAATATGTGAGTATGAAAAGTAATATGGTTAAGCTTAAACACATATGTAATAACGATGTATGGCACTCGTCTGTTTCCATTAAAATCCCCCAATTATCTCCCTTTCATGCTATTATTGAATTAATAGCAACACTAATCGCTGAAGCGACGTAGTTGCGATGGAAACCAGTCATAAAAACGTCGTTCACCTCCTTATATTTTTTTACGATTTTTAACACCATTATAACTTTTGTTTTATTGAAAAAAAATTGAATTTTTTCTCCCAATATGGATGAGAATGTGATCTATAAACTGTAATAATTGTTTGAAATTTGGTTGAAAAATAAGTGAGCGGTGAAGCTTTAAAGCAGTTCTAAATTACTTAAACTGCCACTTAACCATATATTCAAATACTATCGTGTTTGAATGATAGTATATTTAATAGTTATCTCGTATTTGCCATGTATTACGTTTTTTTTTTAGCGAATACGTATATAAATTATAAGTTGAATGATTCACGATAAATAAAAGCTGATCTGAATTATTTTTATAACAAAAAATATACTAACTGATAAAACCTGACAAATTCCTTTAGTAAAAATGGCTTGTGACTATCCCTTTAAAAAATAACTACAAATTTCTATTATTTAATTAGAATTCATTACTGAGATTATTATTATTTATTAATTTTATTTATTGCGGACTATTATCCTCATATTTTCTTAGTTGTTTCACGACTTTTCCGCCAACTATTTCTTCGCGGTCCGTGGTGCAGTTGATAGAGACGTTGAATCTCTACGGTTCCAGGTGATAATTGTCTGAATATAGCGGTTTCAATCCTACCCAAAGCCGGTCAGAGGTTTACTTGGCCAAAACGTGGTAGGACGACAACAACTTCGGAAGGCAGTAATTGCAGTGGATGCAGTCAGGAGATTCAGAGTTCCCATTCCAGTCGCGGTTAGCACCTGACGAAGGCCAGAGAAATAGTTGGCCGAAACGTCGTGAAACAACTAAGATGAGGATAATAGTCCGCCAATAAATAAAAATTAATAAATACAAATTTAATACTATATTCCTACGCATAATTTGTTGGGTTTACTTTTATGAAATTGCAGCAAAAACTAGCTCGGCAATGACAATCAATTTAATAGCTGGCAGCGAATGTGTTAAAAAAAATAAACAACGAACACCCTATTTTGGCCTTTTGGCCAAGATCAAAGTCTAGTATCTGTCCTTAAGATTCTGCACTTCAATATCTTGTTCTCTGTCAGTGAAGGATGCATCCTTCACGACTGAGACAATTTTTATTTTTGTTCCCTTTCCCCATGTTAAAAAAACGACCCTGGTGCCTAACTCTGTCCCGTGGGGGAGGCATTGTAAATAGGAACAACGAATGAAAAATGGGAGAGTCTTACATAGAAGATAATGTAGTAGAGACTGACCGATATTAAGACACATGATGAAACAGTGGTTTGTGACGGCACTGTAGTGGATGGAACAGAATTCTTTAATCAACTGCAGAAGCGCAAACTAATCAAGCGATGTTTCCATTGCTGCCGTTCGGGTCGATAAGCTGTTCGATAGCGTGAACAAATAATTTGAAACCGGAAATAATGCTTACCCTCAGGGGAGATTCGAGTTCGCATATCGCATCATCACGAGAGGTCGTCTTTTATAGGCGTCACCTCAGCGAATTCGTCCTACGGAAGACTTAGCATATGTTAATAAAATATACAATAAGCGGATAGAGTAAAAATATTTATAGTATTGTAACGGGCCTGATGAGCCAGAAGCCTGATCGCGCCTTAGAAATTGTTCTGATTTATCTTATCGCTGCGAGTAAAGGGCATATCTTTACCTAGTGTTAAGAGAATGGATATATGTCATAACACTTACATGCTATAACGCGATTAGTAGATGGTCTTCAACATAAAAAGAAAATCGGTTTTTATCAAACGGAAATGGAATCATGTTTCTCTTTTCTAGGACAAGAATTTTATCGTTCCCACCTGTAGTAATTTTTTTTTTGGGGGGGAATCGATTTAATAAGGAAATTCCCTTTTTAACTATTCGTTTCTCTGTTTCAGATGTTGACTAAATGTCATGGAATATACGTCAGAAGCAGATATTTGCAATTGGATTCCTACATGCAATAAAAATAGAATCGATGAACAACATTCATCGGCGCCTGTTGAACGTTCACGAAGCCGATGTTTTTGATGTCAACACAGTTAGGAGATTGTGTAGTTTGTAAATTTGACTGTCGTTTTCTCTTCATCTCTTTTACTTAGAGAAATAGTGTCTGTAATAGCTTAAAAACTAATAAATAAACAACCGCATTATTTTGCTCCTGTGTTGTATTTCCTGGTGTAACGTTTTGTAAGATTAGCGAATTCATTATTATTACATACATTACCACGATTGCATATTTTATGCTGTTCGATTTCACGTTCAATACAATAAAGAAATTTGACTCGCTCATTCTCACACAGCGACTTCCTGTCATAACGTTATTTTCTTAAACACGTTGACTTAAATTTAAATATTTATTTCTAATGAAAATATCTTATTTATATTTAATCTAACTTCTAGTTAAGTTTCTTAAGTAATCGATCACTCTGTCTGAGTTATTTGACTTAAAAATATACAATATTGCGAACGCTGGTACACGATTTGTTTAACACAATTGCATTTTTATGTAGAAGTTGGTTTATTTCTTTTCTCAACAGTATTTTAAGAATTATTATGTCAGATCAGATTGGCCTGTTGTAGTTTATTTTAGAGGTCAATCGTGATGATATTCATTATGAGTTGTGACACGATGAATAATGAATATGCTTGTGGTGATGGAGGAGAAGAACGCGTTTTCTTTTTCAAAGAGAAACGGGTTCAATTTTGAAAAAAGAAAATGATCACAGAAAAAAGATTCCTTTTAAATATCAGTGATGAAAAAAATTTGAATGAGAGCAAAAAATAAGGGGAAAAAGTGATTTAAAAAAATGTGTTCCCTAATAACAGATTTTAGAATTCAGTAATGTCAGAAAAGGAAACACTTTTTCGTGTGTCATTAAAACATCAAAAATGACGGTGAATCATGGATCATCTTCTTTTTGTAATTTACCAGCAAGTTTCCTGGCGTTGCGTAGTCGTAAAATACACTTAAATATGATATTTCAACTCATACAGATTTTGTATTTCTTATTATATTCAAGGTTCTACTGATAATTACAATATACATAATATACAGTAGTGATTTCAAAAGTAATATATATATATATATATGTGTGTGTGTGTGTGTGTGTGTGTGTGTGTGTGTGTGTGTGTGTGTGTGTGAAAAGTGATGCACGAATTACCATTAGCGTATAAAGCGATGCTCTTTGTGTAAGCAAATCGAGCTTAGGTATTTCGGATGATGTCAAAACATCGTTAATTCATGACTCGCACAGCATCGCCGATAAGCGTAATGATTAGGAGCCTTGTCGTACAGGCGGTCGGGTTTCAATCCTGGCTTGAGGTAGTTCCTTGTCTAGCCGCACTGATGAGCTGTGAAACAGTACTGTATGTGTGTATATGTATATATATGTATATATATGTGTGTGTGTGTGTGTGTGTGTGTGTGTGTGTTATTTGTTTTTGCGATAAGTTTTGAATAAATTCAATTATTTACGAAAGTGCCTTTTTTTTAACCTAGATGCGAGTTAGAAATAATTTTCCCTTTAACCAATTTGGTACCTCCATATGAGAAGCGGCACATATATATATTTTTTTAAATATAATCATTCACTTATACGTGTTTCGTTGCCTACGACTCACAAGAGTGGCTGAAATACAGTCATATCTTGCTACGATGTACAGACCGTTTTAATCATATTTGATTTCACCAGGCAAGAAAAATAAAATACAAAATTTAAAAAGGTTCCAGACCTTTTAAAATTTTGAGGAGAGAAAATATGCCATGACTGGCATGAAACGAAGCTAACGTTCTGATGACTGTATTTATGTATAGAATGATAATAATAAAATAATAAAAAATATAATTTGCTCTCTTTGATTGAGCACTATCAACGAGACTTGTTGAACTTTAATTATTCTTAATTTCTGAATATATTTCTACCTGGAATATATATATATATATATATATATATATATATATATATATATATATATATATATAAATATATATACTGGGTTCGTATAATACAGTAAATTTTTTAGATACTAATGAATTATCTTTTTCGACATCAAGCAACTAAATAAAGATTTTGAATTGAAATGGTCAGTAGTGGATAAGGGGTGGAAGTTTATCCCTGGGAAATACAAAAAGGCGCAATCTATGTTTATTGGAAGCCTTCTATATAGTGAAATCTAAAGAAGAAATTTTGAATAAAAGTGTAGATGCTATACAGGGATGTCTTCACAGGAATAGATTTCTGCTATCATGCCTTAAATGTAGCTAAGGTCAAACTTTTTATAACAATAAAAATCCTTGGATACAAGGCCCAATTTTAATATAGAATTAAATAGCTTTAAATCTAGTAAGCAAATATAGTTTCTGTTATTCTAAACTCGATAAGAAATATAGATAAAGTATAAAGCGCAACTAAGATAAGAAACATTGTTCCATCACCGCAAGCATTTTTTAGTATTTACTTGTAGTAGTAGTGATGATGAAATAAATGGTACTGTTTCCAGATCAATAAAACACCTTAACAAAAAATGAGCAATTATTAAAAAAAAAATTGAGTTAGCAATTAGTGGATTGGAAATTAATTGATATTGTTCTCTGACAACTAAAGCTTGTAGAATCCCTTCTGGTTGATTTACTCTTGTTCAAAATGTTTTTATCCAAAAATGCAATGGTAAACCCCTTTTCATCAGAGTGAAGCATATTTGTAGCTATTGGCCGGTTTTGTTGTCAGAATAATTATTATGAGGATATATATTATTTAGTTATCCAAGAACACGATACACGAATTGTAATGTTGGTTTTGGAGCCATGAGTAACCCCAGTAAATTATGAATGTATGGCAGATGTAGGTTAAATCCATGTCTATATAGTCAGCTTTAAGATTAAAAATATATTTTAAATTCTTAATTTGTTAAATAAGCTATCATAGCCTTTTCTTTAAATTAATAAATCATGGCCGCTTCTTAGTATTTACTAGACTTGAAACATCAAACGACTCTAGTTGTCCCCCGACGACCTGTTTTCCACATAGTTTTTCAAATAATTTTTTGGAAAATCAATAACGTGATGGATTATCTCCCTTCGTAGTTAGGTTTTCCTAACTATCGAGAACCACAATAGATTAGAACGAAAGAGAATAATAAAATATTAAATAATAAAAAATAGAATAGGATCCCTAACTTGGAATGTTGTATGAGGATTAATGAATATAAGGTAATTTCATTCTTTATTTCCCTATTTAATAAAATATTAACCTAAATCTGGTCTTAAATCTAAGCAATAAGATAATCGATATTTTGTAAACATTGAAGCCACTATTGGACGAATACTAAACTAAAAATAACCGTAACGTTATATCTAGGTTGTTCTGGCCATACTATTAATACAAAAAATAAAATTCAAAAAAATGTTTTAAAAAATTAATTATGTGAAATAAAGAAATATAGAAATCTAATTTAGGAATTAAATTAATAGTATTATTAAAATATATTAAATGGCTACGGGGTTTTGTGGAAACTTCTTATGACAGGTTTTTAAATAAGGATTTGAAAATTAGGTGATGTATTAATAAGGACAAAGGATGCATCCAGGATAAATGTAAAGGGAAATTTCTTTAAATAATGTTCTATTGTTAAGTGTTTTTTATTTAAGAAGTCTGAAGAAAGGCTGGTTATGTGAAGATTTTCAAACGTAATTTTCAATTGTAACTTACAATGAAATGCACTTTTTGTTGCTACCTTCTTGGTTTTGTTAATAGAGTATATATATATATATATATATATATATATATATATATATATATATATGCATATATATATACATACATACATAGAAAGACTTGTGTAATGTTATGATCCTTTAGGCTGTGATCATAGCGTAGTATCTGTTAACTGTGGCAAGCGGGGTCAAGGGTCAAAACATTATTATTATTATTATTGTTATTGTATTCTTATTAATTGATTTGAGCGATGGATAGTCGCTGGATCAGTTATTATGATTAGAAGAATAAACAATTAAACTGGAGAATAAATGATTGACATGGGAATCGCAAAAAGAATGCGAAAATAGAAAATAGATGTAAACATTCTTTTGGATTTGGATAAACAAATAACTAGATGGAAACATTGGGTTGGTCTGAAACATGTAATTAGGTGACGTAAGAGAACACGTGATGTAGTTAGTTTTGGAGAGATTCAGAGAGTTGAGGATTGACCACCAGAGCGGACAGACGTCTAGACAAGGGTGGACAGACAGCTAGGAACGGGCTGTATGAACAGAAAATGTAGACTAACTGCAGATCCTGTGAAAGCCATTTGAGACAGCTGTAATAAATTTATATTACAAAAATATAAAGAGTTGTTTTAATGGTTTCACAAATAAGAACAACTGTCTCAATTGGTTGGTGCTGATCGCTTCATGGTTCGTCACGGAGCAGCAGGAAGTTAAAAGAAATCTTCAAGAAAAAGGTATGAATCATATATTATTCTTCTTATATATGAACTGTAAAAATATCCCGTGCGATAAGTCTGATACAACATGACTCGGTTTACACGTCAATATCATGTCCCCTGGCTAACAACATACATACGATTTATACGTTTATTATCTGAACAATATCTTACGTTCACTAGATAACACATGACACGTTTTAATATGTAATCTCCTCCAATATAAACCAAAAATATAAACGAATATACAACACTTGGTGTTCATCATCTTGTATCGAAAAAACTTTTTAGCTCTACAGCGATGTACGCACCCACCTGATTCAAAAGGCAACATGATTATCAACACTTTGAAAAATAGTGCAGTTAAACGTATAAACGTATATTTGCGCATGTTTAAAAATATTCATTAAGTCGATTTACGCCTGCCAAGTTCCAATTTTTAAATTTTAATTATTTAACAACTATTTTTCCAGCAAAAAAAAAAAAAAACGATTGAATCTGAATCACCTATATATCAAATTTCAAGTCTTTATACCAACAATTGCGTACACTATTTCTGTTGACCCCCCCCCTTTATCAGATCTCCATTACTAGCGATTACTACGATACTATCCCATTGATTACTGTACGCGCAAGAACCCTTATCCCCGAGTGGCCTCCGAACCTTGATAAGTGGTGACTTCTTTGTAAAATATATATATATATATATATATATATATATATATATATATATATATATATATATATATATATATATATAGCCAGTAGAGTTTAGTTTCCTAGAAGTACATCCAATGAAACAACACGTGTCTACCAAAGACTGCTCAATGAGTGAACAGAGCAGGTATATTAAATTTATTTATACAAACATTAATGGCTACATATGTGCATACATGTTTCTGTAATCACCCGCGTTGGGGGATTACGTCTTCAGGCCAAGAATTCATACCGTTCTCGACGGTAATTCTTGGCCTGAAGATGTAATCCCCCAACGCGGGTGATTACAGAAACATGTATGCACATATGTAGCCATTAATGTTTGTATAAATAAATTATATATATATATATATATATATATATATATATATATATATATATATATATATATATATATATATATACTAGCAGGACGCTCGACATTGGCCAGTCCCAAAATACGCTAAAATATGATTTTATAATTCATACAGATTTCGTATTTATTAGTATAGAGCCGATTCTCTATTGAGTATTATATTGTATCCAATATATAGTAATGATTTCAAAAATTCAAATAAATATAGATATAATTTGGGTGCAGTAAGCTAGACTCTAACCCAAGCTATTTACTCATTTAGTGGTATTCGATACTGTCTGGCATAATAAAAACACGGCCACCCTAAGTAATAATTAACACATTCCCATTCATAGAGGATACACGTTAAGTCGACTTACGTCTTTCAAATTCCAATTTTTTTAATTTTGACCCCTAAGCAGATATCTTTACAGGATAAAATATATATCAAATCTGTTTTACATGTTCGAATTCCAGATATATCACGCTTCGCGTAGACAAAAAATTCATAACTCTTTCGTAGAGACTGTTCCGCACACACACACACACACACACACACACACACACACACACACACACACACACACACACACACACACACACACACACATATATATATGTGTGTGTGTGTGGGAATATAGATATTATTCATACGAAGCTAAACAGTTACATTTAGTCGCTACAAACAACCATCTGTTTCAGTCAATGAGAAGTCTCATTGACTGAAACAGATTATTATTTGCCAATATATATATATATATATATATATATATATATATATATATATATATATATAGTAATCCACATACTGTACTGTTTCGCAGCTCATCAGTGCGGCTAGACAGGCAACTACCTCAAGCCAGGATCGAAACCCGACCGCCCAAATGACAATCTGAGCTTCTAACCGTTGCACTAATTAGATGCTGCTATGAGGGCAGTAAATTGACATTGTCCATGTACCTAAGCTCAATTCGTTTTACACAAAGAGCATCGCTTCATACGCTAATGGTAATTTCTATATCACTTTCCAATATGCTTAACCTAAGATAGGGAGCATTATAATCATCAACATACAGTACTGTTTCACTGTTTCACAGCATCATTATATATATATATATATATATATATATATATATATATATATATAACGAGAGAGAGAGAGGCAGAGAGAGAGAAAAGAGAGAGAGAGAGAGAAAAGAGAGATAGAGATTAGCCGTAAGTTAGACCATATCCTCACTGAAACACAAGTGTGTAATAGGAGTTTCATTTATACGGGGTTGCATAATTAGGAATTTGTTAAACCAAATATTAGTTTACATTACATTTAAAATTCGGCATATCGGTATGGTTGCTTAAAGAGTGAAGAGTAAGCAAATACAGAAGTCAAGTTGTTTGTGATTTTGTGTGCTTGTCCGCCAGGTAAAAGTTAGTATCGCATAGTAGGTTCATCGAAGAAAAACAAGAACAGATGTGGAACACTGCAGTGATATGACAGGGGATGGAGATTGACAGATAATGCGGAACCTATTAGATTAGGAAATATGAAAATGACCTTCCTTTAATGGACATATCTTATTGGTTTGAAAATATAGCTTGTTTTTTCACCAATTGCCAGATAATTTTAACCATGGAATAATATTTTAATCTCTTAAAAGGTTGCAAATTTTCGTGTAGTTTCGGCGCATAGAACCAAATGATATGAGCATTTCAATATTCAATTTGGCGACGAGTACAGATATATTCATATATAAATATAACACTTTTTGGGACAATTTTATAAGTTCGACATCTCGGCAACAATTGATCAGAATTTAAAAAATGAAAGCTCGTTGGAAAGCTAATGACCTGAATTGTGTAATGGGCTATGTGACATTTGCCCTTCAGGTCGCACATTACTGTGTCCAGAAGTGAGGGAACACTTTCTGATATTAATTTAACGTAAAATGATCGCCCACTTTATGACTGCCTTTGCTATAAAGTGGATGTACATTTTACGTTAAATTAATTAATTGGAAATTATTAGTTCCCTGTTGTTTTTTTTACTGTTATTTTCGTTTTCTATACCCTCGAATATTTATAAGAGTGGTAATTTAAAAGGATTTTGCGTGGGTGGAAAGATACTGCACCTTTACCAATACTTCAATTATAGTCATTTGTTTTCCTACTTTTGCACATGAATTGCAAAATATCTGATATTTCCACAAAACCTCTGGCCTTGATGGAGGTGAGACTATAACTTGCTGCTATGGTTTCAAATGATCTAAAATAACAGCAAAGGGAGACTTGATTCCAAATATTTCTCATATGTTCTATCTCCACTTTGTTTTGATTCATAAAGTAAATATCATAGTGTGTAGGGCTTTTATTAAATTATTTTTATTTCGGACTATTAGTCTCATCTTTATTAGTTGTTGTTTTTCATCTTTTATTGGTTTGTTTATTCGTTGTGAATAAACAAACCAATAAAAGATGAAAAACAACAACTAATAAAAATGAGAATAATAGTCCGAAATAAAAATAAATTAATAAAATTAATATATATAAATGCTCATCTCAAAAAATGAATTCCAATTAAGGAATAATATATATATATATATATATATATATATATATATATATATATATATATATATATATGTATGTATGTATAAGGCTTAGGAGATATTAATAATTGTACCCTATTTCCAAAAAAGAGAGATGTAGCATATGAAAAATATTTGGAATTATATATATATATATATATATATATATGTATATATATGTATATATATGTATATATGTATGCATATATATGTATATATATGTATATATATATATATATATATATATATATATATATATATATATATATATATATATATACGAGTGTGTGCATTTGTTTGTATATAAGTTCTTAATCTATGTTTGTATGTGACTGTAAGTGTATGAGTTTGTTCAGTATGGACTCCGAAACGACTGGACCGATATTTTCTGAAATTTCACACAAATGTACTTTATGTATTTGAGTGAGTTCATAAATATGTTTTGCATCGGAATGCATCTGATAAGTATCGAAGTTGATAATCGAAAATCCGATTAAAGAAGGAACAGTCCTATTTGACCAAAGTTAACACTCTTACACAGCCTAACATCACAATTGCATTTGAGAATTTTATCACTGCACTGAGTAGAAGCGGTCGGCGTATAAAATCAAGAATATTTTTTTATAACACAGGGGCGCGTGAAAAAAACACTTTCTGCTTAGAGCACGACTGAAACTTTACTTTTTAATTTGAAACATTAATTTAAGCCATTATATAAAAATAATTTTATAAAACCAACAGCAGATTACTTTTATGAAATCAGCAACACTAGATTAATTTTATAGAATCAACATTGTAATGTAGACTCCAATGTATTATGGACTGAGTCACTGCTAGTAGACATTTGTAGCTTCCATCCTGTCCACCGTAGTGGATCGCCGACTAGAGCAGGTAATTGATCGATATGATTGAACAATGATTTCGGCGACAATAAAAGTATTGGAATTGGGGAATATTTGTTGATCCTCATTCAAATCCCGGGCAACGCCGGAATTATTGCTAGTTATTCACACACGCATATGGAGTTGAGTGCACATACGCAAATATTGTGGAAATCTTCAAATCAAGAAATCTCATAAAAAGTCATAACAATTGAAAGAAAGTCGCAGAAACTTTGGAATCAACATTCTTCAATTGACAAGTTTTGAAAACAGTCATATTGAAATTTGGCCTTGGACGTATTTTAATAAGGGTCAGGGGAATGCGGCATGGAAAAACGAACTTCCTATCGAAAGCTTTTGTAAATAAAAACAAATGCCAGCCAATGAAAAAGTCAGTGAGAGAGAAGAGCACCGAGACGACCAGTTGTCATTTTGTGTCACCTACAACACTCCACCACGCCCCATCTCTTTCTCGCTCTCTCCATAGCACACTGAGAAAGAATTGAACAGAAAATAAATTGTAATTCCTTTTTATATGTCAAGTGTTTTTGTGAACTAATTGTCTTATATATATTCGTCAAGAACTTAAAACTCTATTAAACAAACTCAATA
>NC_136506.1:23924166-24191666 GCF_053919585.1 Euprymna scolopes
GACCACTGAAAAATAATCGATATTTAAACGATTGCGAACGGATGACGAAAACCGGGTTTTAAGGATAAGAACAAGATGGTGTCTCATGTAAATCCGATTAATGCTTTGCTTTGGGTCACGAAGCAATTACACTTAAATGGAAACTGGAACCATTAAACCGTTAAAAATAAAATATAAATAAAAACAATACTACTCGTTCTAGCAAAAGTAATATTAATTCTCCGGATAGAATAGATTTGCACCCTTTTTTCTGCACGCAATGTCGCAGTTCCTGGCTTCAGATAATGTAAACTCATGATTTATCTTTTCTCTCGATCTTGTGCATATCTATTTTTATATAACGGCTTAGTTTGTGGAGGCGCTGCTGGCTTAAGATAATGTATTTTGACTAGAGTAGTCTCTTTGAAAAGTGCTAAAAAACTAAACTAACAAGTAATATAAATCTACCTAAATAGACGAAATAAAACTAAAACATTTTATGAATGGGTCACCGTGAAGTAAGTGCTAAAATCAACAATGAAATTTGTAAATAAATTTTAGAAAACGGGAATCAAAGAATAAATCACAATAATTTTACAAAGATATAAACCATATTTTTAAGGACGAAAAGATTGTTGAGTTTTAAAATTCTTGAATAAGACAGATAAGCTTGTCATGGAGGTAGTTTCAAAGCTGTGTGTATGAGAAAGAGTGAGAGAGAGAGAAAGAGAGAAAGATATAGAGAGAGGGTGAGAGAAGGAAAGCTTGGTGATCGAGTTGTCAGTGTGTATCGTTTCCATATCATACAAACAAGAGCAAAGAAATGAATAAAATATTTACTGCTGCTGCTATTTTCCCACGCATTCATATGCACTATGAATTACTCTATTCGATGTTCCTGGGTAGTTGTTTAATCTGAGAGTTGAGGCGTTATTCGGGAGAATTCTTATTTCATTAATCAGGTTATTGTTCTCATAAAGTTTGTTAATTAGGCATATGATTATTAGAATTTAGATTCGAAACGAGTTTTATTGGTTGAAAAATATTGAGTTAACACGTTCCTGTGAAAACCGAAACACACTTTTGGAACTGAATAGGAAAACGTATTCAAACGAACTGAATAAAAAAAGTAACGTTATTGAAAAGTGTTTAGAACAGTGCTAACATTGAAGATTGGTAAACCAACAAAAACGATGGATAAAACCATGTTATGAATATGTCACTATTAAGCAAGCGTGATCAACAGGATTTTGTGAATAAAAATGCGAATAAAAGTGATAAAATATGCGTTAACAAATAAATACTGATATATCAACAATTGTTTGTTTCATTTCACATCAGCTCTCATTAATCAAGCTCCCCCCCCTGGTTTCTGGGGCTAATACTTATATCTATACTAGCGAGGGGTATCCACGTTGCCCGGGTGTTTGGAGGGAGTATGTGGAAACTCCGGGGGTGGGGAGAGGTTAAAGAAGTAAGTATGAGGATCGAACCCGAACCCTTTAGGCAAGGTTGTAAATTAAAGTGTGAAAAAAAAAACAAAAAAAAACGTGCGACACAGCGAGATGGTAACGGGAAAAAAACATGCCCCGCAGCGAGATGGTAACGGAAAAACGTTTGAATTTATTTAATTACTTGGATTTAGCAGGTGCGCGTTTTAATGAGTTAATGATGTCAAGTTTGACTGCGGGATTCTATTTACTGCTGAACGCCCCCCCCCCAGATGTTATAGGAAAAAGACTAACCCACATGCGGCGTGCAACAAATGTTGAATATTTATCTTCCCGAAATCGAGCAAATTAAATAGACAGGCGAGCTTCGTTGTTAACTGTGAGATATTACGATTTATATGTGATATAAAAAGTTTTAAAAGGTTGTGAAGCGAGCGACCGCTTTTGTAGACACACAAAAAAAGCGAACACATACATCCATACATTTTCGCTTTCATATTTATAGATGAGATACACAGATAGTAGAATATCCCATTAAAGTTCCTGTTTACTTCTGAAGCATGGACTTAGTAAAGTAGTTTAGGACATCATTTCCCTCTTCTCAATGGATCATTTATATAATCGGCAGATCCCCGAAGTTAAGCAACGTTGAGCCTGGCTAGTACCAGATGGGTGACCATTTGGGAATTCTAGGCGTTGTCTGTGCTCTCCGCTCATCTCGGCATTGTTTCCAGTCGTCCTGTACCTCAACTTGCCACTGGGATGCAACAATGTTGACTCAGGTTGGATACTGCGCAACTCTTGCCACACAAATTTCACGCGCAAGCACTCTTACACTGGGTATCCATAGTCTGTCAAGACTGAAGGAAGCCCCCTCTTTCTTGTAATTTGTTGGTTTAATATGCCCCAGAACGAGAATTCATCTAGTCTGGTTGAGTAGCCAGCTTCAGCTAGTTACTTGAGGTAACATTAGCTGGAGAAAGTGCACCGTTCCTCATAAATCCCAATGCATGTTATCCATACCGAGAAGATTTTATTTGGGCAGCGAATACTATATGGGTACTTAGTTGTTGTGGAAAATATCATGATGTGTTTACATTCTATATGGCTGAATTGTTACTGGAGAAATAACAGCAGGCTTAAAAGAATTTCAACATGGAGCAGTCCAATAACTGCTTCTCGAACACATACCTCCAAACACCCAGGCAACGCCGTGTACCCAGGCTAGTGTATAATATAAATCTCACCAGTCTGTTTAAATGTATGTATGTATGTATGTATGTATGTATGTATGTATCACAAAACTGTTCGACAGAGGCGACGGATTTTCACGGAGTTGGTATCATTGTGAAGCTCCACCGTTCGGGCGACAAATATCGAACAATTGGCTAAAAACATTCATTCCTCCACCCTCAACTAGACACTTTTTTACAGGGAGAGGTAGCAAAAAAAAAATCGTTCTTTCATGACGATTTAGCCAAACACGCATACGCAAAAAAAGAAAAAAAAAATGTGATTTGTTGATGTTCAATGTTCTATGCACATCGCAGGTAACACTCTGAAGAACTCGATTTGGTAGAACAAGTCACCGTTATTATAAGGCTTGTTGATGTGACATAGTTCAATACAAATAAATAAAACACAACTGTTAGTGACAATCTATAATTTACTCTTCCATTTCAACACTTCTTGGCAAAGAGTGTTCTACATTTTCGCGTTGCAAGTGCTCTCTTATTTACGTAATGTTTCACTGACCTTACATCAGTTAAGAAGCGTTGCACGTTGAAATTACACCGGTTGTTTTTCTTACACAATGCTTTCGATAAATATCGAAAATCAATAATCAAAAAATCCGATTAATGAAAGTACAGTCTGATTTTACCTAAGTTAACACACTTATATAACCTAAAATCGCAAGTGAATGTAAAAAGTTGCATCACCGCAGAAGTAGAGAAGTCCGGCGAATAAAATCAACTGTGGGTTCTTTGATAAAACCGAGGCGCGTTCGAAATGCATGTTTCTGTTTAGAGCGCAACTGAACCATGACACTTGATTTTTGTATTTTAAACTATAACTACAACCAATATATAACAATTATTTTATTAACTCAACAATATGTTCTCTACAGTAAAATGTAAACTTCAATGTATTGTGGGTTACGTCACTGCAGGGACGTAAGTGAAGCCTCCTTTCGGTGCAGGCAATCGATCGATTTAATTGGACAGTGTACGATTTCACCCATTTCGATTGCAATAAAAGTAAGACAAGAATATTTACTGAATAAATCTCAGGCAGGGCCTCCCTGCATGTATATATATATATATATATATATATATATATATATATATATATATATATATATAGAGAGAGAGAGAGAGAGAGAGAGAGAGAGAGAGAGAGAGAAGGAGAGAGAAAATAAAAAGGAACAAACCGTATTATGTGTTCATCAACGTTTCATCTTTATTTTATAAAAACGAAACGTTGATGAACACATAATGCGGTTTGTTCCTTTTTATTTTCTCTGTTTTGTCGGAATACTATTACCATTATTTTCATCACATATATATATATATATAAATATATATATGTATATATATAAATATATATATATAAATATATATATAAATATATATATATACCATACATTATGAAATACACTTGCTAAATCACCACTATGAATTTAAAATATTACACGAGTGAAATATTTCTTTATAATATATTTCAACATCTGGGCTGGTGCATCTACCATTAGTCCTTCTGGTGCATCTACCGTTAGTCCTTCCCTCTTGAATAGAGTCCAAAAAAGAGTCTCCAATCATATATGCCCCACTTTGTCAACTAAGCTCACACCGCTGTTGTCTCGCCACAAAGTTGCATCCCCGTGTCCGTTTTACAAGTATATTTATGGAATGTGCGCTGATGAACTCGTTGCACTTGTGCCCCTTCGACGTACATATTCCCGATAAACCCCCTTAGCAACAAAATTACATCCCCTTCACTGTTGAGGTCCCTAAATGCAAGAAAGCTTTCTACTCTAATAACTTCGAACAGCTAGATTTTTATATCTTCTTCCTGCTACTTGCTCATGTGATCTTTAACTTAGCTCTAATAAATATGGCGAGGACAGTAGCTCGTAAAATACCGTATTACTCGTCTGATGGGGAAGGTCTCCTAGCGGTCTCGGCTGCAGGGAGACAGGGTAGTAGTACTCGTCAAGGATTCGTCACTTGACACTCAGCCCAACAGGTGAGGGGCCGGGAACGGGTCCAGCACCTGTTGGACTGAGGTACGCCGCCTGGGTAATACCTAAGAGGTCCACACTCCCAGGCCTTGCCACCGGGCTTTCCGATGGGGAAAGTTTATTGCTTGCTGCCCGAGGCGCCCCAACCGGGGAATGCCGACGGGGTTACTCGGGCAATATTTAAAATTGCATGAGTGCACTTTCTTTAGGGGAGAAGGCGGGGTTCCCACTTTCCGGCCTTGTGCCACATAATGCTGATGTGGGCAGCATTTAAATATATACCGTCACGTACTTTTGTAACAAAGCGCGTATGAGCGGGTGTTAAAATATCAGCAGCAGCCGAAGGGTAGATGGCTAGCGAAGGTATTAGCAGCAGAGCAGCGGCAGCAGCCGTTTAAGTTCTATGGAAATTACCAAGTGTGCGCGGGCTTGCCTAACAAGAAAAACATCACCAAAAAACGACAGCGCGTGGTCGAAGAGAAAAAAGTGCGCGTCGGACGTGTAAAGTCGAAAACGAGAAAGGGCTGGCAATGACCGACGTGTGGTCGAGGTGAGAAGGAAAGTGTGGCCGGGCTGGATCAATGTGTAGGTACGTAGTGGCGGCGAGAGAATTTTAAGCTGGTAGCGGTAATAAATGTTTTTTTTTTTTTTTGCTAAAACAGAAAAAAAAAAGCTGAGTCGGATTTATTTATTTTTGTTTGTTTGTTCTTTGCAACGGTACCGGACAGCGTGGGGGTCCGAGAGAGGTTTGAAATGTAACACGGCTTCAAATGGATTAGGTTTAAAATGGAACACGGTTCGAGCGTAGCGGTTGCGTTATATTTTTTTCTTTTAAAATACATGCGTTATCGTTATTTTTGTAGTAGTCTTGTTAAACAATGTCTTGATATGAGGGGGGAGCAACAAAAAAACCCTCTCACATTTTACAGCAAGTAACACGAGTTTCATGGTTTCGTTCCAACACTTCTTTAGCAACCATCAGTTTATATAGATGAAATCTTAAATCACTTTTTAAAATTCGTCTTACACTGCGAACAGAAATGTTACACGTAGCAAAATGCTTACGAGCTGAACGCTTTAGAGATCGCAAAATCGACTCTTTAACAATCTTGATGTTCTCTTGGGTTTGAATGCTTTTGGGTCTTCCAGGAAGTTTTCACTTGTGTGCTGAGCCGGTAGCGCTAAAGTTTTTTAACCAAAAGCAGGAACAGGGTCGCGTCTTCTCAGTCGGAAATAGTTTCTGAAATTTCTCAGAGTTTCAGTTACAGATTCTCCGTTGGTGATAAAAGTTTCCACACTCAATGCACGGTGTCTATCTGTCCAAGCCATATGTAAGCATCAATAATTTCAACAATTTACCAGGTATTTTGCAAAACAAAACGCCAGTTTGTTAATAATACGGATTTACTTAAAGTGGGTGGATAACTGCAACAACATTGCTATAATAAGAAATTCAAAAAGTGGGTTATATTTTTGCCAAACCCTGTATGAGTAAACTATCAAACTTGATCAAAATAAATTGTAGCTAAGTAAAGAAATTTTGTGTCAGTAACTGAATTACACAATAAAAACTAAACGTCTGAAACAAATATTGTTCGCTAACTTTGTTTATATATTAGGCATAAAATCTTTTAGAAAATATTTTAAAATGTTGTCAGAAATACGAGATCCCACGAGGCAGTAAATCAAAGGAGGGTGGGACTAACCAAGAGAACACGGTCCAAATCAAGAGTGAGGAAAACTGGTAAATAAATGCTAAAGCTATATGAACTTTTTCAGAGTGCGTACAGATATCAAACAGTATTGTCTGAATAATGTAATACTTTTGCATTTCTTTCTCAGTTCCCCTCTCCCTTGATTTGGTCTGTTCTCCCGGTCACCCCCACCTTCTTTAGATCTAATGCCTTGTGGGATCTCGTATTTCTGACAACGCGCTGGTCGGTCAATTGAACATAATTTTCATTCGTCGAAAGTGGAAAAGCAAACGGGAAAACGAAATCCAAACAAAAATTTGGCGGCAAACAAATCAATCCAAATGTAGAAAAGTCACGTCTTCGATGTCAGGCGGCGAATCCTTTTTTTTTTAATATATATGTTGCTTCGACTTCTAGCATGATTGATATTAGTTAGGAAAAAAAAAATAATATCTTAAAAAAAAAAGAAAAAAAAAGCGAGATAGGTGTATAAGTAGAGATATCTGTCTCCGGAGAACCAGATAGTACTGCTGGACCACGTTACAAAAGTTAAGCCTCCCATTTTTGTTTTGTTTTGTTTTTTACTTCAAAAGGTTGAAAAGCTACGAAAACGGGTATGTAACGAGTAAAACGAGCGACCTTTTGAGCTTCAATATTTATTTTGCTACATAGTCACCACAATCCTCAATGCAAATTTGCCAGCGATTAACGATGACTGCACATGGGTGTTCGTGACGTACTTCGTCATACGAACGTCGTTCCAAAATTAAAGCCTTCTATATTTTAACGCAGTGTTGAAGAGATGCAAAGACGTGAATGGTACCATTGACACAATTAACCATTTGTACTCTAGAATTTATTTTTCTTTTTGTCATTACCATACCAAATGCATTTTTGATAGCAATTCAGTGTCGCATCTCTGCTTCTAATACACGCCCATGATATATATACGGCACAATAACGTTGACACACCGGTTATCGCCTGATTAACGAAGTTAAGCAAGGACCAGATGGATGACTATTTGGGAAGGCGAGGCGCTGTATATATCGCGAGGTAACATATCAGATTGAGAAGCTGGCGCGGTTCATCCTTGTCTCGAGGGTAGATGGAACTCCCTTAAGCCGTGGTAGGCACCCTATCTAGTGATGACTTCACGATAAAAATACCCTTGATAGCCATGGCGAAGCATAAAGTATACAGCTACAAACAAGACTTGAATTACACAATAAACTCGTGTAGTGAGTTCAAGCTCGGCTGCGGCCGCGCTTGATGGATGGATGACTCAGGTTGTTTTCTTAGTTTAATACCGCCAATATCTGCAAAAGAGAGATTAAACTTTCAGCCGATAAATGCATAAGTTCAATCATTATAACAATGCAATTTACAATCCCTTATAATTTATTTAAGCTAAATAAAAATAAGAGGCATTACTTTGGAACACCTCTCGTATGTAAGAAAATACCGATGCCCGTCGTCGATAATTGGATGTTCGTCTGTCGGAATTACAAGGACCTTTTGATTATTCTGGGTGAATAGCGCTTAATTCTGGAGCAAGTGTTGCGTAATCTCTTTACACTCCTCTACTGAGTTGTCGGAAATGGAAAGTCACCGATCCACTTATGACCAATCATAAACGTAAGAGATATCAACAGTTTTATGAAGAAAACGTTTGGGAGCGGGTTGTTGGGGTGGGACCCCTATAAATTCTGATAATGGACTGTTGTTGACGTCACTACCGGTAACCAGTTTCTGCTATTGTGTAGTCTGAATCTGAGACTCAAAGGGAATGGGTCGTAACTTTAATTTGTCCTTCTAGTTTAGCGGAGTCTAATTTAACCAATTTACGTTTCTGTATTTGCTGTCAATATATATTTCATTTCACTGTTTTCAAGCCTGCGCTTTCTTTTTTCAGCATTTTAACCACATCACTTTACTATTGTAAAGTAACCTTAGCTTTAGGAACACAAAAGTGTCTATGTCATTTGTTAAATGTCCATTTTCCTGTTGATTGCTGTATGCTACTGCTCCTGAACTGTTCTAGGAGGTCTACGCTCCCAGGCTTTTATTCTCATTTTGAAAAAAGTTTAGTTTATTGCAACTCTTATGAGGCGCTCCTTTCAAGGTCGCCGACGTGGTTCCCCAAACGATTTTTTTTTTCGCAAACCAGAGGACGTAGGGTCCTTGATATGACCTTAAACTATATCCAGTGGTGAGGCTCCAGCTTGCGGGTTTAGGGGAGTGTGGTGTCACCCTTTAATTGCTATTGCTCTCAGGTCCACTCTGACCCGGAGTGGTAGTACATGTTAGGGTCTCAATTATGGGTTAAACAGAAACAAACTTGAAAACAACAAATATATTCTATTAAAAAAATTTCTTCAAAATCTTTGGATTCGGCATGAAATAACCTGAAAAGGGTTGATATGCCGTAAAACAACCAAATAACCAACCACATGACTTATTTGCATGCTATACAAGTTACCATATCTTTACTTTGTTTCAAAAGACAATTTTATAAAGAAATAAGCATAATACATTTTAGGAAAATGTCAATTTATTTTAAATCTTGAAGACACAAACGACAAAGCAAACGTACTTAGTTATGTCACGTTATTTATTGGTCCCAAAATGTAGAAATCAATTGAAATGAAGAGTCAAGAAAATAAATGTTTTTAATCTATATTATCATAAAACTCAAATGACCTTGTAACGGATGATGTAACCCACTTTCCGGTTTACGACATCTGGTTGCGCATGCGCGCATAAACATTAACCCATAACAACGTAAACAAATAAACACAAATCGCTTCTTTTGCAGGTTTTGACCTGCACACTGAAATATTAACGTTATTATTTCGAAATTATTATTTAACATGGGAAGAGTGGGGGTGTTTTGCAACTATTCTTTATTACAATTATACTGTCACTATTTTCTTACAACTAAACAACTTTATTTATGTCAAGAGTGTAGATAAAAAATGGTTCTAAGTTTATTAAAAAAAATGGAAAATAAAAAAGTTGCGTTAAAATAACTTAAATGTAATACAGAAATGAATGATGTAAAAAAAAAAGCAGACAGTATTAACAATTGTTTATTTGGATAATTTAAATGCGAAAAAAAAACAACAACAACAGAAGAACAATTGGGACGCTGAAAACGTATAAGTATGGCCAACCACTTATAATTCAGTAACTGTAATTTTTTTTCAAAAATAATCAATTATAATAAACAGAACGACTCATAGAAATCTATCTATATTCTTTTTTTCATTTTAATATACTTTCATCGAAATGTTTCTATTATATAAAAATAAACTATTTTCTTTACGTCACAAGTGTCACGCTCATACATGAATTCCATAGCTAATATAACATACTGACCCAACGGGTCACGCGTAGCCCGGTAGCTTATAATTTTATTGTTGTTCACTAGACATTTTTGGTGTATTCAGATTTGTAGATTGAGTCGGGTTTCCGGCCTCAGCAGGAACATCTGCTAAGTTCGATCCCAAGTTTAACTCTCTTGCTTTTTTGATTGATTTTATCTTGCAATCCTTTAAAATGGTTTCTTTTACAATTTTTCCAATCCACGTGAACAACAAATATTTATGTTTTTGATGTAATCATGAACTTTTCAAAATAATAGAAATAATTGCATTCCAAACGCGTCGACACTTTTTTTTTTTTTAATGTTGTAAACATCTAGATTAAAACAATCGTTATCTTACTTTCCGATTACCTCGAGTTCTGTTTTTACATGCCACTTTTAAATAATTTTATTACGTTAAATGTGTTGCATAGCAAAATTGACCGTAGGGAAGGGAACATTAAAATAGAGAGGGGGGGCATAGTCTAAAAGCGGAAGTCAAGAAACCAGGTCACTTCCGTTAGAGATGAGTTCGATCACTCTTGCACCCAGCCGATTGACGAGCACAGACGCATGACTAGTAATATTGATTATCATGGCAGGGTGGCAAGTGTGGTGGGTACAGTCAGCCTGCCAGTTAGTGTGAATGGTATCTCGCCATCCAATAATTCCTTTCTTTCACTGCTCGCTCTCTCTCTCTCTCTCTCTCTCTCTCTATGTTACTCGTACACACGCATTTCAGTTTCCTGTCTTTGTTCTGTTCAAATAAAACATTTAAAAACAAACTAGCGACCATGAGGTTTTCTATCAACAGTCGAGTTAAACAGTAAGAAGCTTAACGAGAGCCTGGGATATAATAGGAACAGATTATAAACCCGCGACGGCAAAAATATACAACAAATCTATATGCTACCACTCTCTGTAAAGTTTATTCGGTACTAGTGCGCGTATTGATCCGTGCTGAAATAATAACGTTATTATTTAAAAAGCCATTGTTAACATGGGAGGGGAGGGTGTTTTGTACCTATTCTATACTTTAACCTTACAATTGAATTAAAAAAAAAAACATATAAAACTTTAATTAATTTGGAAATACGATTTAAAAAAATAGAGCGGATCAGTAAGTGCACTAGATCCGTTTATTGTATTTTTACTATTAAACTTTTTTAAGCTGTTTACACGTACTCGCGAGAACCCAAACAGAATCGTTCAATTTTGGTGCATAAATTAACACAAGGTGTATAATCGACACAATAAAAAACAAAAGGGAGTAAAACATATTAAATTATGTCCCTTTTGAAACACCGTACCGCTTTGTGTATTTACAAAAAATAAAAGTTTAAAACACGAGTAATAAGACATGATAAGTAATGTTAAGGTGTTTCAATTTTTAGTAAGACTGCAATAAGAGAACAAAGATAAATTATATATATATATATATATATATATATATATATATATATATATTAATACACAAAAATTGGCAAAATTAAGACAAGATACATTTCAACAGTTATGGATAAAGATTTTAACTTAGCTCTGAAGGCACCGACCCTTTCTGCCGAGGTCAGCTCGAAAACTGACTAGTAGCTAGCAAACCTGGATTGTTCTGGTACTTAAGGGATATGGTGGGTGTGGGGGTTAAATGTTTTTAACTTATTTTTTTTTAATTATTATTATTTTTTTTTTTTGCTTTAGGTACCTCGCGATAGAACCTTCGAGATTCACCTTATAATTACGTTTCAATAATGCAACTTGTAAAGTCGGCTTATGCTTTTAGATTAGGGGCATCTTATTTAAAGGCTGGTTTATTTCACAAAAAAAAGTTTAAAACACGAGTAATAAGACACGCGTAATAAGACATGATAAATTGTTCTATATTCATAAGAGTGCTGATATAATAAACAATTAAACCAACAAACTTTGTAATCTACATTGCACTGTAGAGAACCTACTGTTGATTATACAAAATTAGGTTTTACACATAATTTGAGCCATACTGTTTAATAATAAATCTAATCGTGTCTCTTTAGACAGATTTCCATTTTTTTAACGTTCTTCTCATTTCAAAACTTAAACTCATTTCAAAATAAAAACGTTATTAATAACATTTTGAGTAAAATGTAAAACGCGTCTCTCTAACTATTCGGTAACGTATTTTCGCAATTAAGGAAATGTTTGCGACTTTTATTTAAATTTTACATTTATTTTTTTATATTTATCGTTAAAACGTAATTTAACATCAAAAGACAATTTTATAAAAGAACTAATCAAGGAAGAACAATTAAAGCCTCAATGAAAATACTCGTAAACAAAGGACATTCGTTCGTAATGAGTTCGATGTTTTCATAAGAGTTCTTTTAAAAGAAAAGGAGCCAAAATTTATAAAACGACGACATATTAATGAAAGATCAAAACAGCAAGAGATCACAAGATTAAAGATTTGTGTGCAGAAAAAATAATTGTTCAATATTAAGATTTATAATGAAGAAACATAAGAATTTGCATTGATTGCTGACAGACATCAATTAATATGAATGTCATAAGAAACAATAAAAAAGTGACGTGTCAATTAACTGGTTCCAAAATTTTAAAGCATCAAAAACCATAATCACTTTTTTGTATTTCGGGTAATAGACCTCTATATATATTAGCATCATTACCTGCATTTTACTGGTTCCAAAATCTGAAAGTTCTCGTAGCAAAAATTAAAAATCGAAAAAAGAAATAATCTAAACAAATAATTTTCTGTTCATAGCTTACGATTTAATTATATTGAAATAACAAGATTGTCTTGGTGCAGTTTGCTTTTTACATACAGAGTCATCTCCCAAGCCCTGCTTGAAAGAGCAAAAATCGGAACATCCGCTCACTTTAAATTTGGTTTCCTTGATTTTCATCGATTCTAACTCGATTATTGATCGAAATCTTTAAAAATAGATTTCCTTCACAAATTTCTCAATGCACATACCCATAACCTGCCTTGAAAGAGTTCTAAATCGGCTTCGGAATCTAGTAAGTGACGCCCTTTTCTCTTCATGCGGCCTCTTTCCCGCCGAGAAGTCGCGAGTCTGTCTCTGCTCTATCTCAACTTTCATTGCAAGTGCCCTTAATAAATAGTGATCTCAAATAAAAAATAAAAAGAAGAAAAATAAATGTTTATATTTCCATTATCTTTCAAACTATAAAATTACCCAAACAATCACAGTCGAATTCCAAATTCAGGGCTACTTACTCCCCGAATCCACATGTTATTGCCTTCTGTATTGTAATTCTTATTCACTATTTTGATTTTTCGACCACCAAATATCCAATTATTTTAAAGCTATGATGACCAATAAGAGTAAAGGAGTATTAGCTATCTTGATTTTTGAGATGTTGATTATTTTGATTATTCCGACTATTGCTCTCGTTTTGAGCGTTATCTTCATTATCTTCACAATGCTTCGGCCACATTCTTCCTTGTCGAACTCGAAAATCCTTCGGTCGAACTCCGGAATCAGCACGGAATTTCGAACGTTATCTTGTATTTAATCCACGTGGGTGCAAAAATAAATGAAGCTTTCTTTTCGAAATTCCATGCAGATTTCTGAGTTTAACAGAAAGTTTCGCAAGTTCTACAAGATTCGCTTGAAGAATGTTGGAGGTTCAATAGTCTGTAACGTTGTGGAAATGACCCTGAAGATGAGAACAACCAAAAGGAAGAAAACACTTTCATTAATCGATGTTCTCACTTTCTTGATAATTTTGATAATTGCAACTTCAACTAAAGTTGTTTTTGTGTCGCAATAATTGATTGAACAATATTTTCAATCATTCATCAATTTCTTTCGGTCAATATCGTCGGTGTATTACAAAAAATTAAACCCATCGTTTTTCTTATGATTTACTTTCCTTCCTGTAAAGCCAGTGCATATGCATACGTCAGAATTCAACGTAACCCCTTTGGGACTGAAAATCATCCGGAAATAGAATTACATGAAAAAGAGCCACTTGGACTACTAAACGTAGCAACACCATATACACACTGCTAGACAAATGCTTATCATGTACATACTCAATCACTAACAATACGAGCATACTAATAGAGAGGCATGTTTACAATGGCTACCCAATTTATGAACACGTAAACGCATAAGGCAACAGCCGAAATAAACACTTAAACAAAATTTATTTTTACATACGCGGAAACACTTTCACTATTAATGTTCCTTGGATATTTAATATTCTCATTCATTTTCATATTATTTTATTCGGCATTACCTTATGTTAGTGACTAAAATAAACTGACGTAAAAAATAGATTGTAAAAAAAAACTTGTATTAGCGATAAAAAATATTTTATATCTGTCGCTTTTTTTATATTATTTACTGATGGACGTTTTTTTTTTAGTAAAAATAAATATATTTTCATGTAGTAATACAAACGAAAACATTTTAATATATTTTGTCGAAAATATTTTTTTCATTTCTATTTCTCTCTTACTCTGCTTCAAGCAAGTCTGTCGACCTAGTCCACAACTCCCAAAACTCCATCATGAAAAGTTTCAATAAAAACACACAATTACACCCGTGTGCCAGATCCTGACGGCCAATATGCAAGTCTCCTAGACCTTTTTCTCACAACTTGTCCTGAACTATGTTCAGCTCTCGTTCTGTCTCCACTTGGATCTTCCGACTACTCTGTTGTATCAGTTAAGATACCTCTCCATCGTAAAGTACATCGATACTTCATGGCTGACTGGGATAGCTTCCGTACATTTATATCAGATCTACCTCTGCGTTCCATGTTTAAAAAGGATGTGCCCTCTATAGTATCAGAACTGACGGAATGGTTAATTGTAGCTATATACCGTTTCATACACTCTAAAAATTTTCAGCGAAAACCTAACAACGAGCCGTAGTTCTCTCCAGAATGTGCTGCTGCCATTGCGCACAGAAATCACTTTTTCCATTGCTTCCAATATAATAGATGTACTGAGAGTAAAGCCGCTTTCAAGACTGCCAGCAACCACTGTAAAAAGTAATAAAGAACGCAAGAGAGTTGTATGCTCAGTTCATCAAGTCCAAAGTAGCTGAGCAGCGGCTTGATTCCCACCAGTTTTGGCAAATAGCAAACAGGATTCTGAACAGAAGCGTGTGCTCTATTTCAACTATCATCAATGGACCTGAGGTAATCTCGTAAGCATCAGACAAAGCCAAACTCTTTGCCAAGAACTTTGCAACTAATTCTACCCTTTGCGTCCAAAGCCGCCAATCTCAAATATTTCCTCCTTTATCAGAAAACACGCTATGTGATATACAAATACCTGTACGTGATATTGTCAAGCTAATCAAAAACCTTGATTCCAGTAAATCAACCGGCCCTGACGGTATTCCAAATATAGTACTCAAAACCTTCAACCAGATCTAGCGCTTATACTTACAAAACTGTTTAAACGTTGGCTTAAAGAGAATTGTTTCCCATCACCCTGGAAAATCTCACCAGTATGACCTGTATTTAAGAATTCAGGTAATCGCTTATCTACCTCTCAGTACAGACCAAAAAGTCTCCTGTGCGCCATAAGTAAGTTGCTGGAATCTGTGTTAAATAGAGAAGTAATCAACCATCTCAGCAAAAACAACCTTCTTAGTGACACGCAATATTGTTTCCGTCCAGCTAGATCTACAGCAGATATGCTTACAGTAATATCTCCTAGGATTAGCGAATCTCTCGACAGAGGATACCTTTCTAGTTCAATTGCTCCTGACATATAAAAGGCCTTTGATAGAGTATGGCATAAAGGTTTACTTCACAAGATCTCCAGCTATGGTATAGCTGGAAATGTCTTCTCAATTATAAAATACTTTCTCTCTGATAGATTCATAGGAGTAGTGGTTGATGGGAAGAAATCAGAAGCTCTCAGTATTAATGCTGGAGACATTTATGCTGATGACACTATCTATGGTAGCACATCTAAGACCGTAAGCAATAAGTTCTCTCTGATTCTCTCTCCTCTGATCTTGGCAAGTGGTACAATGGCTTGTTACTTTGAATGCATCTAAAACCAAGCTTTTATCGTTGCATCATCAACGCTCTGATCCCCATCTGGTATCAATTGAAATGAATGGCTCTCGTCCTGGGGAGGCCGCATGTTTTGACAAGCTTTTGGGCTTGACCTTTACTCCTGATCTTAAATGGAACATATACATTCAATCCGTTGCCAAGACCGCTGGAAAAATGATGGGATCCTTCTATCGATCCAGCAGATATCTCACTGCTGCTGAAATTCTCTATCTATATAAGAGCCAGGTATGTCCTAGGATGGAGTACTGTTACCACATTTGGGCAGGAGCTGCTAGAAAGGACACCCTGTCTTGTAGAGTTCAAAATAGACTTTGTAGCCTTGTAGGGATGTCTTTTTTTCCGTGCCACCTCTTTCTCACAGAAGAGATGTTGCAGGGTTGTCTCTGCTCTATCGTTATTTTCATAGCAAGTCCTCGGTTGAGCTCCATTCTATGCCCTCCCCTCGCCAAACTTTTACAAGAAACACCCGTCTAGCAGAAAACACTATCACAAATCCCCCCTCTTTATCTGTGCCTAAATCAAAATGTAGATTCCATGAGCAAAGTTTCTTTCTTAGAACTGCACGTCTATGGAATTGTCTTCCGTTTTCCTGCTTTCCAGCTGACTACAATATGATAGTCTTCAAGTCTAACATAAACAAGTATTAAATGAGCCGTTCCATATTAGTTAACAAATTTACCGAATTTACATTACTAACGATTACTATATTGTCCAATCCTCGAGTGGCCTTGATAACTGGTGATGCCTATTTAAAAAAAAAACATAAAATGGCTACATCAGCGATACGAAAACCTGAATCGAAAACTATGAGTATTGAAACGAAATAAAGTGCTGCACTGAATAAAAAATAATTATTTACATTTTGTTTCAGATCAGTATAACTTCGTTCCGTTACTGCATTAGTTTTTATCGTTTTTGTAAACGTTTGTCTCGATTTTTGTACTTCGCCAAACTTTCACTAGAAACACTCGTCTACATGAAACACTATCAATAATTTCCCGCACTCTTTATCTGTGCCTAAACCTAAATGTAGATTCCATGAACAAAGATTCTTTCTTAGAACTGCACACCTGTTGAACTCCCTTCCTTTTGCCTGCTTTCCACCTGACTATAACATGTTCTTCTTCAAGTCCAACGTAAACAAATTCTTGATGAGCCGTTCCCCTTATGTAATTTACCAAATTTCCACTACTAACAATTATGATGACATTTTCCCATTGACAACTGTACGATTATTAACTCTTTTCCTCGAGTGGCTTCTGTATCTTGATAAGTGGTGACTTCTTTGTAAAATAAAATTCGTTTCATATCAATATAACTTCGTTCCGTTAGTGCATTACTTTGGAGAGTTTTGTAAACGTTCGTCTCGATTCTTATAATAAATATACACATTTTAAACGTGTTTTCCTTCCGAGCATGCACATAACAATAAATACATTCTTACTAGAAATACTTCCTTATTTAAATTAAAAAAGAAAAAAAAATCAACATATAACCATTTTTTCACGTGTACATTATATTATCGAATAATGTTGTCTGGCGTCTATCTATATAATTGCTTTACGTTATTTGTACAAAATTTACATATATCAATCTATTCCAAATCAAATATACACACATCATATCGATAATTTAGTAAGAGTTAACAAAAATAGGAATACGCGCTTCTCCACCAATACTGACAACCGCGAATGTCACGTTATCGTTAAGATCCGAGCCGGGCAAATTTTACCAATTCTAAAGCGACTTTTTTTCTCCTATACATATCACAATATACCACCTAAAACAATACACCGCCTAAAATAATATACTACCTTAAATAATACACCATCTAAAAATACATAATCTAAAACAGTACACCACGTAAAAACAATGCACCACCTAAAACAATACACCAACTAAAAATACATCACCTAAAACTGTACATATCACAATATACCACCTAAAACAATACACCGCCTAAAATAATATACTACCTTAAATAATACACCATCTAAAAATACATAATCTAAAACAGTACACCACGTAAAAACAATGCACCACCTAAAACAATACACCAACTAAAAATACATCACCTAAAACTGTACATAAAGTGTAAAACAATACTACCTTAAACAATACACTACCTTAAACAATACACCGCATAAAACAATACACCACCTAAAACAAGTATACAACCCCAAATGTAAATACTCCCAACTAACAGAAAAAAACTGTCCTTGCCTATAGAGCTCTCTTATAACTTTTTTCTCTGACTGCTTGCATTTAAAATTAATCCCGTGATCACCTTCTTTCCCAACGATATCAATATAGAAAACAAGCAGGGAGACCTTCCGTTGACCGGAATTGAATGATGATGAACGAATGTTTCACACTCTTATATTTTATTGCCATCGAAATCGGTAAAATCGAACTTTTTTCAATCAATCGATTGATTCCCAGCTTTTGTTTGGGGATCTATCATCGGAGGATATTTCACATGCGTCCTCGAAGTAATTCAGTCCACAATACGTTGTAGGCTAAATTGCACTGTAAAGAACCTATTGTTGATTTTATAAAATTAGTTTGAATAAAGGTTTAAAATTAAAAGTCAAATATCATGCTTGAATCTTGCTCCATATAGAAACATTCATTTCGAACGTGCCCCGGTTATATCAAAGAACCTAGTGTTTATTTCATATGCCTGGCATTGCTGTTTGTGCGTTGATAATGACTTGAATTTTAGTTTTAAATGAAAAAGTCAAGTATCGTGATGTAATTGTGCTTGAAACAGAAACATTCATTTCGAACGCACTCCTATCATGTTAAAGGACTAACTGTTGATTTTATATCTCAGGCCTTTCACCGTGTGCGGCAATACAATTTCTTCAATGCGCTTGTGGTGTTATGTGTACGAGTTCTTAAGTTTTGTCAAAAGCTTCTGTTCCTTTATTAATCGGATCCTTTTGTATTATTGATTATCGATACATATCGAAGAAGTTCTGATACACAACCTATCTAAGAACGCTGCCAGACACACAAAGCACATTTGTGTGAAATTGCATAAAAATCGACCCAGCCGTGTAGGAGTCCACAGGGAACTAAATCACACAGAGACAAAGTTCCTTATATAATAGTAGAGATAGATATTTTCAATGTAATGTAAACAAACATCTTGCAGTAGAGCTCTCTACCAACGCTGTGCTTTTCAAAATGTGTATTTTTTCACATTTACAATTTAATGCCAATATATATTGTTGGGGGCAAATACTATCAAAAGCAAACGTGCTTTTTTTTTTTTTTTAGATTTGCACTTATGATGAAACATTTTAGAAAAGAAATTGCAGAAAAGTTTTTGTGAACTAAATACGCGTCACCAAACGAAATGGCGTATTCCAAAAATGACGTAATTTGATCAAATTGTTTTTTAAGTCCATTACATTTTATGACTTGCTCGATGCGAGAGAAACACGTCGCTATTTTTGATTGAATCACGAATTTATCTGTGATTACTAGCGCTGTGACAACAGCATATTCTTTTTATTCTTCTGACTCTCGAGTATATATCCGATTCAGTTAGACACAGGTAATCAATCGAGAACCACATTTATCTACATAAAATACATATAATATATTAACGAATATATACTCAAGAGTCAAAAGAATTAAAAACAATATTCTGTTGTCACAGCCTTAGTAATTATCTCCTTAACAATCTTTTCAGAATCAACTGTTCATCAATGGCTGCTAAAACTACTTAATCGCTAAAAATCGAAAAATTCGGTTTTCTTAAATAAAAAAAAAAACTACTTGATTATGAATTTCGGAATATAAGATCTCAATGCCGTTGTAAGAGAGCGCGGACACGTGTATGACAGTTGTATGGAATTGACTGTGCCGTGTGCAAGATGATATCACGGCAAGGAAAAATATTATATAAAGAAGAACGTGTGCGCAAAATACGCCAGAGAGAAGTGGGTGACGTCACAGTCTAGACGAGAAGTAACGCCTGGCTTGAGAATGAGGAATAAAGGTATTTTAACAAAACCTGAAACAGCAAGTTTAATTCCATTCGACTTCCTTTCTTATATGGTCCTGGACATGACCTAAAACTATATCTAGTGGTGATGCCCCAGTTTGCGGGCTTTGGGGATTGTGGAGCCATCCTTTAATTACCATTGCCCCCAGGTCCACTCTGACCCGGTGTGGTAGTACCTGTTAGGGTCCCACCTATGGGTTTAATAGAAACCGACTTGAAAGCAACAAATATATTCTATTAAAAATTTTTTCTCAAAATCTTTGGATTCGGCATTAAATAACATGAAAAGGTTTGATAAGCCGTAAAACAAAAACAACCAGTCCTTTCTTATATTCTTAGCGTCGGACTCTACAACGTTTTGGTATTTCCATATAAGTAGAAAAGAATGAATACAAATTCTTGAAACAATGGTAACATTATTCGTAGAAAATATTTGAATTTAATTATGGGAGAATTTTCTTATTTTATCGGGTATGGATTTTTGTAAATCGCTTTATCTTAATATCGGTTTATTTGATTAGCCGATATAACGCAAATTAGAATGCAAATATGCAAATATAAAACAAATATAAAACTAAAATAAACGGACATGTTTGAAGAAAAATCGCAGTTTTGGATGAAATTTAAAAAATAGACGTGTGGTCTAGACGCATTGCCAAAATTTGTCTAAATTTTTTGCTGAGCAAATATTTTCCCCTGTCACGAGGTCATTTAAGATTAATCGCTTTTTTCTTGTTTTCCTTATAAAAAAATTATTAAAACCAACGTTTATCCAATATTTTCCTCAATATTTTCGGTATTTTGCGTATTTCTCATATGAATACAGAATTGTATCCGAATTTTTTCAGTCATTCATAATTCATTAAAAATTAATAGACATTTGTCTCATTTCAAAATAACGGAAATATTGACTAATTTAAAAAAAAAAATGCAATTGTATCAATATTAAATATTAAATTTTAACGAAATACAGCGGATTTAATAGTAGGAAATCGAAACTGAAACTTAGTAACCCTCAGTCTTTGTTAGTTTATATTCGTAAATTGAGCTCTTCAGACATTTACACAAACACAGCTTAAAACCTTTCTCTAACAAAATGATTATAGTTTTGATGTGACGTAATATATTCGTGATTGACGTCATATTTCAACACATGAATTAAAACATAAACGATATAAAAATGGATAAATGAAGAATATGAACGAATAAACATTAATAATAGATATTATTTTAATAGTGAAAAACAATGTATTTGTCTTTAATTTCGTATCGCTGTAAAAATAGTCTGATATTTAATATATACTTATATGTTTATAACATACACACACACGCACTCTTTAGACTGTTCTAATTCCCTTAACACACACACACACACACACACACACACACACACACACACACACACACACATATATATATATATATATATATATATATATATATATATATATATATATATATACAGTGGCGGCAAAAAGAAAGTCCGGGGTAGATATCTTTTTGTTGTAATAAGCTGACCTATTGTAAGCCTAGGTGTAGTTAGATATGTTAATTTGGGTTTTAGTCTATATTTCGGATATTACTTTAGTTGCATATATATATATATATATATATATATATATATATATAGCGTTAATCGTGACACCCTGCACTAATGATTTTCGAAAGGATGAAACACTACTATCTGTTGGTATTTAATAATTACAGTAAATAGTAATAATAATAATAATAATAATAATAATAATAATAATAATAATAATAATAGTGCCAGCAAAAAGAAAGTCCACACTTGTAAATTTTTCAAAAACTGTAAATTTAAGCTAAATTTAATGTAACTGTTTAAACAACCTATACCTCATTTGATTCGTCTTTTATTCTTCTATTATTTTTCCTGTATTTTACTTTTAATTGAAATATTCTAGTGTTCACGCAAATTTATTTAAAAAAACTTCAAATTGAGGAGGCAAAAAGAAAGTCTGCAGCACCAAATTCGCTTAAAACCAGCTTAAATTATCGCCCCTAAATCAGTTTAAAATATCCACCAACAGGCAATAAAGCATTTCTAATCGTAATTATTTTTGTTACAGGTTATACAACGTAACATTAAGTCCATATGCTTCGACTTTCTCTTAGTGATCGTCAGGAGCTCATTAATCTTTACATTTTTATTTTATCCAATCGTGAAATCGGCCGCAGATTGAAATGTGATGAGTACAAAAGACTGTGCAAAAGCACCAACATACCGCCAGTGTTCGTGATGCCCCTAAATCTGGTCGTACTAGAGTTACTTCTAACAGGAAAGACGGTGCTCTCAAAATCCGCAGCCTAAGAAACAGATTTGAAACGGCTCCCAAAATCCAACAACAGTGCAATCTTGTTTAAAAGTGCTCTCTTTCTACTGTCAAGAACAGATTAAAGGGATTTAATTTGCGAGTATATGTTGCCAGACGCAAGCCTATGATTTCTGTAAAGGACAGAAAGCGCCGTCTGGACTTCGTCAGGTGCAATGAAGATCTTGTCTCTTTATATTGATCAAAAGTGCTTTTTAGCGATGAAAGCAATTTTAATAGGCTAGGCAGTGATGGTAGGCATTACGTCCGTCGGGACGAAAGGCGAAGAATTTAATCCCAGGTTCTCAGTTTCAACGCTGCAAGGTGGTGAATGTTCAGTTTTGGTGTGGGGCATTATTAGTACCAATGATCCCGAGCCTATAGTTCGCTTGCACGGTCGAATTAATTCGCCATATACATTATTAAGTTGACTGAGCATTTTCTATCTTACTTTGGTCAGAATTTGGATGATAATGCCATCTTCATACAGGACAATCCTCCCATTCACACAGCTGGCAATGTCAAGAGGTTGCTGGAAGAGCATGATATTCCGTGTTTGGATTGGCCTGCACAATGTCCAGACCTCAATTCAATCGAAAATGTATGGCCTTACATCAAGCAAAAGCTACGCAATGATAAAATTTGAAATTTGAAAGAACTTTTGACAAAAATTAAAGAAAATAGGATGTCCTTTTTTATGAGTATTGCTGCAGTCTAATTCAAGGAATTCCCAAAAGATTGCAGGCTGTAGAATTGCAGAAGGGCTACGCTACTAAATATTAACTAGTTCATTGTGTTCCTGTTGTATTTGTGTTGCATTAATGTCCTAAAATTACATTTAAATAACAATTTTCCATTGTGCGAGCTTTCTTTTTGTCTCATTAATTTGTATTTATCCTTTTTAAATTGACGTGAACACTAGCATATTTCAATTAAAAGTCAAATATGAACAGGTAAAAATAATAGAAGAATAAAAGGCCAATCAAATGAGGTATAGTTTGTTTAAATTACATTAAATTTAGCTAAGATTTGCAGTTTTTGACAAAATTACAAGTGCGGACTTTATCTTTGCCGCCTGTACATATATATATATATATATATATATATATATATATATATATATATATATATATATATATATATATATAGTCATCCACATACAGTACTGTTTCGTTGTATCAAAACCCACCAGTGCAGCTAGACTAGTACCATTTCGTAGCCGAGGATTGAGCCTACAACTCTCTTATTGATAGTCGACATTCTACCCATCAATATACGAGAGCGGCCCTCGTAAGTGCTCGTAAACGGTCGCAACAAATGTCCATTTTAAACCACTTTCATAGTGCTCAAGCCGTTTGTTTTTATTTACAAATAAACAAACAAACAGCGATATATAATATTATATATATGTATAATATTATATATATATATAATATTATATATATAATATTATATGTATATATATATATATATACTACTTCATTTAATCGCATACATTAATATATAAGAATATAATTTTATGCGTAAACTGTCAGCATTTACTTCAACAGTGCTCAATACATAGATGGAGCTAGGTAGTAAGTTATAAAAATATATATGGCAATTAAGCCATACAGAATATTTCGCGTTTTATTCTCGTGAGAATTTGTCAGGATTATGTAAAGAGTTTTGATTACCGCGCGTTTTTATATACGCATATGCTATGGAATTTATAGTTAGTCAATCAGACGTAGTTAGATATGTGATTCCTTTTTTCTATTATTCGGATATTATTTTAGTTTAGTTTATATATATATATATATATATATATATATATACATATATATACGTATATATATACATTATATATATACATTATATATATATATATATATATATATATATATATATATATATATATATAAACTAAAACAATATCCGAATTATAGAAATAAAATTCACATATCTAACTACGTCGACGTTTTTTTTTTATCTACTACACCTAGGTTGAAAATAGGTCGGCTTAGTTAGATATCGACTCTTCACATGAAAAACACACACTAAGTAAGGGGTTAAGCTTAGGTAAACTGTACCTTTGTCCTGAAAGTGCCCACATATTGGCTGATTACGAAGGGCGCGATGGAAACTAGGAAGCTGATTGGCTAACTAAGATTTTAATAGCATGTGCGTATATAAAAACGCGCGGTGACCACAACTCTTTGCATAAACCTGACGATTCCTCACGAGAATGAAATACATACATACATATATATATATATATATATATATATATATATATATATGGGAATAAAAAGGAAAAACCTAAAAGAGTAAAAAAAAAAAAAAAAAAATCAACGTTTTGTCCCCTGAAATGGGGACGAAACGTTGATTTTATTTTTGTTTTTACTCTTTTAGGTTTTTACTCTTTAAGGTTTTTCCTTTTTATTCACATAACGTCTAAAGCATAATTTATATCTTGCTTTATTTTATTCATATATATATATATATATATATATATATATATATATATATATATATATATAACGCTATATTTGGATTTATCACACAATTGATTCACTTGAGTTTGAGTTACAACAGAGGATTTCCATAAATACTTTTCGTTTGGTGTCAATAACTTTGCTATTCACTTTTCTCTTGTTAGAAATTTCCCCAGACAAGGCATGAAGCCATTTGATGTAAGAAGCTAAAAATACTATTATAGGGTAAAGAAGTAAAAAAAGATAAACTGACAAACAATAACTGTTGGATGCACACCCAGAAAACACTTGCACTTTTGTCAGAAACACCACTTATGGAATTTAAGGACCAAAGGACAGAAGAAACGAAGCGAGACTCTCGAGTCTGCCGACATCAAACGTCCTATTATCGCATCAAGCTTTTGTCAATGATTAAGAATAAACCTCATTCAGATTCCAGTACTCTTGGTATCTTTCGAGTAGAGATCTTGGTGATTCTATCTCTTATTGAATTTTTCATCCTCCTAGACACTCCACGTAAAATTTCGATTTTCAGCGGGTGCAATAAGTATCCGATACAAAGCAAAAAGTTAATTTATTTTTATTAGACAAAAACAAAAACAATAACAGAGTTCTATTCTAATATATTTTTGTATGATTTTTTTAAAGAGATTTCTATTTATGATAAATACAAATCTCGTAACAAAAACCATACAAAAGTACATTAGAATGCCACTTTGTTATTGTTTTTTTTTTTCGCGTTATAAAAATAAATTAGCTTTTTTGCTTTGTATCGGGTACTTATTGCGCCCGATGTAAATTAATATTTTGTTAGAGAAATTATTGTATGTTTCTTATATATGTAATTAAATTGTCTTAATTCTATATTGTTCGTCTTAATATATGTTGTAGATGTTATTTCTCTTCTGCCTCAATGTCATTTAAAGTGTACATTTAAGTAGCTGATTTGTATCACCTTGTTATAGTGGTTGGTTTCCTAACTGTTTTCTTAATATAGCAGTCGTTTTCCTAGTGTCATAGTTTGTATGATTCGGGTACTTATTCAGCTTACAATTTCTCGTCGACATCTTCCGGTAGGTTACATATGTAACATTACCTACGTTTATACACCGGACCCACACGTTGTATGCAGTCGACGTCGCAAAGGAAGCCAGGACAAGAATCATTCGAACTCTTTTTCGTTTATAACAACAACATTTCCAAGATGTCTCCAATAATTTTCCAGACTTTTTCGTATGGGCACTTTTATTGATAGTAAACACGTGGAATTTCAGTTTCCTTCAAAATAATCTCCTCCGGCTGTAATGCACTTGTAGTATCGTTACAACAACTTCTGGAAATCCCGCGTTTTTATCTCTTCTTATCGGCTTTCACAGACAAGTTGGTTGTTAAATTTTATTTTTATCGGGGCCCACTTTCATTGGCAAATTAATTTTTATTATTTTTCTCTTTTTGACAGCTAGGGTGCGTCGAGCCTATGCATAGGGTGCGTTAACACCCTATGTCTGTGACAGCCGACGAGTAAACATTCGGTTGGGAGTTTATTATATTCTTCATGAATTTCCACAATACATGGCCATCTAAAATAGCGGAGCTACTTCGAGAACCTAGGGTGAGAGTATTGATGGAGTGTGTTTACGTTTCTGACTATAATGAAATTTTTCTAGGGAGGTGATTTTTTTATGGTCTCTTTTAATTATAGTTAATGGGTTCATTGTTCTTAGCAAATCGAACACGTCTGCCCGAGTGTGTGAAAGTATATTATTGTAGGCAAACTTCTTTAGTGAGAATCATTTTTTTGTTTCAATTTGTTGAATTTCAAGTGTCTTTCTTTTCGAGTAAGGCAAGCTATTTTGCAGATCGAACTGTATATTTCATATACTTTGTAGTGAAATAAAATTTTTGAAAGAATTTAAAGTGGAATTTAAGTTGAAAACGATTAAACCCAGATTACGTTATTACATGCGATATTTTCGGGCATTATTTTATGTTGGAAATTTGAGTTCAATTGACTTTCATACTCGTGCGCTGGTTTTCTTTGAAAAAATACCAGAAGATTGAATTTTCATTTCGTTGTTTCTGGTGTTGGCCTTGTGAGTATTTTTTGTTTAGGTTTTGTTTGTTTTTTCTTTAAGGGAAAATGGTACTCTAGTTAACTTTCGGCTTTTGTTATTCAAATTATTTGAAAAAAAAAAACATGCGTAAAAAATGCCCTTTCTAACGAGATTTTTTCCTTTCATATTATTTTTATTATCAATTCATTTTTTCTTTTAGTTATACAGTGAATGTTTCTTGGCAAAAAAATGTCTTTCCAGGATTCTTTCTAACGGGCAGGCTTGTTCTTTTGGAGAGCGTTTGTGCGCAACAACAACAACAACAACAACAACTGTTTTGGTGCAACAACAACAGAAACTAACAAAAAAGAAACGAAAGTATATATATATATATATATATATATATATATATATATATATATATATATATATATATATATTAATATCGTCTTTCGGATCTAAATTTGTTAAGGATTCTTTCTAATGATCAGGTTTGCTTTTTTTGTTGGAAAGCTGGTGAAAGTTGGTGCGCAGCAACAACAATAACACAAAAGAAGAAACATAAGCGTATATATTTTTTTAATCTTTTTAATATGAATTATCACTATTTCAGATCGAGATTTGTGAAAGATTCTTTTAACTCTAACGGGCAGGGTTGTGATTTTGAAAACGAATGCGTGAAACAACAAACAAACAAACAAACAAACAAACAAACAAAAACGAAAGCGTATATTTTTGTTATCTTTTATAAAGACTTTCACTATTTAAAATCGTGACTTGTTGATTTCTTCTAACGGGCAGATTTGTATTTTTAGAAAGCGTTCGTGTATAACACCAAACAAACAAATAAACAAACAAAAAACAGACAAAACACGAAATATGTTTCGTTCTTTTAATATCGACTGTCATTATGTCGGATCGAGATTTGTTAAGGATTCCTTCAACCGATTAGGTTTCTTCTTTTGGAAAGCGTCTGCGTGCAACAATAACAACAACCAAACAAAAAATGAAATTGTGTATTTTTGCTATTTTTTAAATCGACTGTCACGATTTATAAAACACATCTCTCTCTCTCTCTCTCTCTCTCTCTCTCTCTCTCTCTCTCTCTCTCTGTCTTTCTCTCTCCCTTTCTCTCGGGCAGTCCGGCGATTTCGACGGTGACGCGGGGTCGGTTAATGTCCGTGTCGAAGGTGCGATGTGAGTCCGATCGGAGCTCTGAAACCCCCGCCGCAGATGTTACATCTGATGGTAGGAAATCTAGGTAGTGGCGCCCTTAGCCGCGCATCAAACCTGCCGGTACGCCCTCACTCCATCGCCATAGGACTTTCACCTCTCTCCCAGCCTAGGCAAAGTAGGAATAAGCAGCTTGCCCAGTACTGATAGCATCCTCTCCGCTAAAAGCAAAAATACAGAGGCAAGGACGGGCCAGCACACATGCAATCATCCGCATCCGATGGCAGAGGCAGACCCGGGCCGAGTTGTACATCACCCTTGCTGACCGCGTCGGCACTGCGGTGCTGGTTCATCCGCTGTGCAAGCCGTTGAGATGCCTTTCTCATCCGCCAAGAGAATCGTTGACCAGGCTTGGATTTTTTTTGGGGGGGGGGGTTAGTGGGTATTACACCTTGCCCAAGGGTGATCCAGCACTGCAACAACTAAGGGGTAGTGACATTCTCCCTCAAACCCTGGAGGTCCCGCACCAGGGCCTCGTTTCCAGATGTGGTTTTACGTTATACACTGGACTAAATAATAAAATACATATACATATACATACATATATACGTATATACATATGTGTACATGTATGTACAGGGTGGGACAAAAGTCACTACCCCATTTGTACTTTAATAAACACTTATTTCTAAGTATTTTTTATTTCTATTTTTTTTTTTCAGATCTTGGAAATTAATTATGGAAAAATGCAGTATCGTCCATTACACAAAGATTGTACAATTGTTGCAATCAAAATCAAGGCTGAATAATGTATCAATTCGCCATATCGTTCTCCTGATCTAACTAGCACCGATATTTTCTTGTGGGGATATCTAAAGCAAAAGGTTCTTTCTTAGAACTGCACGCCTGTGGAACTCTGTTCCGTCTGCCTGCTTCCCACCTGACTACAATCTGATTGCCTTCAAGTCCAACGTAAACAAGTTCTAAATGAGCCTTTCTACTTAAGTTAACAAATTCACCGAATTTCAGTTACTAACGATTACTATACTATCCAATTGACTACTGTACACTCTTAATCCTTATCCTCGAGTGGTCCCTGAGCCTTGATAATGGTGAAGCCTATGTAAAAAATACTTAAGAGTCAAAACAATGAAAAGAATATTCTGTTGTCACAGCCTTAGTCATTACTCTGTTCCGTCTGCCTGGTTCCCACCTGACTACAACCTGGAGGTCTTCAAGTCCAACGTTAACAAATTCCTAATGAACCGCCCCCTTAAGTAAACACTTCACTAAATCTCCACACTAACGTACTGTACTTGCAATAACCCTTATCCCAGAGTGGCTTCCGGGCCTTGATAAGTGGTGACCACCATGTAAAAAAAAAAAAGAAAAAGAAGTTTTTTGTCAACAAGTTCCAATCTTTAATAGAGCCAAAGGAAAACATCAGTAAAGAAATTAGAAAAATAATGCCAGAAACTTTGGAAAAGGTTATGGCAGAAATAATCAAAAGAGCTCAAATTTGTGAAGCAGAAAATGGAAGGCATTTTCAGTTATTTTTCACATTGAACAATACAAGTTTTTCAAGCTTACTGCAGTAAAAGAAGTTTTTTTTTGTTTGAAATTTGGTCGAAAAATAGTTAGCGGTGAAGCTTTAAAGCAGTTCTAAACGACTAAAACTGCCACTTAACCAAAGATTCAAACACGTTAGCATGAAAAGTAATATGGTTAAGCTTAAACATGGAAAATTAAAGAACTAGTTGTTTCAACTGGAAAAGAAAAGGACAATATGTTGTAGTAAAACATATAATAAATTTATAACTTTAAATATTGCAGCATTAAGATTAAAAAAAAACAACTTATAACATTTAATCATTCTTAAGTTAGCTTAACCATATTAATTTCATGCTAGCATTTTTCTATTGTAATATATATATATATATATATATATATATATATATATATATATATATATATATATATATATATTATAGCTGAGAAGGTGATCTGTAAACTGTAATAATTGTTTGAAATTTGGTCGAAAAATGAGTGAGCGAAGTTTTAAAGCAGTTCTACACGACTAAAACTGCCACTTTACTATATATTCAAACACGTTTGAATCTATACATAAAATAATGACAAAGTTGTAATCACTGTGATAGACAGACAGAAAGAAAGAAAAACGAGAGGAAAATTCTTATCGTCTTTTTTCTCAAGTTAATTTTAAAATTATTGAACTAAGCTACCCGACAGGTGCACCCAACCCTATTTTTTATTCATATACATTTTTCATCGGACGATGATATTCATGTCAAAGTAATTTTTGCCTTCATGGATATTTCTTTCTCTACTCGCATCCCATCTTCGTCGAACTTATTTCGCCAGTGTCATAAGGCGATGATTTCCACAATTACTATTGCTATGCGACAACTCTGTCAACTTAATTAAATTGCTTGTCTCGGACGCGAATATTAGCATTTCTTTTTGCTCCCGACACGAAGAAGCTAGCAATAAGTATTTCAGACTCGTGGGCGACAACGTATCACAATCGTGCTGGGTTGGTCGGTCATCGATTTCTATGTTCAATATCAGTACTTAAGACACGTCCGTCACCTTAGGCCCTCAGCGTTTAACATAAGACTTCAGTAACCATGGTGAAAATTGTAAGAAAACGTCAGAACCATTTTTGGCAACAATTCAGAGACATATTAAAAAAGTCTAACGATTGTACAGTATAGTTAAAAAAAATAACGAAATAAAAATACAAATAGAAAAGAAATAACTGTTACCAAAGGCAAGAAAATTTAGACATTCTGTTGTTTTGTTATTACTTTTTGGTTCATTATACTTCATTCGGAGTTCTCAGAAATGAAGGGATCCATATTTATGGACTAAACTTGATCCCTATATGAGATGGATCTCTTCCAGATTGACCATTTAAATATCTTATGTACTATCTTTCTTGTGGTTTCTTAATCTTATAAGATTTTAGGCCAGGAATTCAGTTAGTCTGGTGGAATATCACACTTAACGCTGTTACTTAAGAAAACACTTGGAGAAGGTACACCATTTTTCTTATTAACCAGTGTAGGTAAATATACCAAGGAGATTTTTATTTCTGCTTCGCATCCATCCAGTTCAGTTTTGAAAGAGAAAGGATACCCCTTAGGGGTAGTAACGCGTGTAAATGTGAGGATAGGGTTGCGCAATCCAAAACCACACCTCTCCTGAATCGACACTGTTTGAGTCCAGTGGCAAGGAGAAGACCAGGACGATTGGAAACAATGCCGAGATAAGCGGAAAGCACATACAGCACCTGAAAGTCCCAAATGGTTACCCATTTAGTACTGACCAGGTTCAATGTTGCTTAACTTCGGTGATCCAGCGGGAACAGGTGTGTCAACGTGATTATGCCGTATATGTACTATGTAATTTTAAATATTTAGTTAGGGTTCATCAGTAGGGTCAAGTATCCTAATACATGGTGGTCCTGAGAAACCCCTGTGCACAGAGACGTTAGATATTCAAGAACAGTGCTTAATAGACATTCAAGTTTTTTTCTTTTTTCTTTTTCAAAATAAAAATGCTGAATATGGGGCAGCCAAACTAACTTCGAACATACCCCTGCTTTTTATTGATACAAGTCGAGAGCTATTTTTTTAGTTCCCTTAAGTCTGGATCTCTCTTGCATTTGATCCACCAGGAATATTAGGTAGGACTTCAGGTTCTTCTTCATAAGCTCTTCTATGATAAGCCTATAATAACTGGTATGATCGAAATCTTCCTATGTACTATTTAACGTGTGTTTACTAAAGTGTAAAATTTATTATGCATTCATCTGTTACCGTCGCTATTACTATACAAGTTCGAACCCTGTTCGTTCCACAAAAACCACTTTCACTTAGATAATTGGGAAACTTTTCAGGGCCCCTCCCCTAAGTATCTAATGTCTTTCGAGAAAGAATTATGACTAGAAAATTATTGGGAAAATCAATGCCAACAATAGAATCTTCAGATTTATATATGGCTAGCCTGGGTGGCCGGCGTTGCCCGGGTATTTGGAGGTGTGTGTTGGGCAAAAAAAAAAAAATAAATAAATAAAATGTGATAGTAGGCAGGCAGGCGCAAATCCGTTCCGCGAAGGATGAAAAGAACGTGAAAGAAAAAACGTGACGTCTTTTCCGTTGCGTCCATCACCAAACCGGAAGTGACGAAGGTTTAAATTTAGGCTAGGTAATCGTAAAGTAAGGATAGCTTTCGAATATATCGGCGAAAAAAGCGACTACTCCCTGTAGAAAAGTGACCAGTTGAAGATGAAAAAATTAATGTGTTTAGCCAATTTTTCGATATTTGTCGTCCGAAGGGTCGAGTTTCAAACCGAAAGACTTTCCATGAAAATCCTTCGCCTCTGTCGAAAGTTTTAGGCATACATACTAATATGCATACATACATTTAAACAGAAAGGTGAGATTTATATAATAGACTAGCCTAGGTGCCAGGCGTTGCCCGAGTGTTTGGATGTGTGTGTTGAGCAAAAAAGAAAAAAAATTGTAGTAGGCAAGCAGGCTCGAACCCGTTCCTCGAAGGAGGAAAAGATCGTGAAAGAAAAAACGTGACGTTTTTGCTGTTGCGTCTATTGCTAAAGCGAAAGTGACGAAGGTTTAAATTGAGGCTAGTCAATCGAAAAGAGGGGATGACTTTCGGAAATATCGGCGAAAAAAGTGGCCACTCCCTGTGGAAAAGTGCCCAGTTGAGGGTGAGGGAATGATTTTAGTCAATTTTTTTTATTGTATTTGTCGCGTAAAAATCCGTCGCCTCTGTCGAAAGTTTTAGATATGCAAAGATATGCCTACATACATACATACATACATACATACATACATACATATGTATATAAATATACATACATACATAAGTTTTGTTCAGTTTCAGATGGTTGTTTTAAGCATATTCAGAACCTCCCTAAAACAAGAGGAGGGGTTGTAAGCAAAACAAAAAATATATATAAATATCGTTTATGAAAAATAAACTACGGTGGACCAAATGCGCTGAAATATTTTTGTTAAATTCTGCTTTAAATTGCCCCTCCCCCATTTTGGGGAGCATGAACCCCACACACATAAACATTAAAAAACAAACTGATACAAATGGTCACCCATCTGGTATTGGCGAGCCTCAGTGTTAATAACACATTGAAATGTTCGTCACTGAAAAATAAGTTTATTTGGCCTGTTTGGTCTTCCGTAGTTTGCTTTTTATCAAGTACAAATGTAAACATTGTATCAAATCGACGCGAAATAACTGTATGAATAAGTGGAATTATTTGAAATCCAGGTACTTATATCTTAATATTTTAGCATATTCTCATGGAAGATCACACTAAAACTTAGTTAGACAAGAAATAAACAAATTAATTCTTTCAACCCACCTTTTTTTTTTTTAACTATTTATATGTTTTTTGTGCAAAACAAAAAATGTCAATAGTTAACTTTTATGAAAATTTAACATTTAAAATTTAATTAAAAATAGTAGAATAAGTGTTACATTATTCTGCTTTCTATATGATAAAATTCAGGGTTTTATCTTTCTTGAAAAAAAGTTACTCAAAAATAATGGATTTTAATAAATGTAATTTCGTTTTAAAAAACATCTTGATTTTTCGGTCATTTTTGGCGGTTACTTTTAAGCATATCATTCGTTGGCTTTGTTCGAAATATAGCTTGGTGTGTTTAATAACTAGGACTATGGCAAGAGAATATTCTTTTCATTGTTTTAGTAGTTTATTACATTTCCGAAAGAAAATTATTACAATATTGTTTAGTTTGCAACTAACAATTTAACAAAAGTATGTCTTTGCTGCGTTTTTAGTAGATTGCCCATCAGATAATGTATTTCTCATGCTTTTACGGAATTTATCTAATTTTGCAACAAGGTTATACTTTGTTGACTTCATAGGTGCAACGAAACAATATTGCAATGATTTGTTTTTAAATTGTAATAAACTACCAACTTAGGAAACCAGATTTTCGAAATTTAAAAACTATTATATATATATATATATATATATATAACTGAGACTCAATGAAATATTGAAGATTGTCGCGGAGGCTGTGAAGATATGCTGTATAACTGATATAAAACTTAAGAAGTCACCGGTAGAGCAAGTCTTTTCGTACAAGAAGTAACTAGTTCAAAATCTCTGTGCAAAAATAGGCAAATATCGTCTCTGTTTTCTGGCTTCACAGACAAGTCCATTGCATTTGATTAGAACGCCGATTTGTATTTTTAAATGAAAGAACGCTAACGAATTAACATACGGATTTTTTTTACAAGGTAGTCACAACTTATCAAGGCCCGGAAGCGATCTTGGCAACTGACTTGATGTACGTATTCCATTTAAGGTCAGGGGTACAGGTCAAGCCCAAAAGCTTATCAAAACATGGAGCTTCCCCTAGACGAGAGCCATCCATATCAATTAATGCCAGATGGGGATCAGAGGGTTGAGGATGTAAAGATAGGAGCTTGGTTTTAGATGTATTAAAAGTAACCAGCCACCTCTTCCCCCAGTGTACCACGCGCTCAAGATAAGAGGAGAGAAAATCTGAAAGAACTTTGTCATTTAAGGCTTTTGATGTGTTGCCGTAGATTGTCGTGTCATCAGCATAGATGTCAGCAAATGATTTAAGTATGTGTTTTGGGAGATCTTTGATGTATATCAGGAAAAGAGTTGGGCCTAGGATCGATCCCTGAGGGACTCCAGCATTAATATTGATGGCCTCTGATTTCTGCACATCAACCACTACTCTTCTGAGCCTATCGGAGAGAAATGATTTTATGACCGAGAAAACATTTCCAGTTATACCGTAGCTGGAAATCTTGTGAAGTAGACTCTTATGCCATACCTTATCGAAACCCTTTGATATGTCAAGAGAAATTGCCCTAGAGAGGAAGCCTTTGTCAAGAGATTCACTAATCCTATGAGATATAACTGTTAGTACATCTGCTGTAGATCTAACAGAACGGAAACCATATTGCATGTAACTAAGAAGGTTATTTCTGCTGAGGTGGTTGACTACTTCTCTATTTAATATGGATTCCAGCAGCTTACTCATGACAAACAGGAGACTTATTTGTTTTGTACTGAGAGGGAGAGGACTTATCACCTGAGTTCTTAAATACAGGGCATACTAATGAGGTTTTTCAGGGTGTTGGGAAACACTTCTCTTTAAGGCAACGCTTAAACAGTTTTGTAAGTATAGGGGCAAGTTCTAGTTTAAGCTTTTTCAGCACAATGATTGGAATGCCGTCAGGGCCAGTTGCTTTACTGGAATCAAGGTTCTTGATTAGTTTGGCGACATCACGCACAGATATTTGTATGTTGCAGAGCGTGTTGTCCGTTATAGGAGTAAATACGGGGAGTTGATGGCCTTCGTCGCATGGGGTAAAATTAGCTGAAAAGTTCTTGGCAAATAATTTGGCCTTGTCTGATGATGATGAGATGGCGTCAGGTCCATTGATGCTGGTTGGGATAGAACGCACGCTTCTGTTTAAGATCCTATTTGCTATTTGCCTAAACTGGTGGGAACCAAGCCGCTGATTCACAAACGCAACAAGTATTTCAAACATCAACTGATTTATTTTAACGTTCTCCTAACGTCATTTTTTGTTCTATATTTCGCGGTATCACGTGGCAAACTCTGCGGCTGTTTTTCCAATGTTGAACACTCTTCCGCTGTCTTCTCTTGAAAAAGGACTAATAAGTCTGAAATATATTGAGATTTATAACACCATTGAATACAACAGAAAAAAAAATTACTGTTGTTTAGAGTTAAAATTTGTGTGAAAAAGAAAAAAACAAACAACAAAAAAAAAAGAAATTTATTTCTTTTGTTTTCATTTAATTTTACTCTATATATATATATAAAAAAAAATCTCGCATTGTTCTTGGCTTTTAATTTTACCTTATAATATATACACTTGTGCCCGATATTATTCATACCCCTCAGATCTTTGAGATTTCTATAAGAATATTGCTCAAACCAGAAGGTAGACAATATTAAAGGGATTTCAAACAATAAATCAAGCATAAGCATTTAATTTAAACTCAACAAATAAATAAATTATGCAAGTTTGAAACATTATACAAAGAAAAACAATAATGGCACTAGTTCAAAATTATTCATACCTCTCTTACTAATAGTCAATAGCATGTCCTTTATTCTTAATAACTGCCTGTAACCGTTTTGGACATTTATCAACAAGGTTTTTACAAGCATCAACACTGATTTTTGACCATTCTTCAATGCAGTAGTTCTCCAAATCCCTCAAATTTCTAGGTTTCCGCTTTTTAACCTCAGTTTTCAATATGTGCCAGAGGTTTTCGATAGGGTTCAGGTCGGGACTCTGGCTAGGCCATTCCAAAACATTAATTTGATTATCCTCAAACCATTTCTTGACTATTTTGGCAGTATGTTTTGGATCATTATCCTGTTGAAGGACCCAGTTTGGTCCTAAATGAAGCTTCTCCGCATCCTGTCTAATGTTTTTCTGGAGTATTTCCAAATATTGCTCCTTCTTCATGGTTCCATCTATCTTGACCAAACTACCTGGACCACTAGCCGAAAAGGAGCCCCAAAACATTAGGCTACCACCACCATGTTTCACCGTGGGTATGGTGTTCTTTGGGTTGTAAGCTTCTCCTTTCTTCCTCCAAACGTAAGCAGCATCCATATGGCCAAACAATTCAATTTTTGTTTCGTCAGTCCACAAAATACTTGAGAAAACGGACTCTGGAAAATTCACATGGGTCCTAGCAAACTTTAGACGTGCTGCAAGGTGTTTTCCGGTGTGCAATGGAGTCCTTCTTGGTCTTCTTCCTTTCAGACCATTTTCATGCAGAGTCCTTTGCAATGTTTGCCTTGATATTTTTATGCCAGAAGACTCCAGATTTTCTAAAATGTCCTTAGTAGTGGTGGTTGGATTTGCATTAATACTTCTTACAATATTCCTGGTGGCTCTAGCAGACAGTTTCCTTTTCCTTCCTCTACCAATCAAGTTGTTTGTTGTGTGGTGGCTCTGGAATTTTTTGATTATGCTCTGTACTGTTGCTGTAGGAACCTCAAATTTCTTGGAAATTGACTTGTAACCTAAACGATCCTTATGTAAATTCACAATTTTAGTCCTAAGATCATTACTAAGCTCTTTTTTCTTCCCCATTCTAATAATTTTTATTCTTTTATTGGTTTTCAGTTGATATCATTTTAATTTCTAAAAAAATGCAAAAAAAGAAATGAAATTAATCAAAGGTTGTATAAAAGCATTCAAAATAAGAATCAAACAGGAAACAAATAGTCAGAAACTCGAGTAATACTGAAAAAATAAGGGGGTATGATTATTTTTGAACATTGCAGATTTTATAAATAGCTGTATATTTCTTTTATTACAAGTATCCCGAGATTTTAAAATGACGAAAATGATCAGAAGAGGTTTATTAAGAATATGTATCAATATGGACGTAAGCAATAAATTCTTACAAAGTTACACCTAATAAACTCAATTTTCAAGGGGGGGGTATGAATAATATCGGGCACAAGTGTATATATATATATATAATATTTGTTGTGGTGGAAATATATACATACTGTATGTGGATGACAATTAAAGCCACCCTCTTTGGGTGGAGCAATTTGTGAATATATTTTCACCTGACGCGTATTTAAGCTATTAAGCCCACCATTAATTTGTTTGGCAACAGCTGATGGTTAGAGCACTGTTGCGACGAGTGGGTGTGGATTTAATACACTCTCAAGGAGAAATATTTGTGGCACTGTTTCCTAGCCTGATGGTGAGAGCTGCCGACTATCAATACGACGGTTGTAGGTTCGATCTTCGGCTAGGGAAAAGTGTATGTCTAGCCGCACTGATGAGTTGTGATACAACGAAGCAGTAGTGTATGTGGATTACAATATAACTATATATATATATATATATATATATATACTTATGGAAAATTCGTTCCAGCAGAGTGCTCTATTTAAAAACATTCGAAAGTATATACCCGACACTCCCAGGTTTTCAATCAAATAAGTGATTCCATGATTTCTATCCCCATCTTGATTTTTGCCATTTTCATAAGGTTTCTATTATTGTGTTACTTGGTTTATTTGCAGTGTCTATTGTCATTATTGTAGCAATTGCAAGTTACGCACCCGTTATATTGTGGGGGTATATATATATATATATATATATATATATATATATATATATATATGTATAGCAGGTATATATAAACAAACACCGAAAATTTTACATGTTATCTATATAACATTGTATACATGTACGTGTCTGATTTCATCTCTAGTGTTCGTGGTTGTCCATGTAATGTTTTGCAGACGGAGGGTTTAGTCACTTGGTTTTTAAGATACACTCAATATACTAACTTTTTACGATTTTCCTGAAAGTAGATCATATGTTGGATTTATGGAAGCGTAAATCATCCATTTTAGTTTATAAAAATTAAACGGGAAATAACACCCATGTATGCAAACCGAATAACTCAGATAAAAAATAAATACACTTACTTTCGTATTTACAGCAAGTGGTGTCGACTAATATTAATCAGAATAAAATATAAACAAAATTAAAAATAAATTTTAAAAAATTAAAAAGAAATCAATTTTAAATAATACTTCTTAATGGAACAATAAAATCAATTTCATTTCAAAAACAGTTAATAACATTGAGATAATTATTAAAATATATTTTCTTTAATGTAATATGCAAATGAGGTTACTTCTTGAATGTAGATTTCCTTAGAATTAATAGTATGTATAAATATAATTCTAGAATTAAAGTATGTAAACATACGTTTTTAATATAAAACATTAGCCTGTGGAACAGTGTAGCTTTTGTCTTTATTAATCAAACGGTGAACAAACAGACTGGAATACGACTTATTACATTAGAAAATAATTTTTATAGTGGTTGCAATAAGTATCCGATGCAAAGCAAAAACTTTATTTTTATTACGCGTAAACAAAAATGTATGATAAATACAAACCTCGTATCAAAAGTCATACAAAAATTCATTAGAATAGCAATTTGTTATCGTTTTTGCTTTCGTATAATAAAATTAGATTAACTTTTTGCTTTTTATCGGATACTTATTGCACTCTCTCTCTCTCTCTCTCTCTCTCTCTATATATATATATATATATATATATATATATATATATATATATATATATTCACCTATGCATGGAGTAGTGTTGTCATATCTTGGTTGGTGCATCTACCACTACTCTCTCTCTATTGGAGAGCGTCCAAAAAGGGCCTCCAATCTAATAGTATCCAATTGTCAACTGGGCTCCAACTACTGTATCATCGCTTCAATGTTGCATCCTTGTTCATGTTTTATAAGCATTTTAATGGAATGTAATCTGTACTCAAATGAAGTAGTTTAAAGGTAATGTAAGCCAACATCTTGTTCATCTCTCTTAGGCATGGTCCCAATTACTCGTCCCTTACGTCCAAGTGGCGATATGCCTTGTTTGGGGGTTAAAGTGAGTAATATATATATATATATATATATATATATATGGCATAATGCCATTCCCTGCACCCTAGAACGTAGAATCTGCACCATCATCACGGACAAAAAAAAACCTTCGGATAATCCGACTCAAGGAACTACGAATAAATCTAAGAAAAAGAAAATACCCACCACAACTTATAGACAAAGCGATCCAACTTGCGATAAATATACCAGTAGAAGATTTGAGAACCCCTAAAGAACGAAACAAAGAACAAATCCTAACATACGTCTCCACACACAACACAAATAACCCAGAGCTTTTCACAGAGATAACGAAAAACCTCGTCCTACTTAACCTAAATAGCAAACTAAACGACTTCCTTAAAACAACAAAAATAATAAAAAGCAAACGTCAACCCAAAAACCTAGAACGCATTCTTACTTCATCCAAACTAAATCAAGACACAACAAAAGGAGTCACAAAATGCAACAGACAACGATGTGGAGTCTGCAACATAATATTAAAGGGAAACATACACATTCACGAACCCCATACAAACATCAAAATCGCGGAAAATAGACACCTGCATGTTTCACAGCATATACACACATGCAGTGGAGGCAGATTCGAGATAATGCCCAACTTCCAAACTGACAACTACTTCTACTTACTAACACAAGAAAAAGAAACTTCATAGCAAAGTTCACCCCATAGGTAGGCAAAACACAGAATACACTTACACGCATGCATACTCAGGTAGATGTGCACCCTCACACACGAAACAAAAGAAGCACAATAAAGCACGCGCACACTTTCACGGGTGCGCACACCCATATCCAGTATAATACGATTTCCCTAAACTAAACAAACAATTAGAAATTATACGTGTGTATGTGTATTGTATGTGTATGTACGCACATATGTGTATATATATGTGTGTGTGTGTGAGTATGTATGCGTGTATGTGCGTATATATATATATCATCTGTTATCTATCGTCCATCGTGTTTGTATGTGTACGTGTACTTATATTTGGGTGACTGAATACATGTATACATATGTGCTGGTATTAGGAAAGAAAGAAAACTTCAACCAATATATATGTAAGGTATGGGTGTATGAATGTGTATGTGTGTGTGTTATTGTGGATGCGTGTGTCCATATATGTATGGGTGGATGGATATATACGCACCTCTATGTGTGTGTGTGTGTATATATATATATATGTGCATATGTATTGGTGGGTAAATGCATTCGTGTATGTGTGTATATGGATGTTTGTGTATGTGTGAGCCCCTGCATATGTCTTCATATATATACATGTGTGTATGTATGTGTGTGTGCCTGCATACGTATGCGGATATATGTGAGCGTGTATGTACATACATGTATGTATATATATATATATATATATGTGTATGTGCATGTATATGTATGTGTGTGATTATGTGTGCGTGTTTGTGTATATATATCATCCCCTGCCTATTCTCCATCTTAATTATGTGTGTGTGCGTGTACTTATATTTGAAGTACATGTATGCATGCGTGTTTTGATTGGAAAGACAAAAAATGTGTATATGTATGTATATATGTGTATGTGCATATATATGTATGCGTGTGATTATCGGTGCGTGTGTGTGTATATATCATATGCCTATTCTCCACCTTACTTATGTGTGAGTGTGTGTGCGTGTACTTATGTTTGAATGATTAAGTACATATATGCATGCGTGTTTTGATTGGGAAAGACAAAAAAAAATTAACCAATATGGGTGGGATGTGTGATATATAAGTGAGTGGATGTCTGTGAGTACGTGTGTGAGTGTGTAGGTGGGTGCGCTCATATGTCTGCTCCTACATATATTTATGTGTATATGCGTGTATATATGTATGTATGCCTGCGTGCGTGCATATAAATGTGTATATGTATGTGTACATGTATGTATATGTATGTGTGCGTAATTGTGTGTGAGTGTGTACTATACATAGGGAAAGAAAGCCATAAAAAACATAAAAACCTTCACCAATTGAACCAAAAGCCCCTGTTTGAACTCAACGTTGACTGGACACTACCAACATTAGTGTTGGAGACAGAATGTCTAAGACCGCATCACTCTGAAAAACACATTTAGTATCATCAGATGTAAAAATAACATTTCAAACTCTCATTTAAAAAAAAAACCTTTTTACGAAAATATCTGAAGATAGCGAAACAAAGCTTGAAACGCGTTATAAAAATATTTTTAAATAAAAATATGATAAAAGGCTGAAAACACACACAATTGTTGATGGCTACACTCATATATATATATATATATATATATATATATATATATATATATATATATAGTCTTGGAAGTTTTTAACCTTTAAAACTATAAAAAATAAAAATATTATGTTTTATCATTCGTTAGAAAACTATTTAGTCAGTAACTCATTCAATAACATGCAATCAGTGCATCAACTTTCTCTCTCGAATTCACTATAGTACCAGTAATAATTTATTTTTTAAGGAATCATCAGTTGTTTACTATGAAACACTGTTTCGGACATGTAAAAACAAAACAGTACATTACATCATGGCTCCCCAGCAGTGTTGATCAAACACCACTTCCCCTAATCGTAGGGGAAAAACATGTTACAAATATTAGATCTAGTTTCCTATTCTTAATTACTCTATCTAACCTATTTATGTTATAAAAATGACTTTCTTACCTGTGAGATTCACCTCATTCCAAATTCAAAATGGATATATTTTTTTAATTTACCAGTTTTGTATTTATAAGATTAGGATCAATCAATTTGACTACTTATCACCCCCTTACTATGATTAGTTATTTTTATATTTACATTCTTATTTATTGAAAATAAAATATTTATTGAAAATAAAATATATATAAAGGTTAAAAACATTTATAAATATATACATTTTTTAATACATTTTATTTTATACATTACTAATATAGTTTTGGATTTCCGTTATTAATATATTCTGGTTAATTTTATACGATTCAAAAGCATCAGGATAACGAACATATACTTTATTTAACTGTTTAAATATATTAGTTTTATCCCCACCTAAGTTTATCATCCTTAAGCTAGAAACTGGTGGTATAAAATCTATTAATTTTAAAGTAACGCGAACTATTCTCAAAAACTCTGACATAATGGTTCCGTAAAACATAAAAAAGGGCGGATACTATCTTTATGCGGCATACGCACTATTTGAAAGGGGAGAGTGTTTCTTTTATCAAATATTTTATAAAGAAAAATCCCATCCTCCAATTTTATATCTAAATCCATAAATGTAGCCTGTTGATTACTATAGAATTTTCTTTTCTGGTGGAAAATTATTTATTTGATTTACAATTAATTTAAATATTTTAGATATAACTTTACTTAAAGGTTTAGTAATGCACGTCTTTGAAACTACAAGAAACCTTGCGCTAACTGACTTTGTGTGCATTTTAGGTATCCAGTACATACATGGAAGTTATTTTTTTTCTTCTAACTTTAATCATACTTTTTCACTAATAATACTATTATTAAGAGTAATGCTATCTAAATTAATATTACTTACTTTATAGGTATCTGAAACGTTTCTTGTAATTCCTACTTCTATCAATAAACGTTGTATATAATATTTCTTACATATAAAAGCTATACTGTTTGCCGCTTTATCAATAGGAACTATTACAAACTTGTCTTGAAGTATTTTAAGTTCCTCCAGCATTTCTACATTTTTTAGAAGAGGGTTATTTTTTCAAGGTGTTGAAATGTTTTTATACGTTTAACATTTTCATTTACGCATTCAAGTATATTATTTTTCAATGCATCAAACGTAGACTATGCTAATTTATGTTTCTTTACCATAGACATAATAAAACCTTCTAGTGATTTAGTTACTTCTTTAACGCATTTAGTGTAATTTAGGCATTTAGGCTCTCTATAATTGGGACCTTTACTAAGGAGTTTTCTTAATGTAGAATTTTTTACTATCCTTAGATTTCCTTTAATTACATGTTTTATCTCATTATTACGGAAAGGATAGGAATTACATTCACATTCTGGAATATTTATAATATGATTTATATTTATATGTTCTACCGTTTTTTTTTTAATAATTGAAAACCTTATTACGTATAGTTGGCCCTAGTTTATATGTAACTATTGGTTTTTTGATTGTTTGTCTGTAGCTCATTAGGTAGTAATTGTATGTTTTTATTTAATATTTTAGGTACATTTATACCATCAAACACCTTTATTTCAATGCAAACTACACAAACACTTCCAGGTTTCTTTTTTATACCTTTCACAGGTTGCTTATATAATTTAGTGTCGATAATATCCAAAATATAATCATACCATTGAATGAAATAGTATTATATATCGTATCCGGTTGTAATAATATTTTCGATGCTATTTCTTTGAAAACCTTCTTTTTTGTTTGAATAAGCAGTTTTCTAATTTAATTAAAATACTCAGAAATTTGATTAATAATAATAATATCTTTAATTTTACTAAAAAAAAAAAACCCTCGCATGAAATTACTAACTCTCTATTATTTCTATTAACATAAGTTCTATCTCTAATACCGTAGCGAGGCAAACCTGGATATAATCGACCTATATTTTCGGAATCTTGTAGGTTATTTTTTAACGTTAATATTCAAATTATATGGGTTAATTACTCGCATTTTTTTTTAATTAGTTCATCTTCCTTATCCTTAAATATGTTCAGGATATCGTTATCTACATTTCCTAAACTATTATATCCGTTTCTTTCAATTATTTGTACGGAAAAAGACGACTGACTACATCCCTTAGTACTAGTCCTATGCCAATTCTCATATATATATATATATATATATATATATATATATATATATATATATATTCAGATTATATATGTATTCATATTATATATGTATATTCAGAATATACATATATACATATACATATTCATATTATATATATATATATCAACAATAATCTTCTATAATATAAATCTCACCTGTCTTAATGTATGTACGTTTGTTTGTAGTTTGTATGTATATTTATATGTCTGCCTAAAACTTTCGATAGATGGACGGATTTTCACGAGATTTATATCATTTTGAAGCCTGACCCTTCGGCGACAAATATCGAAGAATTGGCTAAAAGCATTCATTCCTTCACCGTCAACTTGCCACTTTTCTACAAGGAGGGGTTGCTCTTTTCATTCGTCACTTCCGGTTGACGATGGGTGCAACAGCAAACACGTCACGTTTTTCCCTGTCTTTCTCTTCTTACGAAGCGGTACGGGCTCGAGCCTGCTTACTACATCTGTTTTCTTTTTGTTTTTTTTTTTACCTTTTTTTGCGCTAGCAATTTTCCTTTTTATTTTCACTTAACCAACATTCTTAGACACACCTCCACTTTCTTTGTTGCCTTCGCGTCACAGGTTTGAACCTGGCTGCCTACTACAATTACCCGGGCAATGCCCGGCACGTAGGCTAGATTATAATAATGCGCAATTGCTTCGAGCTTCAAAAGCAAAAAACAGTCGAACATCCTCCGTTGTTATCATGACTAATTTGTGCTTATCCCCATAACGAGGTCAGCTTGGTTCTATGAAATCTCGCGATGCACATCGCCCAACGCCACCGTTGAATACATTATATGATGAATTTGTCCCTATTGATTAAACCGGCGGGCAAACGATCTCACTCATTAGGTGAAGAAAAAATTTATTGGTTCATTTCCATTAGAATGACTTTCTTAACAAATCCTATTCTACGCAGAACACAGACAAAATGGTGATAAATAAGACATTTCTTCATTCTATCGGGGATTTGCAATAGACACAATGCGTTTCATAGATTGACACTTGCGGATCAATTTACTTTTAGCAGAGTTGATGAAGAAGTGGTTGCCACTGGCAATTATATCCGGTTTCGTATTGTCGAAAAACAGTTTAACATTTTACGTGAATTCATAAAATAGGTTTCCGTTATTACAGTACTTGAGTCTAATATATATATATATATATACATATATATATATATATATATATATATATATATACATATATATATATATAATTACTTAATTTAATCACATAAATTAATACACTAAAGTATAAAGTTATGCGTAAACTTAAAGTATTTACTTCAGCAGTGCTCAATACGTGGGTAGAGCTAGTTAGTAAGTTATAAAATATATCTGCAAATTAAGCTACACAGAATGTTCCGCCTGATGAATCCTAGCGTGGATGAAACGCGGAATATTCTGTGTAGCCTAATTGGCATACATATATTTTATAACTTTATATATATATATATATATATATATATATATATATATATATAATAGGTTTCCCTTATTACAGTACTTGAATCTCTCTCTCTCTCTCTCTCTCTCTCTCTCTCTATATATATATATATATATATATGTACATATATGTATATATATCTACATATATCTATATATCTATATATATATATATGTATGTGTGTGTGTGTGTGTGTTTATGCGTGTGCATTTATTGTAAGTTATATACTAGCAGGACTCGTGTATCGGCATTTCCTGGTGGAAAAAATGACCCAAATCCAGAACAGTTCTAGTGAAGCACCCTCCCTGAAACAAAATTACACTTGATTATCTAGTGCATTATCATATGTTAGTCTCATAAATTACTGAATTAGTATGAATTAATAGCTAACAATAATGACAAAAAAGATGACAGCAATTGCTAGTAATAGCACCTATCGGCTAAAGAAATTTTCGGACGCTGGTGGCAGTTGCGAAACTAAAAGCATATTGCTTTTACTACCGTGCATTGTCTGGTAGTGGCAAGTAACGGAATCCACTGGCCATAATTGTTTGTGCTGGTTATTACTGGTGATAACTCTTGCCTTAGAGCGCTACTTTCCTTTAGAACTGTTACTGCATTGAAGTGAACGAGATTCACTGGCGGCCACGACCAGTATCGGCCTAAATTCGACTACTTCAAAAATAAAATTTTCTGTCAATGGATGCCAGTGGCGAACACTTTTGGTCAATAGCGTGTAGTGTTGTTTTAAGGCGTTTGGTGTTCACAGGCTACTTCTGCAACAGTTCATTGTCAGGCACGTCGTCCATTAGATTAATCCGAAATGGTATTGCCTGTCTTCAATTGTTGGGCACTGTCATCCAATGGCGGTTATAACTGTTATCTGCGGTAATCTTGCGGTAGTGATATTTTTGGTGATTACTGTCACTTGATGGCAATGGCGGGTACTGCCGTTATTCATATATTGAGGGGTTTAACTGTTGGCACCGATTGCTTAAACAACTCTTTGTCACTGTTGTCAAGTGTCGAAAAATGGTAGCCATTACAGACGAAGTTTTCGTTGCGGTGTAAATGTTATGTGTTTTTTACGCATGAATAATACAGGCCGTGCTATATTTTTCATATTATATTCAAATAAAATAAATGTGTACACGGTTATTATTGCTTTTTGAATTGAGTTGTTAATCCAGTTAACATGTGGTCAATAAATAATAACATTATTATTTTAACTGGGTCCCTTCTCTGCCTGGAGACTTATATCATGCAACTCGTACATAATTACTGTTACTGGCTTCGAATCCTTCGACCGACAGTAACTGTCACTTCCCTTAATACTGCTTGCGTAAGCATAGTGTCTGTAGGTACAAATAATTAACATTTATTCATTCCAAAAATGTAATAGAAATTTAATATTACGCTATATATATATATATATATATATATATATATATATATTTAATTTCCTATCTCTCTTTCCGCCCTGTCTATTTCTCTCTCGCTCTCTGTATACATGCATATATATATATATATATATATATATATATATATATATATATATATATATACAGAGAGCGAGAGAGAAATAGACAGCCCTGTCTATTTCTCTCTCGCTCTCTGTATACATGCATACATATATATATATATATATATATATATATATATATATATATATATATATATATATACAGAGAGCGAGAGAGAAATAGACAGGGCAGGAACAGAGATAGGAAATTAAATACAGACAAAGGCAGACTATCATAAATACATGTGTTGGAAAATATGAATGTACTAGCACGTATATGAGAAAAAGTAAGTATAACTAAGCGAAAGAAATGAAACAAAACCTTACAATTTCAAAACGAATCGTCCGTTAAAATAGTCGGTTTTGTGTTCAATTAGAGATGTGCAGTTGGCTTTCAGAGACGCTTTTGTTCATTAGTTTTTCCGTCTGCATCACTCAGGTTTTATGTCACCGGCTTTCAAGTTTAAAGTAATACGCGTTTTCCTTTTTCTCCTTAACACGGATTCTATCCTAACAACAACAACAACAGCAAAAACAACAGCAGCAGCAGCAGCAGCAGCAACAACAACAACAAAAATAGCACAATATTAAAACAGTTTTATTTATCGTAATATGTGAAAGAGAAAAACGTAATAGTCCAAAATACAAATAGAGACACAATGACGAAAAGAAATACACAAAGCACAAAAGAACTTAATTCAACGGAAATCGATAAAACGCTCATATGTTATATACGAGGTTGCTTCAATAAGTTAACAGATTTTTTTCTTATAGATACCTTTACTGATATGACACACGGACTAATCTCCTCTGGCTGTAATGCACTCGTTGTGCCGTTCCAACAACTTGTGGAAAGCCACGTGGACGCCCCCTTGTGTGATCGTGTCAATGGCCCTTGTCAAAGACAGTTTCATCTCCTTAATTGTCTCATAATGACAGTCTCTGAGGGTTTACTTGAGCTTAATGAATAACACAAGTCACAGCGAGCAAGGTCCTGAATATAGAGAGGGTGAAGGACTGTCTTTATGCCCATATTGGCCAAATAGTATGTGACAAGGATGGAACACCCTTGTGACAAACTTCACGCTAATCTTCTGCATTTTCCGTTCCTCGCGAATAATTATGTTACAGCTCCAACACTGACAGCAAACTGTGCACTTATTGTCTCTATATATGCATGACGATTCTTACCCATGAAATTCTTAATTTAGCCCATCAACTTTGATGTTCTGACTCTCTTACACGTTCCACACCCCTTATTATTTGTAACAGACTGTTTGTCTTCGTTGAATCTCTTATGCCAATAAAAAACTGATCGAAATTCATGCAAGATGGTTCAAAAGTAGTCTGAAGCATCCCATACGTTTATTCTGAATTTTCCCAAGTTTATAACAGAATCTGATTGTATATCATCTCTCTAAAGTGTCCTTATGTCCAAATTGCGTTTTAGAACTTCACCAGCTGTAAAAATCAGGCTTTAGTAAAGTGTACTTTAAATTATTTGTTGTACCTGTCAAATTGTAATCTGGAATCATAAAAATCGGTCCCTTATCTCATTAGATTCCTAGCAATAACATGCTGAATTTTCAAGAGTCTACGACAATTAAAAATGCCTGCACCAAAAAGAGTCTGAAAACTTATTGAAGAGAGGCCGTGTGTGTATTTACCAAATTAAAAGGTTTTATATGTTTTTATACCAATGGAATCCCCTCTATGGGAGGTTAACCGGTTTCATCTTAAACAGGAAGTATCAATGGAATATTAAATTTATAAGCGGTCCTCTAGTCGCATGTATATCCCGGTCAGGGAAGAGCAATATGTTAGAGTTTTTCAGGGGTCAATATTCTCCTACATACAGTGCCTAGTATTTCTAAATCGTTACCCATTTGGTACTGAAAAGACTCAACGTTTCTTACTTTCGTTGGGATAAAAAAATACTGCTGTGTCAACGTGATTATGCCGTTGTTTTAGGTACTAATAAGTCACAGTTTATTAGGAGCCAATTATAACTCGAAGGTAAATGTTAATAAGATTTTTTTTTCAAATGGACGGCGAGACAACATTGAGACGATTAGTATCTATGGTTGACATTAGGCAGAATTCACATGTTTAAGACGATTGCTAAACAAGCATTTCGCAACGTTGGAATCGAACATGGCCAGGTGGTAATAAACCGACAAACATCACTGTAGTATTGTGTAACTCTTCTAATGGAAGTGTAGGTTAGTTTTACGTAGACAGAATGATTTACAGTAATCCTATCTAGACAAGCGTTTGCTGTCAATGTTTTATACCAGGATGAGCATGAATGAAAACTAAGTCACCATGAATATGCCTGTAACAAAGCGCGTTACAGTCACGTCTGAGAAAACCAGCAGCAACCGAAAGATATCATTTTATTTTATTTTTGGTGTTGTTTTCATATGGTCGGTTAGCGTTTGTTGATCATGTGGATTAGCTTTCACATTCAAGGGTTTTATTTTATTTTTTTTTTACATGGGGGTCACCACTTATCAAGGCCCGAAGGCCACTCAGGGATAAGGGTTATTGCGTGTACAGTAATCAATGGGATAATATCGTAGTAACCGTTAGCAATGGAGATTTGATAAAGTGGATTACTTAAGGGGGTTTTGATAGAGTGTCTTACTGAAATGGGCGGTTTGTCAGGAGTTTGTTTATGTTGGATTTGAAGACGTCCAAGTTGTAGTCAGGTGGGAAATAGGCAAGCGGCAGAGAGTTCCACTGGCGTGCAGTTCTAAGAAAGAAGCTTTGCTTATGGTCTGTTTTCAGCATAACCGTTTGCTGTATAATCTCCCCTTAATTCCGATTTCTTTATTTCAAGTTCTTCCGGACTGCTCTTAGTTCTCCTACAATTACTGGCATTGTACTGATTTTCCCCAGATTCCATAGTTCTTTCAGTTTTCTTGAAAGTTCCGCATATTTGCCAATATCGCAGGAAAAATTGTGGGATCCTTTTTTCGATCCTGTATATCTTATGAAACTCTCTACCTCTATAAGAGTCAGGTACGTCCAAGGATGAAGTACTGTGACCACATCTTGGCAGGCTCTGCTATAAAGACCTTATCCTGCCTTGAGGGTTTAAAATAGCCTTAGTAGCCTTGTGTCATTCGCCCATGTATGGAGTATTACTATCACATTTGGGCTGGTGTATCTGCTGCTAGTCTCTCGCTCCTAGACAAGGTTCAAAAGAGAGTCGCCAATCTGATAGGCCCTGAACTGGCATCTAAGCTTCAGCCTCTGTCCCATCGACGAAACGTTGTATCACTCTGCCTGTTATACAAGTATTTTAATGGTGAATGCTCTCACTAACTGCAGACACTTGTGCCCCCACGACGTAGACACCCTCAACAAACCCGACAGGCAGCTAAATCCCACCCCACGCAGTAGAGATCCCTAGATGTAAAAGATCTTTCTACGTCAGTAGTTTCTTCTCCAAAACCGCTAGACTCTGGAATTCCATTCCAGGCCCCTGCTTCCCCAACTGTACTGACATTCAGAAGTTCAAGTGTAACGTGAACCGACATCTTGCTGCCAAAATCCCAATATAGTGCCCCAGTAGTTACTGCCCCTGATAGTACCCCCTACACCAAAGCGGCAATGTGCCTTGTTAGGGGTGAAAATGTAATAAAAAAAATAAAAATAAAATCGTGTTTTGCAGCTGGGGGGGGGGGTTCTTGATAGCAGAACGTAGTGTTGAAAGTTTGGCATCGTTGTCTCTTGTTTTTCTTTTCAATGATAACGTGATGGATAATGGTAGCCAGAATAAATAACTCGCGGACGTACCAAAGTATAAGATATCGTTGAAAAGAAAGGCTAATAAAACGGTTAAAAATAGACACACGCAAAAGAATGCAATTTTCTAGATTCCTTGAAGGTACGAGCTTCAATGAGAATATCGTTAACACACAGAAAAATTGTTTTCGTATAGAGTCATATAGAAGATTATTAATTGTTAAAGAAAATAAAAGTTTTCTCAACCACCTTTGTGGGTTTCCCTCTCACCCGATCGTCGGCTGGTCGTTAAATAACTGATAGAATATCAATAAAATTATGTTTACATTTTATTGTTTACATGAGGTTCAAATATTAAGCTGGAAAGAAATAATCCATTATTGATCCTCAAACTAGTATCTATTCACACGAAACGGTAAACGTCAGCAGAAAGCTTAAATGAAAGCTAAAAACCAAGAAGCAACGTTTCCACACGTTCAACACTCAGACTTATTCTTATTTATTTCTTATTTATTTATTATTTATTTATTATTTATTACCGTTTGGGGCCCGTGGTGCAGTGGATAAATACGTTGAATCTCTACTGTTCTAGGTCAGAATAAGAAACATCATCAATATTAACACGATTTGTTCTGATATAAAATAAAGATGTCGTTTTCTTAACATAAATTCACAAAAATCACGATGATCTTAAAATCCATAAAAATCCCAAAAATTTCAGCTGAAGCTTCGTAGCATAACACTATCCACATCCGATCATGATTCATAGAATTGGAGGTTCAATCTCCAATACACTCAGCTACACTGATGACCTGTGGTACAGCGAATCGCGTGTCTGGTGATAAATATGTTTTATTTTTATTAATATAAACAAATTTACAAGGTCGCGACAGTGGACATATTTATGTTTCGGACATATGATCGGTTAAAGCCACAACTCCTCGTCAGGCGACGATAAAACGGTTGCTTTCCGCAGATTAAATCAATCCTGACTTGTTCCACAGAAGAAACCAGTTCTCAAAACTGATGATTGGTTTCTCCTGTGGAAAGCAGTTCTTTTTTTAAGTTGCCTTATGAGGACTTGCGGTTTTAACCGACCATTTCTACGAAACATTACCATGGCAAGCGTCGTGGCCTTGTAAATTTGTTTATATTAATAAACATATATCTTGCGCTTCTTTTACTGAGCACTCTTAATAAACTCGTTAAATTCATTGATTACCACTTTTAAACCCCTATAAATGGGTATATATATATATATATATATATATATATATATTTATATATATATATATATATATATATATATACAAAGTTATAGATGCTTAAAAGTGATAACCAATGAATTTAACGAGTTTATTAAGAGTGCTCAATAAAAGAAGCGCAAGATATTACATATATATATATATGAGTCTGTGTGTGTGTTAAGAGTTGATATATATATATATATATAAATATATAAATATATATATATATATATATATATATATATGATATAACGTTATCTTACCTGATTTTCGAAGTCAAAAACAAATGAAAAAACAAGACTATTATACCCTTACTATACTATTGTCTCGAATTTATTTTATCTCAGTATTGTTTTTGAATAACTTTTTTTTTCCGGCAAGAGACATTTTTAAATTGAATACTTTTTTTATTTTACTCAATCGGATATGCTTTATGATAGAATTTCATTCTTCTGAAAAGCTAAATATCAAGGACTACATTTTCTTTTGTAAAAAAACAATACCATTTTTCCTTTTTTTAATCCTGATTAAAGAGTGGTGGGTGCAACTAGTCTTAAATAGATCTTGTGTTTTAATGTGATTGATTTCTCAATTCCTCTGATAGTTCATTCAATCTCTCAGACATGGATGACTTCTTCAGAGCTCGTCAAATTACTTCGCCCTAGTTCCGTACGCTGTTTTTAGCCTAAAAGTAAAATAAAATAAAAACCTAAAGGATAGAGAATTTCATGCGACCAAATCAGTAGAAAGAAAAAAACAGTGTAATTTTATATAAGAATATCCTTCCTTCTCTTTGTAGAGATGATGGGCGTTTACTTGCAGGCAAGAAAAATAAGTTTATGAACGTTGCCTGTTCATCAACCTTAATAAGATAAAGAAATCTTAAGGAGATGAAGAGGAACAACATTCTTTCATCGTTCTGATAATTTAGGGAAATTTTTCTATAGATGATCGCACAGGACAATGCATGAAGCAATTTTAGTAGCTACAAATACCACAATAAAAGCATAAACTAGTCATTTGTAAAGTGACACAGAAAACAGCAATTCTTCTCCTTTTGTCAGAAACACCGCTCAGGGAATTTGAGGACTAAAAAGAACATAATGTAAGCGTAGGTTATGAAACTGCGCTGCTTATATCCTGACAGTTTGTTTCTATATCAAAATGTGACATACGCGCGAACTGGTTAGTTTATTGCCTGAGAATGTCGGAATTTTCCTTCCTAGTTCTTTTTTGTACCTCTCCCAAGTGCGCTCCTGGGGAAACGGGTTTCCCCTGCTGGAATGATGCAGCATTTATCTTTGGCAGCCAAAGTCGCTTATCTGTATCATTAAGATGTGTTCAGGTAAGATTAATTACATAAACGGCGCGCGGTCGCATCTGTATCTTGGTTAGATGAGCTCAATCATGAGGACGCTTGATTTTATAATTTCTGTAGAAAAAAATGTCTTCCTCCTCAATACAGCACATATTATTCTAAAACGACTATCAATTTGGTACTAGCCAAGTTCAACGTTACTTAACTTCGGTGATCTAACGATAACTAATGTTTCAATTTTATTATGCAATATACTGATTTTCTTATATTGAACTGATTTTGTGACATATCTATGCTATCGTAGAATGTACGAACATGTCATCATCATCAGCAGCAGTTCGCCGAATTTCGACGATGACACAAAGTGGAGTATACTTAACACATGTGGCGTAAATGTTAGACCAACACAATCGCTGTCTTGAACTGAAACGTATGTAAGCCACCTTAGGTCTGAACCGTGCCTTGTGGGGATGCATTTTTCTCTTCCCTGCAACCTCTTTCCCACAGAAGAGACGTAGCGGGCCTGTTCTTGTTCTATGGTTATTTCCATGGCAAATGCTCGTCTGAACTCCATTCTCTGGTCTCCTCTCGCCAATCTTTTAAAAAAAACCCCGACTAGCTGAAACCACTGTCAATAATTTTCCCCACTCCTTATCTGTGCCTAAATCAAAACGTAGATTCCATGAACAAAGCTTCTTTCTTAGAACTGCACGGCTGTGGAAACCGAAAAATAAGAACGACAATTCGAATAATTGACAAATTACAAAAAACGCTCATTAAGCAAGAACACTTCATGCCATTCAACAATATATATATATATATATATATATATATATATATATATATATATATATACATATACATGTGTGTGTGTGTGTGTGTGTGTGTAGGACATAATTACGTTAACCCACCGGTTCTCATTAGATCACCGAAGTTAAGCAACGTTGAGCCTGGTCACTACCAGATGGCTGACCAATTTGGGAAGTCCAGGCGCTGTGCGTAGGAAGAGGTCGACACTACTCTGCAAGAGTTGAAAACCCTAACGTCGTCATCTCCTCTTAAGGGGTATATATATATATATATATATATATATATATATATATATATATATATATATATAATTATGTTTTTTTACTATATTAATTACGACCGGGGATAGTTTGTGAATTTCATACTTCTTTGGGACCTCCCCATTTGAAGGAAATCGGTTAAACCCGCAGAGGGTTAGTACTGTTTCCATTTTCATACCATGTGCTCAGTAGCAGCAATCCGTCATGTTCCGACAATGAAACGGCGTGGAGTATACTTAGCACTTGTGACGTAAATGTGACGCCAACCAACTCGCTCTCTTAAAAGCCCTGCAACAATTGACACATATGCAGGTTGTCTCAGTAATGTAGGTAATGACTCCAATATGCGAAACCTCTTGTTCGCCCACAACTGCACATTCCTTTTCCTTAGCGCGTATGGGCGTCAGCCATGATTTTCTTCCAAGACACACGGTCTTCGGCCTTTTTGTTTCATGTTTTTTGTACTATAAATATAAAATAGATACATCGATAGGCATGCAAACGTATGCACACAAGCAAAATAAAAAAAACTAATCTTTGATAATCAGCGTATGTGATGGTCAGAGTATATAATGTTCAGCGCATGTGACGTTCAGTGTATATGATGTTCAGCGTATGTGATGTGCAGCGTATATGATGTTCTGCTTATGTGATGTTCAGCGTATATGATGTTCAGCGTTTGTGATGTTCAGTGTATGTGATGTTCAGCGTTTGTGATGTTCAGTGTATGTGATGTTCATCGTATGTGATGTTCATCGTATGTGATGTTCAGCGTATGTGAAGTTCAGCGTGTGTGATGTTCATCGTATGTGATGTTCAGCGTATGTGATGTTCAGCGTTTGTGATGTTAAGCGTTTGTGATGTTCAGCGTATGTGATGTTCTTCGTATGTGATGTTCAGCGCATGACGTTAAACTACATAACGTTAGAAGACCCTAATTTGCGTTCTTTTGAGATAGGGCGTCACAGCATTTCTTACCAATACTCTTATGCCCACCTGACAGATTTCCAATTATGAGTTAAATAAAATTCGAAAATCCTTTCAGAAGTAATGCATCCTATTTTTTAAAACTAAATAAAGTAAAAGAGCTACGAAGACGGTTGCAGAATTATTAAAACGAGCAAACGTTCGTGCCCAAATTATATATATATATATATATATATATATATATATATATATATATATAATTTGGACACGAACGTTTGCTCGTTATATATATATATACATATATATACACACACACACACACACATATATATATATATATATATATATATATATATATATATATATATATATATATATATATATATAGTCACTATCATTTTTAATTCACTCTGTCAACAATGGGGTGGTGCCTGTGCATAGGCGTCCAGAGCGCCCCTTGTTTACTCACATATCTTTCCCCACTCTGAAATCGATGAAGCGACCCATTAACTTTTCTGACGTCAACTCTTTCTGCTTCGTAAACGTTCAACAGGCGCCGGTAAATTTTAATTCATTCAATTTTTAGCTGGGTGGAGGAATTCAATGCCGCATCTGTTTCCAACGAACGTTGATATCAGGTGTTGCTTTGTTAGCGCTAACACCATCAATATCTACAACAGAGAGAATCAACTTTAAAGTCATAAGTGCATAAGTCTAGTCATCATAAAAATGCCCCGTTCAATGACCCATTTAGGAGGAATAGAAAAATAGGATATACTACTTTTCAAACGTTACTCTTGTTTCGTTGTTATAAATTGAGACACGATTCTACTGTAACACCCGAATTCGAGAGTTTTAAAGGTGTGTTATATTATTACGTTACGTGGCGTTACACTTTACCTTAGTAATTCATAAAATAAAACTGGAAAGAAACAAAAATCTGAGTCGTCGTTATGTTAAAAGTGCAAATCGAATGCATTCATTGGTTCTTCCAGCCAACACATTTCATTATTATTCTGCAAGGTCTCTTCGCACACATATGTGCTTTTCTTTACAATCTCTGTCGTCGCCACACCGTGCCGGTGCCAGCCAGCGTTTTCTCGCTCTCAACTTTGATATATCAACCTTGCCGGCGCGCACTTTGCTTATATGTGGCACTATATCTTAGTGACCCGATTGTGCTGGTTGTTAACATCCCACCTCCTCCTCGATGGCCAGGAGGTGAGTGGGTCGTAGGCGGAATGGTACATAAGCAAAGAGAATGCAATCCCACAATTCCCTTCTTTTCTCGATCTCTTTTTCGTCCGGACAGCATGGTGTGTTATTTTCTCTTTCTGTAAACGAGAGGGGAGTACCCCCTTCTCTCTCTCTCTCTCTCTCTCTCAGCACTAGTTAAGGTTAATTAGTTTTAATTATGGAAGTTAATTATCATTTTCAAATTGTTTTGTAAAAATATTGTAATATTTTCTTGTAAAAGAAATAAATACTTAATTATATTTATTATACATATTGCAAACCGTGTTGTGTGATTTTGTGTCTACCTTTAATGTGTGCATTAAAGAACGAAGCGGGCCTGAAGACAAAGAAGGTTCCAACCAGAATGCTACCAGAGTAAAGACCTCATCTTGAGAGAATGAAGGAACCACACAGCCACATCCAACATCTCAGGTATGCTTTTCCTCTTGATACTCCAACCCTAACCACTGGCCCATCGTCACATCATCATGGGACCGTTTCTAAGAAATTAAGTGTAACACGTGGCTCGGTCACACATCAGTGACTGGCTGATCGTGTTATATCTCTCTCGGCCACGTGGAGTATTTTCTCTGCTTTTATTGTAATAAAAGCTCGCGCATACTTGTTAATTTGCATACCTCCTTAAACAGCGACTGCTGCTGCTAATATGTTCGCTAGCCAGCTATTCTTCGGCTCCTGCTGATATTTTCATACACGCCCATACACGCTCGTTTACAATGTAACGATTTGCTTTATTCTTGTAACGTAGTATACGCTTACTCACGTGTTAAGATGTCGGGACTCAACACGTTGTAGACTCCGCCGCAAAGGATACAACGACAATGAATAGGAAAGGAATTCAACTCGATATTTTAGGTTTAAACACTAGACATTTATTACCAGTTCTTTAAGGGATTGTGATCCCTCTCTCTGACCTCTCGAACGTGATCATCGGTCTGCTGCACATGTTTTTTTTTTATAACCGTTTTCTTTCTTGACGTCATCTAGCACACGGCACGGCCATTTCCATACAACTGCCATACGCACGTCTGCGCTCAGTTATATTTTCACCGGGAGGATTTAAAACTTTTCTGACAATCAGTAATCTTTATCGGACTTTGAAAGTGTTGATTCATCTATAATGAAGTCGTATTCTTGTCTGTCTGTTTTTCTGTTCACAATTTAATCAATACGTACAAAACGTACACTGTTTTGCAAATTGATTTTCAGATGAGAAAACGGACGTTTACACACTTTCATTCCAGCATGATTTCCATCAGCATCATCATCATCATCATCATCATCATCATGACGGGCTCCTTGCCCGGACCAATTTGACTCTTCCTCTCCAGAGTTTCCTGTCTTCCATCAGCTGCCTCAGATCTTCAGGTTCACAGTTGGCGCCGTGTGCTATTTGCTGGATATGCGTGGATCTAGGTCGTCCTTTGCCTGCGCGTCCGTATCGTGTAGTCCATATCACTCACCAATTTATGTTTGCTCCTCAGACAGTGACTATGATGGAACAAACTGAAATTAAAAATATCTATTAACTTTTCTCCTTGAAAACACCCTACAATGCATTAATACCCATTTTACATACAAAAACACGCGCGCTCATTTTGCCTGTATATAATAGAAGAATGATATTATCGAAGTCAAGAAATAATTTTGATTGCAGCTAAACTAACCATACATCAAGATTAGAACAATGACGGTGTTTCAATAGTTAATGACGTTGGCTGACAGGCTGGATGTGACAAGTTCGAATTAATTTCGTCCCATAAAAACACTTTCACTTGACAACCTTCACGTGATCATATAAATGACGGTAGCTCAGTGCTTAATGGCACCAAATGACAACCGACGTGTACCAAGTTCGAACCACAAAAAACACTTTCACGTAGTCCGTCCTGTTGTACATGATAACCTTCTAAAATCTTAATAGAAAGATATCGAAGAAACGAAAACCTAAAAATAATAACTCATTATATACTCGACAATAACCATAGCAGGATTTGATATATCGTAGATATATTTAAGTGCGAATAAAAAGTCACTATATTGAAATGGTGAAAATAAAAATGGATTTCTCTACGAAAGAAATTGATTCACGATAACGAGCCCCCTCTCTTTCAATAATAAAAGAAACAAAATATAAAGCCAAGCAAACAAACATTTCGTCACGTGCCTCATTCTAGAAAGGTTCATTACTGTTGCTTCTCTTAAAAAGGCGACTTCTTATTTGCTGGTTTTAATAGAAAACTTTGTCAATGTCGTTGCTACCGTGTATTTAAAAGGGCCTCGAGAGAATAAAATCTGACGCACCAAGAATTCAATTCACGCGAAAGGGACATTTTAAAGCGGAAGTTCTCTACACATCTCAATGAAATTAATTCCCCATCGAAAGAAGCCATAACGGCAGAAAAGAGATAAAAAGTAAAATGGTTTTAGAAAAAAAAACAAAAACTACGAATTATTTATCAATCTCTTCATACCAATTGACAAGGTTGGCAAGAGATTCAGCAGCTTATGTATATGCAGAGGGACTTGAATATAATAATTATTAGGGCTATGACAACAGCATATTCTTTTCCTAGTTTTGATTCTCAGGTATATATACATTCATATCGTATATGTTTTTTTATGTAGAGTGATGTGGTTCTCGGTTGTTAATTGTGTCTAAATGTGTCGGATATTTACTAGAGAATCAAAACAGTGAAAAGAATATGCTGTTGTCCTATCCCTAGTGATCATATTGTAAGGATGTTAGCAGGCAGATAATAATTTTAGTATACCCAACCCTGATTTGGAATATAACTTTTTGTTTTATTTATTCTTTATATATATATATATATATATATATATATATATATATATATATATAGAGTGACCAAAAAAAAAAAAACAAAAGCTAAACGAAGCCGATCTAGAACATATGCTGTAGAACGGAGAAAAAAAGGCCAAAGACCCCAGTGTTTTTATGTGATGTTTTGAACATAATAAACTAGTTATGACCAAAGTTTCATTTCATTCGGACAAAACACTAAGAATCGGGGCCTAATTAGAGTTGGGCCCGTTTTTTTGGGTCACCCATATACTCGTGCTGGTCAGAATAATAGAACATATGTAAATTCATTTTGTTTGGGATAATTTTCGGCTTGTAAATTGTTCAGGCGAGATATCCTATAGTGAAATAACAGTTGCAACTATTTTTAATCATTTGAGGAGGTGCGTATGGCAGACAACGAGCACTTTATTGTCACATTAGAAAAGTCAACGTTTCAATTTAATAGAACATTTTGTCGTTGAGTAATCTTAAACTCCAAAAATTTTGCAAATATTGTTTAAAAAGATTTTGAAAGCAAGTTTATAATACTGTATAAGTATGGGTCGTTCTAAAAGCACATCTTTGCCTGAGAAGCAGTGTATCTTTGATTTGCAGGCAGAAGGATAGACGCACATGGAAATCGCAATCAAGTTCGGATGTTTAAGATCGGTGGTGACCAAAGTGCTCCAGAAACGTGCTGAGGGTGTTTTCAACAGCAATCGTAAGAAATGCAGACGAAAGAAAAGCACCACCGAAAGACAAGACCGGCCACTGGACAAGGTGGCACAGAAAAGTCGATTCCAATCAACAAGTCACATCAATGAAGCGTGGAAACAGGCTTCTGGTGCCGACGTTTCGAGAAGCACTTCCTACCGAAGGCTCTGGCAACTAGGATACCGAAATTGTATAGCTGCCACGAAACCGCTCCTTAACAAAAAGCAGATGTTGAAGAGGCTGTGATGGGTAACTGCTCATCAAACCTGGACTGCAGACGAATGGCGGCGTGTGATCTTTCCAGATGAGTCTCGATTTTGTATCTCCACGTGTTTGGCAAAGAAGCACGAAACGGTATAACCAAGAATGCGTTAAGAAATCTGTAAAGTTCCTGTGGTCTTTTATGGTTTGGGGTTGTGTCAGTGCTAAAGATGTTGGTAATTTATGTTTCATCAAAGGAACTGTAAGCGCAAAAGTGTGCCAAGATATCCTGGAAACCGATTTACTGCCGGTGTTGGAATAACAGTTTGACAGGGACGCTACAGACATCTTTTTTCAACATAACTTGGCACCGGTACACTCTGCCAAAACCACGTCTTCCTGGCACCGAGAACAACCGATCCCTGTTCTTGACTGGCCGGCGAACTCGCCAGATTTGAACGTTATTGAAACCTTGTGCGACCAGATGAAGAGGAAACTTCGCAAAGAAAAACCTACTACCCTTGCAGCCATGAAGATTGCAATCCAGAACACATGGGATTCAGTGTCTACACATGATTGCGAGAAGCTTGTTGATTCCATGCCCCGGCGAATTGATGATGTTATCAAGGCAAAAGGTGCTGCTACTAAATATTGATTAATTTTATTTGTATTTGTGTTAATAAAAAAATACTATTTTGTTTACTTACCTGCATTGTTCTATTATTTTGAAACACGAAATATTCAAAAACTGACATTGCAATTGATATGAAAAAGAAACTCTGTCGTAAAACAAGTATTTCAATTAGTTTAGCATGATAGGGATATTTTAGCACTAATTACATATCACAGATCGTCCTCAATAAGAATTTAGTGCCAAAAAACATGATGCTCTATTTTTTGACTAGCACGATTATATATATATATATATATATATATATATATATATATATATATATATAAGTGAACGTGTCTGTCTGTCTGTGTGTGGGGGAGAGGTCATAATAGGGATCAAAGTTTAAAAAATTACCGCTTTTTTTTTTGCTCAGCATACACCTCCAAACACCCGGGAAACGCCGGGCCGAAATGCAGTATATCTATAAAAGTGAAAGTGTCTGTGTGTGTGTGTGTGTGTCTGCGTACATTTCCCTACGAAATAACTCAGTCAATTTTTAGTCTACAGAATCGAAATTTGATATACAGGGTACTGAGATTTGGGAAAATCGATGTGATTGGTTTTTGGTCAGAAATTTGGCGATTAAGTAGTCAAAGTTTATCGATTTGACCTTTGAGAACTCAACTAAACTTCTCCGACAATTTTGGGTCTAAACACTTGGAAATTTCGATATAGGTTCCTTGTACATGGATCTAACTTAATAACTTGATTTGAGCCCCAAATAATAAATTTTAAAGGGTCATAATAGGGGTCAAAGTTTTAAAAAATTGACCGTTTTGTTTTTTTTTGTATTTTTTTCTTCAGAATACACATCCAAAAACCCGGTCAACGCCGGGTCGAAATGCTAGTATATATATAAAAGTGAACGTGTGTGTGTGTGTGTGTATGTGTGTGTGGGGGGGTCTGTGTACATTTTCCTACACAATTGCTCTGTCAATTTTCAGTCTACAGACTCGAAATTTGATATACAGGGTACTGATATTTGGAAAAATCTTTGTAAGCGGTTTTCGACCAGAAATTTGGCTGTTAAGGAGTCAAACTTCAACGATTTAACTGTTGAAAACTAAAAAAAAAAAAAAACTCCTCCTACAATGTTGGGTATAAACACTTGAAATTTTAGATATAGGTTCCGTGATCTAACTTAATAACTTGATTTGAGCCCAAAAAATAAATGTTAAGGGGTCATAATAGGAGTCAAAGGTAAAAAAATTGACCGTTTTATTTATTTATTTTTTTTTTTTACTTAGCATACACCTCCAAACACCCGGGAAACGCCGGGTACCCATGCTAATTTATATATCTATAAAAGTGAAAGTGTCTGTGTGTGAGTCTGTGTCCATTTCCATACGCAATAACTCTGTCAATTTTCAGTCTATAGACTCGAAATTTGATATACAGGGTACTGAGATTTGGGGAAACCGATGTGATCGGATTTCGGCCAGAAATTTGGCAATTAAGGGGTCAAAGGTCAACGATTTTACTTTTGAGAACTCTACCAAACTTCTCCAACAATTTTTGGTCTACACACTTGAAATTTTAGATATAGGTTCGTTGGGCATGGATGTAACTTAATAACTTGATTTGAGCCCAAAACAATAAATGTTAACGGGTCATAATAGGGGTCAAATAAAAAAAATTACTTTTTTCTTTGCTCAGCATACACCTCCAAACACCCGGGCAACGCCGGGTGGAAATGCTAGTATATCTATAAAAGTGAACGTGTGTGTGTGTGTGTTACGCAATTACTCTGTCAATTTTCAGTCTACAGACTCGAAATTTGATATACAGGGAATTGATATTGGGGGAAATCTTTGTAATAGGTTTTCGGCCAGAAATTTGGCTGTTAAGGGGTCAAAGTTCAACGATTTAACCTTTGAGAACTCTACCAAATTCCTCCGACAATTTTGGGACTAAACACTTGGAATTTTAGATATATGTTTCGTGAACATGGATTTTAAAAAAATTGACCGTTTTTTTGTTGTTGTTTTCTTTTTTTGCTCAGCATACACCTCCAAACACCCGGGCAACGCCGGGCACCCATGCTAATATATGTATAAAAGTGAACATGTCTGTCTGTGTGTGTGTATATATGTACATTTCCCTACGCAATAACTTTGTCAATTTTTAGTCTACAAACTCGAAATTTGATATACAGGATACTGATATTTTGAAAAATCTTTGTAATCCTTTTTCGGCCAGAAATTTGACTATTCAAGGGACAAAGTTCAACGATGTGACCTATTAGAATTCTACAAAACTCCTCCGCAAATTGTTGGTATAAACAATGGAAATTTTAGATATAGGTTCCTTGGACATAGATATAACTTAATAACTTGATTTGAGCCCAAAACAATAAATGTTATGGGGTCATAATAGGTGTCAAAGTTTAAATAATTGACCTCTGCGGTCTCTACCAAATTACTCAGACAATTTCTGTTGTAAACATTTGAAATTTTACATAAAGGTTATTCCGAGATAGGGCAAGCATTTTAATCGATTTGGGTCGAAAAATATATAAATGTATGTATGCATGCATGTTTGCACGTCTGCCTTAAACTTTCGACAGAGGCAATGGATTTTTACAAGATCAGTATTGCTTTTGAAGTTCTACCTTTCAGACGATAAATATCGAAAAATTGGCTAAAACCATTAATATCTTCATCTTTAACTGGGCACTTTTCTATAGGGGGGGCGCTTTTTGCCGATATTTTCGAAAATCTATCTCTCCTTTCGATTGTCTAGCCTTAATAAATTCTATGTCTCTTTCGGTTTGGCGGTAGTCGTAACAGAAAAGAAGTCAGTTTTTTTTCGGTTGTTTTCCTTGTGGTATGGGTTCAAGACTTCCTTCCTACTTCCACATTTTTTGTTTTTTTGCTCAACATACACCTCCAAACACCCGGGTAACGCTTGGCTGATATGCTAGTATAGAGACGAGTGAGCTGGAATAATCCGAAGCGGTCAAGGTCTTATCTGAACTTTTCAGCCGGAACGAGACGTTTTTTCAAAAGAGATAGAAGTGTTTCAACCTTGCAAAACGCGACGACGAAGACTATCTCCCCTTTACGCCTATTGTTAACAAACACTGTGAGGATTTTCGGCTAGCAGAATTATCAGCAGGCGATTTCAGATGTTTGTTTTTGCACATGGTCTCGTCTCAGCAACAAACGCAGAAATAAGACGAGTCCTATCTAGATTCGAAAATGAGAAAGGGATCACTTTCTAGAAGTTGGCAGAGGATTGCCAACGTGTAGTTAGTACAAAGAACGACTCCTGAAACATCAAGGAATCAGGCGTGTCATACGAGCGAATTACTAGCTTTAGACCAAATAATTACTCTTATAAGAATTTAAAAAAAACGAGAAGAAAAGCCTGGTACAACCAAAGAATGGCCATCCAATCTCCGAACCTGATTTGCCTGCAAGACCATACAACCGTTGCGCAGAAAACATTGGTCCGTTAGATGTTTTTACAAAAACAAAACATGCTATAAGTGTGGCAGGAAAATTCACAAAATGACGCATTGCAAAAGGAACAAAAACAATTAGGATGGACAAACAAGATTCGACACGAAAATGGAGAAGAACCAGCGGAAATACGTCACTTACAGGATCCTCAAAAAGATAGTGGAGTTGCACTTGGACTCCGAATCAGACCTGTTCATTATCGACCTACAGACATGGAAAAGTTTGAAGAAAAAAAAACTATACGTAAGACGAATAAGTCAGCTTGAGCAGTCCCAGAAGACAAAGTAAAATTTGAGGGAGAACTGACACTTCGTGTGACGTTAAATGGCATTAGAAAAAAGTGAGAGTTTATGTCTGTAAGACATCCGGAAAACTCTCTGGAACGGATTGGATTGAACGATTCGAATTGTGGCACCAACCTATGAACAAATTCTGCAATAAAGTAGAAGACACATCTACAGGATCACGACTGAGGGAACATTTTTCAGAAGTTTTCTCATCGGGTCTCGGAAGATGTGCCCTTTGAGGTCCTTAAATGACAGAAAACTTTCTACTCTAATATTTTTTCTGTAACAGCTAGGTTTGGAATTCCCTTCCTGTTACCTGCTTCCCTGACTGCCCCTTACGTCCAACTGGCGATATGCCTTGTTTGGGACTATACGTAACTAAAAAAAAAATAAATAAAAACGCGATAAAAAGAAATAAACAGAGACTGAAAGAGACAAATCTAAACGATTGAAATAGAAATACTATATAGAATATAAACTTCTTTGATAAATAAAGAAAAAGAGAGGGGGTAAAGCAATAGTTAAGGGGCATGAAAGAGAAAAAAGAGAAGAATGAGTACAAATCTATAGAATAGATTGGATAGAAAATATAATTACAGGGTGGAACGATAAAGTTGTCGTCATAAAGAAAACAACACTACAGCTTTATTTTAAAACTTTTATTTAAAAAAAATCAATTCAGGTAACTTAATTATGTAGTAGAGCTGGCATCTATTCAATGTAACCATCTTCATCCCTAATCACCGCCTCGATATGGATCCGGAACTGAGAGCATGCCTTTTCCGCAAGCGCTGACGGGAACTTCACGTTTGCTCAGCAGATGGTGGCGATCAAGTTTATGTTGGTGATGTTCTCGACGTATGACCAAACAAAGTAGTTAAGCAGGTTTAGGTCGAGGGAGGAGGTGGCTGGTAAAAGAAGGTAGAAAATTGTAGCATTCTTTTTGAAGCCAAGCCTGAGCCCTTTGGACTAGTAAGTCAGCGCCGAGTCCTGCTGCCACAGCATGTGTCTGCCAGCGGCTACCTGATTGCACCAGGAGATCACCACACTCTTCAACAGATCGAGACACACTTTGCTGTTGACTTTCAAGCCGACTTCAAAGATGTGATATTGCATGATATGGCCTTCGCAAGCAACCACACCAAGGACCATAACTGTGGATCATCCAATGCGTTGAGCTGTGTCCTCAACTGTTGACCCGTTCGAACTTGTATTTTGGCATAACTGCTGTCATAACTTGGGTAGGTAGAGAACATGCGTTGTACAGCGACGCGTCTCTGATCTCGTTGAACATTGTATCACTTTCAAAAACGATAGAACGCTTTTGTCGCTTTTGGGATTTGTAGACAACTGGTCAACTAGTAGATCGTCTGAAAAAACATAACGGAAATGGAATCATGTTGTGTTTTCATTTTTATCGTTCCACCCTGTACTATACAATAATACATGTTAATTGCTTTGACAAGAAAAATAGAAGGTAGAGAGACGTAGGGAAAGCCATAGATTGAAGAAAAGAGAGCTACAGAGAGAGAGAGAGAGAGAGAGAGAGAGAGAGAGAGAGAGAGGAGAAAGAATAAATGAGAGAGATAAGCAGAGATTGAGAGAAAAAACTAAAGGTGAAGATAGAAAATATTATTATACAGCATGAAATATAAATTGCCTTTGAAAAAAAGGAAATACAGAGACAGGAAAAGCGGTACCGAAGAGGAGAGAGATTAAGGAGAGAGATTATATGAGATGGGAACAGATGAAGAGAGAATGAGGGAGACAAATCTAAATGTCGGGAAAATATTACTATACAATATGAAACAGTAATAATCGATGTCTTCATTTTATAAGAAATGCTAATTTCCCTTGAGGGCAAGTTGATGGTCGCATACAGAATATCAGATGAAACCCGCCATCTGATTTATTAAATGAGATCTTTTATGGAAATTGCCCGTCGATAATTCCAACAGAGATTAAAGCAACAAAACCAAAATGTCACCATTTTCGAATCACATAATTAACATAATTGACATTGACAGGTTGGTTTGGTTAAGTTGAAAATAAAGATGCCTTACTCTTCTCTCAGTTGCTCTTTTTCATAGAAGAGACGTTGCGAGCTCCTATCTGCTTTATCGTTATTTTCATAGAAGGTGCTGTAACACTATGTGTCGGTGACTAGTGTTACGCATAGTGGTTACAATGAACGTCCTAGGAACGGCAACCCATGTACGCTTGCCGGTAGGGACTAACCTCGTCGTCATTGTAACCCTTCTGCTCCCATGGTGGACGATTCTAGGCCCTGCTGGTGTTAGGAAACGGCATCCTAGAAAACAATGAATCCTACCTCAGTTTGTTGGGTGTCTTCCTCTTTGCTATTGTTCATCTCAGGTCACAACGGTAACAGTTCCGAGGCGGGTGGGAGAGTTTCTTGTTTTTTGTTCCAACCAGTTCCCGTCTGGAATGCTCTAGAAAATCAAATGGTTGCGTATCTCTTTTATTATGCTATCCACGACTTCTCTGTGTTATTCTACCGGTTGGAAATGGCTCCTAGCACAGTTTTGATGTTTCATGCAAATTAAACAATTCTTTTATCTTGGCCTTTTGGCCAAGATCAGAGTGTAGCATCTGTTCCGGCAGATACTGCAAGCTATGACTAGCAAAGACCAGATGTGGGGGCAACCCCACATGCCTGACCTTTAACCAGCTCCCATTTCCCACCTCTCGGGAGCTGGTCCCCTTTTTTCCTTCCCCCTCCCTTCACTCCTCACATTAAAAATCGGCCTTGTGCCTAATTTGCTCGGTGGGGGAGCAAATAAATACCATCTGTCACGGCAGATGCTGCAAGCTATGACTAGCTATGACTAGCAAAGACCAGATGTGGGGGCAACCCCACATGCCTGACCATAAACCAGCTCCCATTTCCCACCTCTCGGGAGCTGGTCCCCTTTTTCCCTTCCCCCTCCCTTCACTCCTCACATTAAAAATCGGCCTTGTGCCTAATTTGCTCGGTGGGGGAGCAAATAAATACCATCTGTCCCAGCAGATACTACAAGCTATGACTAGCTATGACTAGCAAAGACCAGATGTGGGGGCAACCCCACATGCCTGACCTTTAACCAGCTCCCATTTGCCACCTCTCTGGAGCTGGTCCCCTTTTTCCCTTCCCCCTCCCTTCACTCCTCACATTAAAAATTGGTCTTGTGCCTAATTTGCTCGGTGGGGGAGCAAATAAATACCATCTGTCCCGGCAGATACTGCGAGCTATGACTAGCTATGACTAGCAAAGACCAGATGTGGGGGCAACCCCACATGACTGACCTTTAACCAGCTCCCATTTCCCACCTCTCGGGAGCTGTTCCCCTTTTCCCTTCCCCCTCCCTTCACTCCTCACATTAAAAATTGGCCTTGTGCCTAATTTGCTCGGTGGGGGAGCAAATAAATACCATCTGTCCCGGCAGATACTGCAAGCTATGACTAGCTATGACTAGCAAAGACCAGATGTGGGGGCAACCCCACATGCCTGACCTTTAACCAGCTCCCATTTCCCACCTCTCGGGAGCTGGTCCCCTTTTTCCCTTCCCCCTCCCTTCACTCCTCACATTAAAAATCGGCCTTGTGCCTTATTTGCTCGGTGGGGGAGCAAATAAATACCATCTGTCCCGGCAGATACTACAAGCTATGACTAGCTATGACTAGCAAAGACCAGATGTGGGGGCAACCCCACATGCCTGACCTTTAACCAGCTCCCATTTCCCACCTCTCGGGAGCTGGTCTACTTTTTCCCTTCCCCCTCCCTTTACTCCTTACATTAAAAATCGGCCTTGTGCCTAATTTGCTCGGTGGGGGAGCAAATAAATACCATCTGTTCCGGCAGATACTGCAAGCAAAGACCAGATGTGGGGGCAACCCCAAATGCCTGACCTTTAACCAACTCCCATTTCCCACCTCTCGGGAGCTGGACCCCTTTTTCCCTACCCCCTCCCTTCACTCCTCACATTAAAAATTGGCCTTGTGCCTAATTTGCTCGGTGGGGGAGCAAATAAATACTATCTGTTCCGGCAGATACTGCAAGCTATGACTAGCAAAGACCAGATGTGGGGTTGCCCCCACATGCCTGACCTTTAACCAGCTCCCATTTCCCACATCTCGGGAGCTAGTCTCCTTTTCCCTTCCCCCTCCCTTCACTCCTCACACAAAAAATCGGCCTTGTGCCTAATTTGCTCGGTGGGGGAGCAAATAAATACCATCTGTTCCGGCAGATACTGCAAGCAAAGACCAGATGTGGGGGCAACCCCACATGCCTGACCTTTAACCAGCTCCCATTTCCCACCTCACGGGAGCTGGTCCCCTTTTCCCTTCCCCCTCCCTTCACTCCCCACATTAAAAATCGGGCTTGTACCTAATTTGCTCGGTGGGGGAGCAAATAAATACCATCTGTTCCGGCAGATACTGCAAGCAAAGACCAGATGTGGGGGCAACCCCACATGCCTGACCTTTAACCAGCTCCCATTTGCCACCTCTCGGGAGCTGGTCCCCTTTTTCCCTCCCCCCTCCCTTCACTCCTAACATTAAAAATCGGCCTTGTGCCTAATTTACTCGGTGGGGGAGCAAATAAATACCATCTGTCCCGGCAGATACTGCAAGCTATGACTAGCTATGACTAGCAAAGACCAGATGTGGGGGCAACCCCACATGCCTGACCTTTAACCAGCTCCCATTTCCCACCTTTCGGGAGCTGGTCTCCTTTTTCCCTTCCCCCTCCCTTCACTCCTCACATTAAAAATCGGCCTTGTGCCTAATTTGCTCGGTGGGGGAGCAAATAAATACCATCTGTTCCGGCAGATACTGCAAGCAAAGACCAGATGTGGGGGCAACCCCACATGCCTGACCTTTAACCAGCTCCCATTTCCCACCTCTCGGGAGCTGGACCCCTTTTTCCCTACCCCCTCCCTTCACTCCTCACATTAAGAATTGGCCTTGTGCCTAATTTGCTCGGTGGGGGAGTAAATAAATACCATCTGTTCCGGCAGATACTGCAAGCAAAGACCAGATGTGGGGGCAACCCCACATGCCTAACCTTTAACCAGCTCCCATTTGCCACCTCTCGGGAGCTGGTCCCCTTTTCCTTTCCCCCTCCCTTTACTCCTTACATTAAAAATTGGCCTTGTGCCTAATTTACTCGGTGGGGGAGCAAATAAATACCATCTGTTCCGGCAGATACTGCAAGCAAAGACCAGATGTGGGGGCAACCCCACATGCCTGACCTTTAACCAGCTCCCATTTCCCACCTCTAGGGTGCTGGCCCCCTTTTTCCCTTCCCCCTCCCTTCACTCCTTACATTAAAAATTTGCCTTGTGCCTAATTTGCTCGGTGGGGGATCAAATAAATACCATCTGTTCCGGCAGATACTGCAAGCTATGACTAGCAAAGACCAGATGTGGGGGCAACCCCACATGCCTGACCTTTAACCAGCTCCCATTTCCCACCTCTCGGGAGCTGGTCCCCTTTTTCCCTTCCCCCTCCCTTCACTCCTCACATTAAAAATCGGCCTTGTGCCTAATTTGCTCGGTGGGGGAGAAAATAAATACCATCTGTTCCGGCAGATGCTGCAAGCTATGACTAGCTATGACTAGCAAAGACCAGATGTGGGGGCAACCCTATATGCCTGACCATTAACCAGCTCCCATTTCCCACCTCTCGGGAGCTGGTCCCCTTTTTCCCTTCCCCCTCCCTTCACTCCTCACATTAAAAATCGGCATTGTGCCTAATTTGCTCGGTGGGGGAGCAAATAAATACCATCTGTTCTTCAGATCTACACTTCAATTTCTTGTTCTCTGTCAGTGGAGGAGAAATCCTTCACGACTGAGACGATTTTTAATTTTTTTTCCTTTTCTTCACATTAAAAAACGACCCTGGTGTCTAACTCTGTCCCATGGGGAGGCATTGTAAATAGGAACAACACGCAACACAAATTGTAATATATATAAGAGAATATTAACTATGTATTTTTATTTTTACAAGAAATATTCACAATATATTACATTAAAAATAACTCGTAACAATTAAATTTTAACCACTAAACTTTTAAAAAGCTAACTAACTTTAACTGCTGGTGAAGAGAAGGTGCCCATCCCCTTTTCTGAAAGAGAAAAATATGCGTGCTCACCCCCTGCTTGCCGATGACGAAAAAGGGTTGACTTCTGGCGAATTGCATTGGTGTTTCCTTCATCCGTATCTCTCCACGGGTGACCAAATCACCTCCCGGCTACGGGAGCAGTGACAACGCAGTCGCGCTCACGACGTATAGTGCCAGAGTGCTTTACTGGGGTGCACTCTGTGGTTCCCTCTTGTAATTATTTCGCAAGACACATCCAACTACTGCAACACCTAGCGACTCTTTACCTTACTCTTTGTGTAACATAGCACGGAATAGGGTAAGCGCATGTGAAGTGACGTTAGCTGTGGGGGGGGGAGCTATAAAAAGAGAAGGATCACGCAAGAGACGAGATAATGTTCGAGATCTCGGGAGGGACGAGATAATGTTCGAAATCTCCGGAGAGACGAGATAACGTTACAAATATTGCAAAAGACGTGGAGAACGTCCTAAGTCACGTGGTAGATATCACGACTGTACCAATGAAGAAATAAATGTTGTTACAAAGAACAGGTAAGTTGAAGTTATTTCCTATTTTTTGTTTTAATCTCCTTTGAGACCAAAATTGGACACAATGCATGTTCTTCCGCGGACAACGTTACATCTGTCTAAAACCTAATTAAAATTCCAAAATGTTTTCTTTTTATAACTGCACGTATGTGGAATACAATTATACAGAGCTACTCGCCAGCTTACTATAACATGGTCGTTTTCAACACCAACCTGAGCAGGTTCTTGAAGAGTCATCCTCTAAAATAAATTTACTTATACAATTTCCATTAAGATACACATTAACCTTTATCTTTGAGTTGCATCTGGGCCTTGAGAAGCAGTTACCTTATGATGTAAAAAAAAAAAAAAAACAGACTACAAGAAGATTATACAACGGATGCGCTCTTACTAGTACATTAGATTAGTTCAGTTAATCGGTCAATTTGACATAATGGCCGAAATGTGTATTAAGTCGCCCTAACATTCTTAATCAGATCATTCCAAAGCCTTAAAAAAAACTACTACTTAAGGCCTCTTGCTAAGCACTTAGCATTATTAGACGGAGGATCAAGAGCGAGTCGAGAGGTCCATGGAATACGCGACGCTTCTTCCAACATTTTGATGTAGCATCTTATGAAAAGGGAGGTTTCGGTTTCCCCTCGACTATAGTCAGCCACGTATATGAGATTGTTCATCTGAAATACTTAAATCAGCAAAAAAATATATTCGATAAGTTTCTAAGAAAAACAATACAAATCTAATTCTCTAAATAGAGAAAGTAGATTTTACAAACACGGACATTTTAATCTTGTATATAATAAAGGAGACGCAATTTCCCCCCAATGTATGAAACTACCTTAGGTCGACAACAACCGATGGTCATGGCGCCCCTCGGACTAAATGTAATTTTTTTTTAATATTACGAAATAATATGTATGTAATTACGGTCTATAGCTAGATTATGTAATAGCTAATCACGTAAACATAGTAATGTTTATGTGCCATCTGTTGTTGTCAACCTACTATAGTTTCATCTAGAGAGGGAAAGTTGCGTCTCCTTTATTATATACAAGATTAAAATGTCCGTATTTGTAAAATCTACTTACTATATTTACATTATTATAGACCACAATTACATACACATTATTTCGCTATATAAGAAAAAATTACATTTACTCTAAGGAGCGCCATGACTATCATCGTCCTAACCTAAACAGGAAGTAGCTCAAATTTCGCCCTCACTTTACCGACTATTCTTACGAAAAAATTCTGCACCGTAAATCTCAAGATAATTTATAAGAATCCATGTTAATTTCTCGAAATGTTTTCAACACTAAACTGCATGTTGACACTTTTGTTTTAAACAATTAAAACAAATAATTGATAAATAGTGATCTCACTTCAATGATATTTAATTGCAGAAGCTGAAAACCACTGTCAATAATTTTCTCCACTCTTTATCTGTACCTAACCGAAAACGTAGATTCCATAAACAAAGGTTCTTTCTTAGAAATGCACGCCTGTTGAACTCTCTTCCGTTTGTCTGTTTCCCATCTGACTACAATTTCGTTGTGTTACAACGTAAACAAATTCTTGATAAACCATCTCCTTAAATAATCCAATTTGCCAAATTTCCACTACTAACGATTACTATATTATCCATTGACTACTGTACTCTCAATAACCCTTATCCACAAGTGGCCTCCGGGCCTTGATAACAGGTGACTCCTATGTAAAAAAGCAATGCGTTAGATTTTTGCTAACGCAATAAATGCATTTATTGAATTTTACAAACTTTGTGATATTTTGCGTATAACAAAAAATAGCAAATATGTAACATATCATATACACATCGAGGCTCTATAATATTTAATAGAAGTTAAACTATATGTGTAACATCTTTATATTAAAATTTCTATCTCTCTCCCTCCTCTCTCTCTCCCTCTCTCTCACTCTCTCCAGCCTTCTCCGTATCTTTCTTCGTCCATCTCTTTTTATCGTCTTTCTCTGTAACCTGTCTTTATCTTTTACTTAACTAATTCCTCTCTCTTGATATTAGACAGCTACAAAGCAGTAAAGACTGTGAAACACCTGGCGTCCAACCGTAAGGTTCTGCTGAGGGACGACTACTTTACGACCGGACACAACGGATTGCATAAATATCTCCACTGGACGGTCTGTAAAAATTTGGATATCGAATGCAGCAGTTATTCCTGAGAACATATACCAAAAAGAACAGGGTAAAATAAGTCAGAAACAATCCACTAAGACTATTCAATGCCTATAGATACATACCTAGAAAGCGGAACCATAAAACCTAACAGTGATATGGAAAAGAACGAAAAAGAAGATAGCTTAGTAGAAGTTAGTGTCCCTAACGATGCTGGGTTATACAGGGCTGAAAGGGAAAAGGTTGCAGAATACTATGCTCTTATGTATGACATGGAAAGAAACTGAAATCTTAGGAAATCTCTGTTATTGCAGTTGTTGTAGGAGCAACTGGACTCATAAAAATAATTTAAAAAACTACGTGGTAAATATACCGGATGAACCAAGTGCAAGAGAGATTAATAAAATTGCACTTACAGAACCTGTCAGAATCTTAAAAAAATATCTCGCTGTTTTTTTTTTTGTCTTTTTTTTACACAGTGGTCACCACTTATCAAGGCCCGGAAGCCACTCAGGGATAAGGGTTATTGCAAGTACATTACGTTAGTGTGGAGATTTGATGAAGTGTTTACTTAAGGAATATCTTAGTTAGAAAGCGAATGTTTGGAATTGAATAGAATGCTCCATCCCCAGTTAGAACCAAAATATGCTGGCTCAGTCACTTTTAACTACGTACGAACATGGTCTCTAGACACAAAATCAAAATAGGCATTATTGACCGTATCATTTTGACACCTGCTATGTCAGTAATGCCCGTTGTTCATCGATTTATTCCGAAAAAAAATGTTTACCACTCTGTGAAGTAAAAACTGATTTAAATAAAACTGAAAATATTCGACAAATGCTGAATAGTTTAAAAAGTATATTTTGGAATGTGTAAGGCTGTTAAAATATAACACTTTTCCCGGCAGAAATTTGGCAATTTTTTAAATCGGCATTTATCGCGTTTTGCACCCACCGTCTTCTATTTAGTAATCTGTATAATACTAAGTATTCAAGTTTGCTATACGTTATTACCTTTCACCCCTATGTATCCTCGATCAGTTAAGTAATTAAAAATTAACTCTTGTCGCTAAGGTAACGATTTACTTCTCGCTGCGGAAAGATGCGACACAAAGCTGAAGACGAGGTCACTTAAGTTAGGTCCTCATATAACTCTGCTTATATATAATTTATATACGGCATGATCGGGTTGACACACCGGTTCTCGTCAGATCACCGAAGTTAAGCAACGTTGAGCCCGGTGAGGACCAGATGGGTAACCATTTGGGAATTCTAAGCAATGTATGTGCTCTCTGCTTATCTTGGCATTCGTTTTCAGTCGTTCCGTACATATACTTCACTTGCCACTGGCATTTAACAATGTCGATTCAGGAGAGGTGTGGTTGAAGAGTGTGCACCTCCTGCCACAAAAATTTCACACGCAGGCACCCCTTCGTGGGTATTCATAGTCTGTCGAAGACTGAAAGAGCCTGTCTGTTTATATAACTGTAAATTGATCCGTCGGGATTATCTGGTAAGTGCGTCACGTATAAACTATTAATGTATGACCCTAAAAAAGCAGGTTCTCTTGGATATTGTAGCATACTTTGGAACTGTCAAAATGTTATTTCCCATTTTAATAAAAGCATAAAAGATGTGTATTATTTTGTTCGATGGCACATTAACCGTTAGAGTGATTTAATGACCTGGATCATGTTTAACAAGTTATTTACCTTCGTAAGCGAATCGCACGAATGACAATAGTTGGAGTATCAAGTCCAAAAGAGACGCAATAAATGTGTTTATGCCTTTTTTACGTTTCATGATGGGCAACGATATTTAATTGCGCTGTAATACTCGGGGCTATTTAAAATTTAATAGAAGTGTAATTATCTTTATATTAAACTTTCCATCTCTTCCCCTTCCTCTCAAGCCCTCTCCGTATCTTTCTTTGTCTCTCCCCTCCTTTTATCTCCCCCTCTTTTTATCACCTTTCTTCGTAAGCCTCGCTTCATCTTTTACTGAACTACTTCCCCTGTCTTGATATTATCTACATTCGTAAACGACTCAAACGAATGAAAATAATTAAGCTGAAAGTGTTCAATTAGAGTTAACTCTGTTGAATTGCTCTCCAATAATAATAAAATGCGTGAAAATGTGATCGAATGTATCAATAATAAAAATGTATCAAAAAGAAGGCATAGAACTAAAAATAACTAATAGAAATTAGGATAATATAACCTCTAATAGCAATCATCCAAATAAAAATAAGGAAATTAATAGTGAAAGAAAAGCTTTAACTGTAGAACTACTAACAAAAGAACTACTTTACGAAAAACAATATTTATTAAGCCACAATATTTACGAAAGAAAGTTTAAAAAACAAAGGTTACTATATAAATCTATATAATTATAAAACTCAAATGACCTTGTAACGAGTGATGTAACCCACTTTCCGGTTTACGACTTCCGGTTGTGCATGCGCGCATAAACATTAACCCATAACAACGTAAACAATTAAACACAAATAGCTTCTATTTCAGATTTTGACATGCGCATTGAAATATTAACGTTATTATTTCGAAATTATTATTTAACATGGAAGAGTGGGGGTGTTTTGCAACTATTCTTTATTACTACTATACCGTCGCTATTTTCTTACAACTAAACAACTTTAATCCGTTGACAAACATAAGAAAAAATGTAGTAAAGCTAAGATTACTACTACTACTACTCTAACTGTCCTTTTTCCTTCGTTTCTCCCTTCCTTTTTTTTTTATTTTTTGTTTACATTTCTAGATACAAAATAGTTGTGTGAGAACGGTGAATTTATCGACACATTTACTAATCTGTTTCAATATTAGTTTTATTTTATTTTATTTATTTAGGTTTTATTTTTTTTCTTCAGGTTTTATTAATTATTATTATTATTATTTTTTTTTTTAGATTTTAAGTTTCTATAACTTGGTTGAAGGATTCCACTATGGGTTTTTCACTTATATTTCTCATCGGTAGGTTCATGTGCGTTTTTTGCTGCTAAATGACTTTCGTCGGCGTTAGATTCATTGGAAAATCATGTTTAATTTTCGATTTTTGAGCGATTATTCAGAAAAATAGATAACTTTACACGAATAGGGATGATTTTAACATGAGAATCTCGCAAACGTTGTAATTATTTGAAGTTTCCTCCTTATCTTATAAATTGTCGCCCAAAGATCATCGATAGTCATTGCGCTATGAAATTTTATTTTCTCTTCTATATAAATTAACACTAGATGTAGGTGTGTGTGTGTGTGTTTATGCCTTTGTGTAATTATTTAAGCAACACATTCTTGAAATATAGGTCATATAACACTGAAATTACCAGGAAAAAGTAATCATGAAGCAAAGATCGTTTGTAATGAGTAAAATCTTTGTTTGGATGGATGTGTAACACGAGAGTCAAAACAATGATTTTTTTGTTGGTTGGTTGCTTTTGTTTTACGGCATATCAACCCTTTTCAGGTGATTTAATGCCGAATCCAGTGATTTTGAAGAACAATTTTTTAATAGAGTATATTTTTTTTAATGTCAGTTTCTATTTAACCCATAGTTGGGACCCTAACAGGTGCTACCACTCCGAGATAGAGTGAACCTGGGAGCAATGGCAATTAAAGGGTGGCGCCACACTCTCCAAAGCCCGCAAGCTGGGGCCTCATATCCAGGACCTCAAAGCAGTGAAAAGAGTATGCTATTGTCATAGCCCTATTTTTTTTAACAATTACTCCAGTTAAAATACAGAAAAAATTACTCCAAAGAAATTTCAATTAAACTTTATTGTATGTTTGTTTAGATAGTATTACATACCAGGAAAAAAACATAATATAAGTTTACCAAAACGATTAGCACAAACGGTTCAAATCTGACGTCAAAACCATGGCCGCTAAAGTTATAAGATATTAAAGGGCTATTTTTGTGTCTGTCATATTATTTTATACATTTATTTTTTAACGACTAATTTTTATTTTTTATTATTTTTTTTTTTTACAGAGCTGAGGAGAATGATGAAACGTCAACAAATTCGCACCTTTAGCAGCAATGAAGTAGAAGGTGACAAAGAAAGGGTAGTGGCTGTACGCTTTTCTGTTTGTCTAGGAAAATCGGACTAATGTGCTAAGTCCCTGCGGATTTACTTTAATTAAAAGTATTTTGGTTCGTTTAAATGTTGTGTGCTTCGGCTTAGTAAAAAGAAAATCTTCCTAGGCATTATATCCTCTTCACGATGAGTTTAGTTCCCCCTGAGGCACCATGACCAGTACATGTCGATAGATCCGATCCAAGCCATTTTCTGACCTCGGGGGAATTTGATTAACTCACCCATTAAACTTACTTCATCTCTAACCTTACGGCAGTGGGAAGCATGCAAATCTTTTATTAAATTAAAGTGAATTCTTCGAAAGATTTTATTTACATCCTTGAAGGGATGTTAGACACAAGGCCAAGGGTCGTTATAAAAAAGATATCAATATACGATGTGTGGCATAAAAACTTTTTGTTTACAGGGTGGTCACCACTTATCAAGGTCCGGAAGCCACTCAGGGATAAGGGTTATTGCAAGTACAGTACGTTAGTGTTGAGATTTAATGAAGTGTTTACTTAAGATGGCGGTTCATTAGGAATTTGTTAAAATTGGACTTGAAGACATCCAAGTTGTAGTCAAGTGGAAAGCAGGCAGACGGAACTGACTGAGCAACCCCTACGCATTTTCCGCGAGAAAAGATAAAGCCTGGGAGAATGGATCGTCTGGCAGTGAAAAGAACAGGTTGATTTGTACAGGGTGGGGCAGAGTAAGTTGCTTAATTAAATTTAATGCTTTAAAGCGATGGTTGCTCCAAGAATGGTAGGGATAGTCCTATTTCAAAGGGTGGGACTTATAGTTGGGTTGTTAATGTGTATTATTTATGTTTTTCTTTATTTTTCAAGAACCCCCGTGGGCATCATGGGGTGGACGAAGTTGGTACGCTCTTTTGCTGTTGAGGATTTTTTTCAAGCGGTCGCTCAATCGTCATAATGCAACATGCATTCCGTAGACATTTCAATATTGCCCCTGTTTTCGTGTTCCTGGTCGGCAATCGATTGTTTTATGGGTAAACAACTTTAGGGAAACGGGTGATGTAAAGTGAAAGAAAGCTGGCCTCCCACAAACAGCAAGGTCACTCCCCCCAAAAAACATTGACACAGTGACACAATATGGTTTAAGTTCTCCCCGACGGTCTGCCCGTAAGTACGCATCTGCTTTTGGGTTGTCTGCTCGTTCTGTGAAACGAATCCTCTATGAAGAATTGACATTTCATCCATACAAGTTTGCTGTGGTGCGGGAACTAAATCTATGAGAGTTTATTGCTCGTGTAAATGCATGTCGGGCGCTTTTGGGCTTGCCTGACGGCACACTTGTTTTCTTTAGTGATGAGGCTCACTTCCATCTTTCGGGATCTGCAAATAAGCACAACATGCGCTATTTGAGTTCTGAAAACTCCAGAGAACTTCATCAACGTCCTAGACACGCACTACGTGTAACTGTTTGGTGTGCACTATTGCGAGTTGACATAATTGGCCCATGTTTAAAAAAAAACAAACGAACAGGCACTATCAGTGACATGTGACTTTTATGTCAACATGATGAATGAGTGTTTCCTGCCAACACTGAACCAGATGGGTGTGAAAAATGTGTTGTTCTAGCAGGACGGCGCCACGGTACACACAACGCACGCGTCAATGACTATTTTGCGAAAGAACTTCCCAGGACACCTCATCTCCTTGAGGGTTGATCTGCATTGACCAACACGGCCCCCTGAGGTATCACTATCTTATTATTTTTATGAGGATATTTGAAATCAATTGTTTACAACGGTCGTCGTAGCACCTTGACTCACCTGAAAAACAAAGAATTCGTCGAGCTATCGCGACCATACCAACCGACATGCTGAAAAAAATTGATCGACACTTCAGACTTCAGAGGTCAATTAACTTAGTGTATAGAGAATAATGGACGTCATTTTACTGATATCATCTTTAAAACTGGTTAAAAAATGTAAACCTGGTACTAGTTGCAGTTTAACAAATTACGTTTTAATTAGTAATTTTAATTACAAAGAAGTTTTTTTGCCCCATCCTGCATCGGATGTTTTATGAAAATAAAAGGTATGTGCGTAGTATAATAGGATTTCAAAACATCCCCTTAAAATCAAATAATACGTAATTTTAACCACGAATTGTTCTAACGCTGCTGGGACTACTGTCCACTCTTTAACTCTTATCCTCGAGTATCCTTCCGGCCTTGATAAGAAGTGAGTTCTTCGTAAAAAAAAATGAAATAAAATTATACTTTCAAGCACAGATAAAATATAAAAAGTCAGCGAAATATCTGTTCATAAAATCTGGGATTAAATACAAACGATAGTATAAAAAAAAACATTAACAAGTCTTAATAAAAACTTGGGCGTTAATTTAACTTGGCACATAGCGATAAAAAATGAAAAAAAGTATTTATCGTGTACCTGCTTGTAACTGAATGAATATAGTACACTGCTGATCAAAAATTTAAGACCATTTAAACATCTTTAAAAAATAACAACTTTTTTTAAGGATAGATTTTAAACTCTTCCGACTTAAGGTTATCAACAGTATAATCTAAAAGATTTATTTTAAAATTGTACATTTTCATTAAATTAGGCTTTTTGCACATAATTAAGATTATAAAACCGGAAACAAAAATTCTATTAAATTGTATAAAAACTGTATGAAAGGTGTATGAAAACATTCAACAATCAAACTTAATAATGCATTCTACCTCCACTGCTTTTCATGACTTACGAAATTCTTTGGGGCATGCTATAAATAAGGGTTTCAATTAAGGTGCTGGGGATCCTGCTCAAGTTTCTGAAGTTCATTTTTTTGCTGAATATTGTTTGCCATTTAGATAAAGCTCTCTTGTCATCCATCCCCAAACATTTTCAATTGGGTCCAAGTCCGGTGAGCATGCAGGATGCCCCAAGAGATGGACTCCATTTTCTTGTAGAAAGCTCAAGGTCCGTCTTGCAGTATGGATTGCAGCATTATCCTGTTGGAATAACCATCGATACTAACACAAACGATGATCCTCCATCATCAAACATGCTTTTTGCAGCATGCTAACATCACCACCTGGAGCTTGCACCACCTGGAGCTCCATCGTCCCTCTGTAAGAAACCTTGCACCACCTGGAGCTCCATCGTCCCTCTGTAAGAAAAGGCACCTTATACCATTACGAACCCTCCAGCACTATGACGTGTGGAAAAAAAAATTAAGGGGCATATTTTTGTCATGCCAATATCGCTGGAAGCCATCAGAACTATCTAAATTGAAATTTTTCTCATCAGAAAACAGGATTTTCCACTTCTCAACGTCCCAGGTTTGGTATTCATGACCAAATCTTAAGCAGCCCACTTTGTTACGTGGAAGCAATCGAGGAATTTATTTACGCTTTTTATTTACAATGCCTTTTAGTTGTAATTGTCGTCTGATGGTTATTGGACTGCAATCAGCATCTGTAACCACCTTAATTTAACCCTACGAGAAAGTCTTCTGTCATTCACAACAACCCGTCTGGAGAAATTGGGGGGGGGGGGGGTAACCAAAGGATTTTGCTTTCCATAATTCTCAGTGTTTTTTAGAAATTTGCAAATAACAGTTTTACTGTGATTAATCTTAGCTGCTATCGCTCGCTGTGACGAACCTTGCTGATGGAATCCTAGAATTCGAGAGCGCTCAACGTCGGTTTGGTTTTCTTGCTTTAGCATGGTAACACCTTAACACATTGATTGCTACTCTCTAACTGAACTCAAAACATTAGCATTACCATAAATCTAATAATTTATACCCTTGGTCTTATAATTTTGATCATGTGTAAAAAGCCTAATGTAATAAAAGTGCAAATTTTAAAATACATTTCTTTCTGTTTTCATAAGCGTTTAGATTGTAGTATTAGTAACCTTAAGGTGGAAGAGTTTTAAATCTATCCTTAACAAAAAAGGTGTCTTTTTAAAAATTTTAAGTGGTCTTAAATTTTTGATTAGCAGTGTATATTCCAAAAATCACATAAATTGATCAAGTATTTTTATTTTTGAAAAAGAAAATTCCGTTTTTTTTTTTACTGATAAGTGAACACCGAATCCCATTTAAATTTGTTATTAATTTATTTAAAAATGTCCCTTCTAAATAATGTTGGCATTATTTGGAAATTTTGTGTTCTGAAAAATAAAAGAATAAAAATATACACGTCGTGTTCATAAATTATATTTGATTTTAAATAGTACAAAGTTATTTCAATAAGTTTCCAAACTTTTTAATATAGAAACTTTTATTAATAGTACACACATGAAACTCCAGCCCCCTTTGAAGTAATCTCCTCCGGCTGCAATGCAATTGTACCGCTCCAACAACATCTGGAAGACCCGATTAAAGGCCTTATGTGTAAGTGTCTCAGTGACTTGTCACAGCCTATTTTCACTCCTCAATGGTCTCATAACGACAACCGCTAAGGTTTTTTTGTGTTTGGGGAATAACCAAAATTCGCAGAGAGCAAGGTTTGGACTGTAAGGTGGGTGAGAAATTGTCTGGGTGCCCAGCTTTGTCAAATAGTTTGTGAAAAGTATGGAGTTGTTGACTGTTGCATTCGTACAAATCTTCTGTGTTTTCAAATTCTCGTTAATAATTGTGTGTACACTCCCCATATTGACACCAAACTTTGTACTTATCTCTATAGACACACGACAGTCCTTATCAATGAAATTCTCTATTTGGCCAATCAATTCTGGTGTTCTAAATTTCTTTACTTCTCCCCCACCTTTCATAATTCTTCGCAGGCTCCCTGCCTTCCTTGACTCCATCATGCCACTCAAAAACTGATGATCGATCTATGCAAGATGGTCCAAAAGTAGTCTGAAACATTCCATACGCTTCTGTGGTATATTCTTCCAAATTTGAAACAAAATCTTATTGCATATCGTTCTTCTAAAGTGTCCTCACGTTCAGATTGCATTTTTGAAATTTAGCATCAGTGAGAATCATGCTTTTGTAAGGTGTATTTTAATTCCCGCTGTATCTGGTTCATTTTCACCTGAAATCATAAAATATTATTCAATCATTTCAGAAGATGTATAGCAATAACATAATGAATTTTCAATAGTCTGCGACAATTTTAAATGCTTATGCAAAACAAGTCTGGAAACATTTTGAAGAGATCGCGTATGTTTCGGTTGTCTTTCCGACATTTTCCAAAAACAAAAATTGTAAATGAACGTCGCTCGTCGGTTTTTATTTCACCATCACCTGGTTGTCTTCAAGTCCAACGTAAACAAGTTCTTGATGAGCCGTTCCACTTAAGTTAACAAATTTAACGAATTTCCATTGCTAACGACTTCTATATTGTCCGATTGACTACTGTACACTCTTTAACCCTCATCCTCGAGTGACCTCTAGGCCTTGATAAGTGGTGATGCCTTTGTAAGGAAAAAGTCACCTGATGGGCAAATAGTGAAATTTGATTTTTATGAATAACAAATAAAAAACTAAAAAAATATATACTTGACTAAATTACGTGTTTTCGTTGTTTTATCATTATTTCCATGGCAAGTGCTCGTCTGAGCTCCAATCTCTGATCTCCCCCTCACCAATCTTTCACGAAAAACACTTGTCTAGCTGAAACCACTGTCAGTAATTTTCCCCACTCTTTATCTGTGCCTAAATCAAAACGTAGATTCCATGAACAAAGCTTCCTTCTTAGAAGTGCACGCATGTGGAGCTCTCGTCCGTTTGCCTGTTTCCCACCTGACGACAACTTGGATGCCTTCAAGTCCAACATAAACAAATTCCTGATAAACCGCTCCCTTAAGTAAGACACTTTATCAGATCTCCATTACTAGCGATTACTACGATATTGTCCCATTGATTACTGTACACGCAATAACCCTTATCCCTGAGTGGCCTCCAGGCCTTGATAAATGGTGACTTCCTTGAAAAAAATATTTTATCTTCGTTCCATGACTCGTATGTACATCATACAGATTTTTCTGTACCATTTCTTACTTTTAATTGCCGCCATATGCCAATCTTAACAAGCAATAAAAATGGCAATAATATCACGGCTTAAATAAGCAACTAGAAAAAATATATTAAATAAACGACCCCTGTGAATGATTAAAGGAGGTCACAGTAAAATAAAAAAACAACATCTACGACATGTTCACGTTTACATCTAGAAAGATTCCCCCAAAAAATCCGAAAAAAATTTTTGTCTTGAACGCTTTTATAACCGAAAGCAAAATTAATTCTCTGTTAATGAAAAACGATAATTGAGAAAAACAAAATCAATTCTAACGGATCCATTATTTTCTACTTACAATTTGTTGGTTTTCCTCAGAACAAAAAGAAAATGAAATAAAATACCTTTTTATAACAGTTTCCAATAATTGAATTTTTTTAACGATTTTCTGGCGATTGAATCAAAAGAGAAAATATAAATTGATTTTGTTTTGTCTTCCTTTTCGTCTATCGATGTACTATATATCCTGCTTCTTTTGCGTTCTTTCTCACCTTCTCCCCACTCTCCCCCTCTATCTAGTTCTATATATGGATACTAGCATGGTGCATGGCGTTGCCTAGTCGTGAAAAAATACGCTTAAATATGATAGTTTAATTAATGCAGCTTTCGAAATACAAAAGAGGCTTGCCTTTTTTTTCTGTGGTTCTTGGCCTTCGGGCCGGGATCAAAGTGTAGTATCTGTTCCGGCAGATACTGCAAGCAAAGACCATATGTGGGGGCAACCCCACATATAAGACCTTGGTCAATGTAGGGGCAACCCTTCATACCAATTGTCACTATCCAGCTCCCCTACTCCCCGGGGAGTTGGTCCCCATTTCCCCTTCACTCCTCACATTAAAAATCGGCCTTGTGCCTAATTTGCTCGGTGGGGGAGCAAATAAATACCATCTGTTCCGGCAGATGCTGCACTTAAGATAATTTGTACCAGTCAATGGAGGGGAAACCCTCTATACTGGGACAATTATTATTTTTGGTAACCAGAGTGCCCCCTTTTTGCCTACTTTTAGGGGAGCTGGTTTTTAACCCACATTTGCTTTGGTGGGGAAGCAAATAAATACAATAAAGCAACTTCAGGATTAATAGTTGCCAATATGTAGCAGGTACTTTAATATATATATATATATATATATATATATATATATATATATATATATAGATAGATAGATAGATAGGTAGATAGATAGATAGATATTGTTTTCTTTTTTTTTGCGATACGTTTTGAATGAATTCAATTATTTACGAAAGTGCATTTTTACCTAAATGCGAGTTGGGAGTAATTTTCCCTTTAACCAATTTGGTACCCCCAGATGGGAAGCGGCATATATATTATTTTTAAAATATAATTATCCACTGACACGTGTTTTGTCGTCTAGGACTCATCAGAGTCGTTGAATCTAGCGAGATTCGAAATTGGGCACCACGGTAATGAGCCTAACCCCCTCATATATATATATATATATATATATATATATATATATATATATATATATATATATATATATATACAGGGTGGCCTAAAAAACGGGCCCCAACTCTAATATATATATATATATATATATATATATATATATATATATATATATATATATATATATATATATATATATATATATATATGAGTAAACAGTTAATGAAACATGTTAAAAAACACTTTGAAAAAGAGTTAAAAACGTATTTAATCTGAAAAGGAAACACTTGATAAGTGGATAGTACTTAATCCGTGGAGTTTCGAAGAAATACTTTCCTTCTCATCAAAGTGTTTTTAACATGTTTTATTAACTGTTTGCTCCTATTATAAGCTCTATCTCCTATTTGGTTTTATTGAGCTTTTACATCTGGCTGAGATAACTTTATAAATATTAATTCTTTAATATTTACAATATACTTTAGTTTTACCATCTTGGATCCTTTTGGTAAATTTAATTGTAATTTATATATATATATATATATATATATATATATTTCGATGCCTTCGTTCAGTCTCGAAAGACAAAGGATATCCCCGTGGGGGCAGCTGCGCGTGTAATTGTTATGCAGATAGATATGAAAAGTATTTATTAAAGTTTGTGCCTATTCCCATTCTATGGAGGCCAGGCGCGAACGCAGACCCCACAATTTTATTATACCATCCCTATTTAAGTTAAAACATACTTATAAACGTATTATTATTTACATTTATATCAAAAACACTTTTTTAATTTTTAATTTTTTTTATTTCCATACTTTGTAAACCAGGCGCGTACGCAGACCCCACAATTTTAATGAATCATCATTAAGCCAGATTAAACATACCCATTTCTGTGTGTCGATACATCTTATATCATTATATGTAATCAGTTTTTTTAAACTAGTCAACCATATAGGAGCCTATTCGTGACCAGACACACACACAGACGTTCAGTTTTATATTATCTATAATATAAAGCTCTGTGTGTGTATGTGTGTGTGTGTGTGTGTGTGTGTAGAGAGAGAGAGAGAGAGAGAGAGAGAAATATGATATATATATCATCACAATCCTCCTCCTTCTCATCATCATCATCATCACCATCATCATCATCACAATAACCACCATTATCACGATCATTACCATGATCATCATCATTACAGTCATCATATTCGACATCATAATCACCATCATTATCACCATCATGAGCATCATCATCGCAATCATCATCATCACCATCACCATCATTATCACCATCATTATCGTAATAATGATCATCATTTTTAATTAGTCTATAGATATTTACTTTTAATTCATTTCCTTTTCTATTAACGACAAGGAAACCTTCATTTAGGCAAGGCTGATACAATGTTATGGACTCATTTATTTTATCCCTTCGCCCAGACAACGCCTCGTAGCAATGCTGGTTATTGTATATTTCTTCAAAAATATACTATTTAATATGCAAGCGATCACATTTGATTAAAATAATTCCCGTTAGAAATAAGTGAAAATTGGCAACCTTTCAATTGCTTCAAAAACCGAACAAGTAGATGGAATGTTAGACGACTTCCTCCTATCTCTGACTTCTCTCTCTCTCTCTCTTTCTCTATCTCTTTCCCTCTCTCTCTCTCTTTCCCTCTCTCTCTCTCTCACACACACACACAATACCTTCACTCACACAGAATAAAATCAGCCTAAAACATCCAGTCACCTATGTGAAATCCGTGTAGAATCGGATACTAATTGGTATCGCTATTGTTTTGTCAGCCATTTACAATAAGCCAAGCCCTAAAATCAATGATTGTCTGTCCAATACACGATGAATTAATGATAAGTCAATCGAAGAAAGAGACAGACGTTTCTTTTTATTCTTACATTCTTGGCAAAGAAAAGAGTCCACACACTTCAAATGGACGCTAATTCTCTAAAGAACTAAGAAGAAACAACAGAACCACTCAATAATTAATTTTAATGTTTTGGAGAGAGCAAGGAAACATGGCACTATATCACTATATATATATATATATATATATATATATATATATATATAATATAAATATATATATATATATATATATATATATATATATATATATATATATATATATATACTAGCATGGATACCCAGCGTTGCCAGAGTCGACATGAAGTTCGGTTTGGCCACACTAGTTTTTCATTATTATATGTCAATTCATCGTTACCCCAACAAAAATTTCAAAAATAAAAGAACGGATGAAAACATGCATATAGAAAATGTACCCACCCCCCAAGAAAGAAGTACGTGACAAATTCTCCACCACATATTTCGGCAAAAGGGATACGAAGAGAAGTTATTTTCCGGGTATTGAGTACCTTTCTAATGTTAAAGAGCATCTCTCCTCTCTCTCTCTCTCTGGCTCTTTCATACTCTCTCTATTTTCTCTCTCTGTGTCTCTATTAGATAGTAGATCGAGAGAGAGAGGGAGAGGGTGGGAGGAGGTCAGAGAGATATTTTTGTAGTAAATCCACGTTGCAGGAAGTGACGTTTCATCTAACCGGATGTTATGTGATGCTACGTGGCAAGGTTGGTGAAACGTTGAGTCTCTCAGAAAAAGCCGAGCCGAGCAGAAGTCTAAAATGGTTCTCTCCTAAGTAAGGGGGGAGATGCGCGCCCCAGACGTGGGACGTGGTAGGTACCCACAGTGGAGACCATCGATGGCGACATCTGCAGATCATGCCTGGGAGAATAAAAGGTTGAAAACCCAACATCTGTCTTCATCTTGTGTATTCCGGCGAAAACAGCAAGAGAGCTCCACCCAGATGAAGACTCTCCCAGAGCAGCAAAACCAGGTATGAACTTCTATATATAAACACATACATCCACAAGTGTCCTAACCACCAGACAAACGGTTTAAGGGATCTTGGGTCCCGTTCTCTCGTCTCTTAACACTTGTAATATCTCTCTCATCGTCGTAAACTTTTTCTCTTCATTAGTAAAATGGACACGTCATCACCAGGGTACCAGTATCCCTCAAGTAAAGTGTCAAAGTCCAAATCCGTTTCTTCTCCCTCCCTTATGTAACATATCTGTTATTTGGTGCCGTGACCAGGAGAGAGAGAGGTGACAGCAGAAAAGGACAGACGACGCTCAACTGCCTGTCACGGTCGCAACCACACCCTTCCCGCCACCCTCTCATTCCTTCACCGCCGTATTGATGTGTATATGTTGTTATTAAATAAATCAAATTGTTTTATAACAAAGCGTCTTGTTATTCATAGATAGATGAACAGCGGTGATTCCATTCACTAGACGAGACAACAACATATGCATATATGCCCAAACAAACTATCTCTCTATCTATCGAGATATTCAAAAATCTCGGATAGCTAGAATATAGACGGTGCTTACAAAATAGACGTCACGGCCATATCACCCAGTATATAACACTATGACTATATTCCAGTTTAAGCGAATTTCTTTTATGCTACCTCAGTCTAGAAAGATTTGTCTTTACGGTCTGTTGCAACGAAAACAAACTAAATAATTCAGTTTCAAAAATACCGAAGTAGAATTTGTGTTAAGCGAATGTTTATGTTATAAAAATGATGAGTTATGACTTAATGCGTTATTAAAAGAAAAAAAAACAAATTAGTTACGATGTCAAAAACATGTGAAGAAACAAAATGGTAAAAAAACGTAAATGAAATTTTTTTTGTTTTTTTTTAATAAAGAATCGTAGTTGAATTGAATTGCTTGTTTATTTTAAAATAAAAACTCACTGGAGCACAACGTTAATTACGAAATAACGGAAATTATTTTATTTAAACTAATTCCAAAAATAATGCTTTAAAAATTTTAGTTTAAAAAAAAAAACGACGGGAACTTACTCAAACCAATTCATTTAAAAGTCGATGTCGGTAAAATAAATTGAATTAAACATTTTACTAATATAAACGTTTTAGGAATTTAACTTAACTAGATTCTATAAACAATAATCATGAGTTGGAAGCCATGTTTAGTTTCAGAAGAGTTTCCGATGGTTAGTTGTTCTATACAAGTCCTAGAGATGACGAGTTCTCAGTAGACAGTTGTTCTGTACAGGTTTTGGACTTTATCATTTTGTAGCCAGAGAGCAAAAGATTCTTCCTGCGTTGACATGAAGGAAACATATGTCAGGTTCGTAAAAAAAAGGTTTAATTTTTACGGAGCAATTCTGGTCTTTGATTGGTTGGTAGCAGAACGTGAATTTAATTTGATTCGTCAGTTCCTAGCGGCAGCGTTTATGACATGGACCCCTCCCCCACTGTGAAGGGTCATATCCTCCATTATGAGTAAAAAATATTGCAACAAATAACAAAAAGGAATTTTAGATAAACAAAAACAAATATGTTTTATTAGAAAAGAATGTAATAATCTAAACATAATACACGACGAAGGGAGATGATTCGAGTTATGTCTTTGGTCACGTGGGGATAATGGCATAAGGAGATGGTTTTGAAATATACGTAAGTAGATAGTTAGCATTAGTCAGGAATCTTGAGTGAACGTGTTAGAACGAGTAGATAGGACAGGTTAGTTCTAAGCTGATTGAGAATCGTTCAGCTACGAAAGCATCCAGCTGTAAAGATAGTAATATTTAATACATTAAAAAAAGGAATGGCATGAAACCCCAGAACAAAGACGTCGCAATAGGAATAAATGTAAATGTGGAAAAAAGCAATTTGGTTGTATGAGTTGTCGTGGTAGAAAATGACTAATATTTTCACGAGCATGTCTGGAACAATAGAGGTTTCGACTAAAATGGTATGTTCTTTCCTTGTCTAGGTAAGCAAATTTGTGGTGCTATTTGTCCCGTTTGTTGAAGTGTCTATATCTGTTTATTATATGTGTTAAATGTGTACACACACACACACACGCACACACACACACACAACGAATATTACATAGATGAATATATACCATGTACACGATTTTGTCCCCTCGTTTATAAATACCTATTTCATATACCCTCGCTATATGACCCTATCGTTTCCTGAGGAGTGTTACTTGGTTGAGAAACGTTCTGGGAACACAACCAGCTCCCTGGGGGAATAGGCAATATCAAACGATAAGCACATGGAAACAGCAACACAATGGGCCGATATATCGGCTGGCATGGGTCGCTTCCCTTGTCTTCAATTTGTCGTTACAGCATTTCCATCGTAATCAGCGACCGCATACTGAAATTTCACGCTTATACAAAAATAGCGAACAAATGCATTTTTATAAAAATATATAATTTATTTTACGTTTAAAACTGGCGGAGCATATTTTTATAAAGACCAGTTGAAACCAGACGCATGTACTTAAACTGCTATGTCGCGTCCGCCGACCCCAGAATCCAAGCGTCAACTGTTTTAAAACAATAGAATTATATTTAATTCTCTCTTTCTTCATTGCAAGAGAGAAAAGAGGAGTGAAAGAGAGAAATAGAGAAAGAGAAAGAGAGAGAGAGAGAGAGAGTAAAAGAGGCATTCATACATAACGTTTAAACATTGTTTGGTTTTTGTATACCATCATGAGTTCTATCGAGTTTGACCTTTGAAATTCTAAGGTCTTATATCGTTTTGACTTGGTTCTTTTTATAAACAATCATTCTTGGCTCGAGTCATCCCAGATTGATATTTTAACATTTTAAAAACTACAAAGCACCTGCTTAGCACATTTGCCCCCCATATCTACAGACAAATTAGGCACAAGGTTCATTAATGTAGAAGTCCCCAGCCCCCCCCCCCCAAAAGGGACACTCTTCATTGTGCTAGAGCTATACACTCTTCTATGTCATACAGAAGACACCAGTATACAGGAGCAGTTGAAAAGAGATCCACAGGCGTATAGATTTAGGCACTGACAGAGAGTGTGGAAACTTGTTGGTAGTTATTGCAGCTTGACGAGTGCTTTTAGTGAAAGTTTGGTGTTGGAAACATTGAATGAAGCTATGAAATATTTTTCTTTTGCAAATCTGTGAATCATGCGGTCATACAGTAGTTTCTCATTTTTTACGCAGTTGTTTGGATTATTATTGTAATCTGTAAGATCTTTCGAATTGCGCCCGTTGAGTTTTAAAGACGCAACCTGTGCAGCTTGCGAGCTTCAAGGATACTGCATGTATTCGTGAAAAGCGTTTTCTGCCTTGTTTTATGTGGCCTATGTTATTGTCTTGAATTATTTAAACGGCATGTTGCATAGTGAATTTACGCAAAGATTTTAATTTACGCTTGGAAAGAAACATGGCAAACAACAACGTCTAAATTAAAAATTTGAGTAAAAAGAGTTTAATACTTTTTGGTATAGTACAGATGTCTGGAAGCAATAATAATAATAATAATAATAATAATAATAATAATAATAAGAAGAAGAAGAAGAAGAAGAAGAAGAAGAAGAACAACAACAACAACAACAGCAACAAATACAACAACAAAGACAACAACAATAACAATAATAATAATAATAATAATAATAATAATAATAATAATAATAATAATAAAAATAATTCTGATTTTGTTTATCAACGTCTCACCGAAAAGAGATGGGATTCCCCTCAACCCCGGCTCCAAACCAGGAGCTTAAAAGATACAATAGCAGAGGTCTGAAGGCCGCCTAAATAATAATAATAATAATAATAATAATAATAATAATAATAATAATAATAATAATAATAAATAAATAAATAAAAAAAATAAATAAATAAATAAAAATTAGAATTAAAATTAAAACAAAAAATGTTTTTAAAAAAAGAAGTCTGATTGAGAGACGGGGGAAGGAAAGAGTAATGCAGCAGAAAGTCTCGTTTTGGTTGATGACGCATGCGCCGTCGAATACAATATGGCGTTGATATCCGCTCCATTCTATCACACAACAAAATATAAAAGCAGACATAAAATCATCGTATTCATCTTGGCTGACGTCTCCTGACGTTACGAGGGGTGGGCAATAAGTAATGCCCCTGACCAACTTCCTGTTGTCTGATCTAGCTGAAATTTTGTATGTGCAATGATTCATATCTCTCCGGATTATGTGGCAAATTACAGCTATGAACTAATTGTGGTTTCTGTTTTACAGGTGTTTGAACTGAGTCAGGTGTGAAATGGAGCCTGTTGAATGTCGAGCAGTGATCCGGGTTTTGTATTTGAAAGGACGCACACAACAGGAGACTTTTGATGAAATGAAAGAAACTTATGGTGATAATGGCCCATCAAATGACCTTGTAAAACGCTGGCATCGTGAATTCAAACGTGGCCGGAAGTCTGTGGAAACAGCTCCCAGACCTGGTCGATTCCCTTCATCCATTGATGTGGCATCTGTCCGTCAAGTTGAGGTTGCCATTTTGGAAGATCGGCGCATTACTATTCGCAAAATAGTCGAAAATGTAAAGATTAATACAGGGTCTGTGGAAACTATCATTCATGACCATTTGCATATGCATACTGTGTCTGCCAGATGGATTCCCAGGTTGCTGATACCATTCCAGAAGCGAGAACGCGTCGAGTGCTCGAGGATGAATTTGAAGATGTGCCAAGAAGATGAGTCAAAGTTTTTCAAAAGACTGATTACACAGGATGAAACCTGGGTCCATCACTATGATTCAAAGACCAAAGCCCAGTCAATGCAGTGGAAGCACTTGGACTCACCACCTCCAAAGTAGGCAAGGGTGCAGCCCTCCGCTGGCAAAGTCATGCTCACAGTCTTCTGGGACCAGGACGGAGTAGTGATGATAGATTTCCTGGCAAAGGGTACTACAATTACAGGAGCCTATTATACTTCACTTTTGAGGAAATTAAGGGAAGCTATCAAAATCAAGAGGCGGGGCAGGATCAGAAAAATTATCCTCCTCCTGCAGGACATCGCTCCGGTCCACAACTCGCATGTCGCCAGATCAGAAGCACGGGCGTGTGGTTATGAAATCCTTCCCCATCCTCCCTACTCTCCTGACCTTGCACCCTCTAATTTTCACCTATTCCCAGCCATGAAGTTGATTTGGAAAGGAAAGCCTTTCCCAGATGATGCAGCCTTGATTTATGAAGTCACGTCGTGGTTGGAGGAGCAACCTTGGGTGTTCTACAAAAACGGTCTCCGGAGCTGCATCAAACGATGGGAGAAATGCATAACTCTGAATGCTTCCTATGTAGAGAAACACTAATAACTGTGCCAAGTTTCGTTGATCTACTGCTATGGGAAGTGGGTCAGGGGCATTACTTATTGCACGCCCCTTGTACATGTGTGTAAATAGAATTGGCATCTGCTTATGTTTGTGTATAAGCAAATCTCTGTTGTGTTAGTGAAGGTATGTGTATACCTATTAACTTGTATAAATATGCATTCAATTGTGTGTGTGTGTGTGTGTGTGTTTGAGTATACTATCGCTATATTTAGCAGTTTATGGAAGTCTTTCAATACGTATGTCGGGGAGATTCAGCTAAGGGGTTGCTCTTAAGAACGTTCTCAAGAGCATTGTTTGTGGAAGATAAATGGAGCTATGTGTTACGATTTTTATTGCTCACGTATTGATCCTGAGTAAATATGCTCGTTTTTTTTTAAATCTATTTTTATTTTGTTGGCTGAAAGAGAATGCTGATTGTTAATATTTCTCAATGGACAGTCAAGACATTGAAACAATATCCACTGCTTCTGTTGCTTCTAACAGTATATCCAGGTCAAGGAAGACAATTTTGATGACGTTATTTTTTTTTTCAATAAGATATCGGCGTTGTCCCACGTGTAACGTTTGGCATTCCCAAACGGTTAACCATCATTACAATGCTTTACGTCAGTAATATCGTATGTTCCTAATCTTCCTTGAGAATGTTTTTTTTTAAATTATAAACTCTTACAGTGCAATATAAATTGGAATTCATTTTTGAGGTGAGCATTATATATATTAATTTATTTTTATTTCGGACTATTATTCTCATCGTTTTTTTTTTATTAGCTGTTGTTTTCATTTTTATTGGTTGTTGTTTTTCACGTCATATATAACTATAGTTGGCCGAAACGTTATGAAAAACAACAACCAATAAAAAGATAAAACAACAACTAATAAAGATGAGAATAATAGTCCAAAATAAATTAATTAATATATATAATGCTCATCTCATAAATGAATTCCAATTAAGGAATAATATATATACCAATCGGTACGGACTCGACTATGAATAATAAATAAACGTGGATTTATGAGATCAAAGAATCCAACCTTGATCGCCCTTCGGGGCCCGTGGCGCAGTTGATAGAGACGTTGAATCTCTACGGTTCCAGATGGACATTGTCTGAAGATAGCAGTTTCAATCCTATCCAAAGCCGGCCAGAAGTTTACTTGGCCAAAACGTGGTGAGACGACAACAACTACGGATGGCAGTGATTGCTGAAAATGCAGTTAGGAGATTCGAAGTTCCTATCCGTCGCGGTTACCACCTGACGTAGGCCAGAGAAATAGTAGGCCGAAACGTCGTGAAAAACAAACACCAATAAAGATGAAAACAACAACTAATAAAAAAGATGAGAATAATAGTCCGAAATAAATTAATATCTTACTGTGTAACTTTTATATTTGTAATTTTCCAGCCTTTCCAGACCAAAAACCATTACATTTGGTACTTAAAAATCAACAGTTACTGTCGCTGCTACTTCTAAAAGTATATCTCTGTTATTTTTCGCTTTTGTAAGAAGATACCTTCGTTCTTTTACATGCAACGCTTATTATTCACAACTTGTCATCAACCTAGTGCTTACCAAGTTGAGCGTCGCTTAATTTGGGTAATTTCGCATATTCTTTCTTTTCGGTTTTATGTTTTTCCCCTGAATATTGTGATTTATATACGTTTCTACTTTTTTAAAGTCTTTCCAGGCCAACTCTTATTACATTCGATACGTAAAAACAACATTCACCACTGTTGTTACTTTTAAAAATATATTCCTGTTAACAGAATTAATTTATACAACGTACTTTTTACAAAAAAGGTTATCGTTGCTTTCCCATATGCAACGCCTGGAATCCCCAAATAGTGATCCATATGGTGCTGAAGGTTCCTTTAAAATGATTCGATATGTGCCTTCTTTTACGTTAATTTCTCTGAATATTATGAACTGTTACATGCTTCTATCTTTTAGCAGTTTTCCCTGACCCCAAATCATTACATTCGATACGTAAACATCATTTATAGCCAATGTTACTTTTAAAAGTATATCCCGGTCAAGGGATTTAATTCTTATAGCATTAAGTTTAGCAAGAAAAATATCGTCCCTCACCCACATGTCCTGCCTGCTTTACACATATGGTCACCCATTTTATCTTGACTAGGTTCAGCATGGCTTAACTTCGGTATTGCTGTATGTTTCTCTACCGTCTTTGTATACGTTCTTTTCCTTTAATATTTAGAACGTCTATTATATTTCGACTTTTTTTTTATCTCCGTCGTTCCAGACCAAAAATCATTACATTTCCAATTTCTTTCGACACGCAATCGATCTGCTCAGCTGATTCATTTACCATTCCGACTTCTCAAGAGCGATCTTAACTCAATTCATTTTCTATTCCCAATTCCGAGTTGGCATCTTTTAGATTACAAAATCACTCGCTGGCAATGACGATGCATTGACTTAGAAATATCATTTTGTCCTTTCCTTCCCTGACTTCGAGTTGGGCATGAATTTTCCCGTCATAATTTTGAAGCTGAAAATGGAAGCTAATCGACAAAACCCGCCACCCGTAAACCGCCTTCCCTGACGCGGTTTCTTAAAAGATGATCTATTATTCTACAGATGCTCAGGGAAGAAGACTCATCTCGAAATCTTCGGATTTCCATCGAAATTAAATGTCAGATTCTTGGAATCGTGTGGTTCAGATATTAAAGAATTATGAATGTAAATGAAATTCGCCTACGATGTCTTTCATTCTTTAATATGATATTCAGAAAAAAATGTTACATATTTCTAAATGATGGTAACAATTTTAGAATAGACTCTACCTTGTCATTTTTAATTGCATAACTGTCCTTATTATTATTGTTCATCAGTAAAAGTTTACACACTAGTCATCATCAGATATTGCTGCTGACAAAAACTAGTCGTGTACCCTGGAGTCTGCGTGACAACACGTCTTTAAAGACTTCCAATAATCTTTACCTCTTTCGGTAAACTTTGCAAATGTATTTGCATCTATTCAACAGCCGTTGCTATTGATTTCATCCAGTGGAAGCTTTGTTTTCGCTCGTCGGTCTTGCAATCCGCCTCGACCTCTCTCGACTATTTGGCATGGTGCCAGTTGCTGCCAAAAGTATAAACTTCCTTTTGGGGGAGGAGTTATAAAGTTTCAATATTCTTGTGTGACTCTATCTTTTTGTTTTACTTTTGCTACAGTTTCTATGTAGCCGGTTAGCGTTTGTACCTCGGATATATTATTCTCTGCTTTCTAGGGTATCCTTAATATTTCATCTGTTTTCATTATTGTTATCCATTGTATTTTCTCAGCCTATATCTCCCATTCTTTGTTCGGGGTTTTTCGTTCTTATTCCTAGTGTTCAAAATAATACTTGTATTATCTTGACTTTTTTCATCGTCCTTTCAGTTCTCTGTACTTCCTACCTCACTTTATCGTATCTGGATAGACATGCTTCCCATGCATTCGGTCTGCATTCATTTACAATGTGATTAATTGTGATGTTTAGTTGGCTAGAGTGTCTGTATTTGCTGTTTTATTGTGCTATGTCAGTTCTTGCTTTGTTGTGGTTGATTCTAATCGCGTAATCTTCTGCGGCTGTTATTGGGGATTCAGCTTCTCACTTTAATTTTCATTTTTGGAGCCACACCCAAGTATTTTAATGAGTTTTATCTTTTGTCCTCCTTAAGAATCGCCCGCGTTTAGCTGTATTTTATCTCTATTTTCTCGCGTCATCTCCCTAGCCTCTCTGTTTTCTGTATGTTTATTTCTTCAATGTTTCCTGCTAATGTAATTATCCTTTCAATGTTCTGCATCGCGTATTATCCTAATTATTTTCGTGTCAATCACATAGTTTTCTACACAACCCATCCCTCTTCCTCCGTGCTTCTTTTTTTTAGATAGAGTCGATCGACATAATTCTATGGGCGTTGTGCATTGTCATATATTTCCCCGTCTTTAGGTTGAGATGCCTCAATCCTTCATTTATGAAACATATAAACGGCCCAAGGTATCTTATTAGCGACATTGCTCGAGTATTTATACGTTTAATTATGTTTCTACTAAATAGTTTAGTTTCTAGGAGTTTTCTTATTCTTCTGATCTATTCCTTTCCTTTTTTCTTTCATTATTGCTGCTTTGATGGTGTCTTCTTCAATAACTCCCAAATATTTGTAGCTGTCGCGTTCACCTAGTTTCCTCCTCTCCGCTTGGTTGTATAGTTCCATGCTTTCCGTAGCCTCCAGTTTTCCCTTTCATATAACTAACACTGCTTATTGTTCCATACCAAATTTCATGCGGATATCCTTCATGGAAGTTTGTTTGTGTTTATTAGTGTCTCTAGTTCTTTCCGTAATTTTACAAACAGTTTCACGTCGTCCATGCACATTAGATGGTTCATTCTTTCGTCTGGATTAGTGAATTTTATCCGGCTTGGCACTTTCTTAATATATTGCTAAGGCGTGTCATGTTTCTGATAAACAGTAATTGTGATAGAAAATCCCCTTTGTATTTTAATCTTAGTTATGTATTGTCCATCAGCTATCAGTTTAAGTTTCCATGTTCTCATTACAATTTCCATGCAATGGATCTTCTTGCCTTGTATGTTTTGGCAATCCGCGATTTTGAAGTGAGTGATGGATGTGTTCTCTCAGTTGTGCTCTCAGGAGTTTCCATATTTTAGGTAAGCATGGTATAGACGTGTAGTTGTGGAGGCAGTTTTTGTTACTGTGTCTTTTGGGTTTTTTTTTTGTTTTGCAAAAGTGTGGTTCTACCTTAGGTCATCTAGCACATCTGCATCGTGAATACATATCTTCAGGTTCTAAAGTAGCCTTTCATGTAGTGTTGTAATTTTTTGTAACCAGTATGCGTGTGTTCCGTCATGAGCTGGTGCTCTTCATTTTGCCAACTTTTGTAGAGTTGTCTTGAGACTTTCCTTGTTAATTTCAGTCTATGTTACTTTGATTGATGTTTCTCTTCTTTCATGATTTCCAGCCATTCAGAATTTCTATTATGATCTTGTCTCTTCTTAGATCTTACTCAAATAGCATTTTGTTTCTGTGGGGTCCAGTTGTTATTTTTTTCTTTTTTCACTCTTTACATTTTAATACAATTGTCTTTCATTGTTTTCAAAGATCCTATATTTCTTGCACCAGTCTTTTCATAGTCTATATAATTTTGCTGCTATTTTTAGCTCCAGTTCTTCGTGTTTCTTGTTCACCGTTACATTACGGAGTATTACTGTGACATATGGGCAGCAGTTGGGAGGTAGACTTATCTTGCCTGGACAGAGTTAAGAATAGGCTTCGCAGCCTAGTGGGGGTACCCTTTTCTCTTCCCTGCAACCTCTTTTTCACAGAAGAGACGTTGCGAGGCTGTTTCTGCTTTATCGTTATTTTCATGGGAAGTGCTCGTCTGAGCTCCAATCTAAGGCCCCCCCTCTCGCCAAACTTTCACAAGAAACACTCGTTTGGCTGTAAACACTATCAATAATTTCCCCCACTCTTTATCTGTGTCTAAACCTAAACGTAGATTCCATAAACGAAGCTTCTTTCTTAGAACTGCACACAGATGTGGAACTCTCTCCTGCTTACCTGCTTTCCAGCTGACTAGAATATGGCCGTCTTCAAGTCCAACGTAAACAAGTTCTTGATGAGCCTTCCCCTTAAGTAATTCAATTTACCAAATTTACACTTCTAACGATTGTCCTTTTAACCAATGTGCACTTTTTAACACTTATCCTCAAGTGGACTCTGGGACTTGGTAAGTGATGATTCCTTTGTAAAATAAAATTCTGCTTTTCTATCCCTTTCTTTTCATTTTCATTTTATTTATCGCGCTGACTTTTTCTTTTAGTTTGTTGATCTGTGTTTCTAGCCTGAATTCCCCGTCATTTCCTAACATGGTTTAATGAGAAGAAATATGCTACACGCAGGTGTTTAACTCTTCTATAATTGGGTTCCCATTTTCAAGCAAATGGTGATAATAACAATAATTTCATATCCAATGACCTTATGATCGACATTGACGATAGTTGCAATGTTTTCTTATGTCTAGCATTCCCTTCAACATCTCTACTTTAAAGACAGGATGAAGATTACCATAATTACACATTAATTCCTAACAGATTTTTTTTTTAGAAACAGAAACAGATTCCCTGTGCTTCCTAAATTAGACAACTCCCGAAAGATACAAAATTCGTCCTGTGTGGCTTTTAGGGATTTGTTGAATCCGGAAATGTAATTCCCTTTTCTAATACCTGAATACGTTGCGAGCATTCTTGAATTAGATAGGATGCTTTTAGAAATATGCCAATCCTTTAAGTATCCGCTTGGACATCGATTTTATTTCCCTTTAGATCGAAAGTAAATTATTTCGCGTGATTAATTATAGCCACCGTAACGGGGAATTATGATGAGAACAATCTGGCCGACGAGCGAGATTAGTTTGCTCTAATAATTCTGAAACGGAGCCACAGAGAAAGAATTAGCGCAGGCTGGTGTGTTTAGTTTATTAGCTAACTAGCAAGACGCCCGGCGTGGCCCGGTCTTACTATATGCTATAACATGATATTTTAATATCTGCAAATTGCTGATGTATTATAATAGAATCAATTCTCTATTAAATAGAATTCAGTCAAGGGCTCTGCGGGGCCTGGGAAACAGAATTCAAGCAAAGACCATATGTGGGGGCAACCTCCATGTATAAGGCCATTGCTCCTGTGGCAATAAGTTATTGGTCAATACAGGGGAAACCCTTGATACCATTGTCACTATCCAGCTCCCCTACTCCCCGGGGAATTGGTCCCCATTTCTCCTTCACTCTCCACATTAAAAAAAGGCCTTGTGCCAAATTTGCTCAGTGGGAAGCAAATAAATACATCAATCCTCTATTGAATATTATATATTACGAGGAATAATTTGCCCGGTGGACTAATTCCCAATAATAATAATAATAATAATAATAATAATAATAATAATTATGTCGATCATCAAATTCCGTCTGTGTTTGTTTACAATATCACGTCAGCTGATTTTTTTTTACGATCTTAAGCATATTCTTTCTTCTCCTGTAGAAAAAATAGATTTTTGCGGGTGAATATTTTACGTCACCCGCGCCAAGGTTACACCGATGTAAGGTAAAATGTTTTCATGGACAAATTCTTTTTTATCTATAAGAGAGAAAATACTATTTTCAGATCGGATGTGTTTCGATTTTCATTACTTATCAGATGAATTTCTATAAAAAAAAAAATCATATCTAAGAACACTGCCAGACATATAAATTAGCTTTGTGTGAAATTTGCAAAAGATAAGCACAGTCGTTTCGGAACATATAAGGAAGTACCCACACACATAATCTGACTTTTATATAAGGGTAAAGGAATGCCATCTAAAATAATCATTGTGTAATGTTAATTAATCTAATTTGTTTGTCTGTCTGTCTTCAATTTTTAAAACTGCATCTTCTTCGCAACGCAAAGTCGCACAGCGGTGCGAGACTGGACCACTGATTGCACTTTTTGAGGAATGTTTTTTTTAAATAGTTTTTAGCCGGTAAAAATAGCTGCTAAAGGGCCAACACTGAAAAAAAAAATGGAACCGCCGGCGTAAGTCTACTTAAACTGCTTTTGTACTCATGCGCAAATATACATTTAGAGTCGGATCATTTTTTACTGTTTCTCATTCGTCTGTCAATAGCTCAAACAGTAACGACTATGGCTAGGACCTTAAATGTTTTGGTTTCGATTTTAGCTGGCACTCACGTCATATTGTGTTTCTTTAAACTTTTTAAATAATTACTATATATTGGGTACAATATAATAATCAATAGAGAATTGGCTTTTTAATAATAAATACGAACACGAAAGCTGTATAAATTAAAATATTATATAAAAGCGTATTTTACGACCGGACAACGCTGGGCGATTGCAACTATTTAATGTTACGCTATTCAAATTGAAAATGGCGAATATTATATATTTTGTGTAAAAAAAGCAGTGTTTCCCCGCTCCCCAAACAATGCAGATTGTCACTGAGACGTAAGGAATTAAATGAAAATTTATAGAGGCAGTCTGAGAGGGGAGTTGTGCATTGAGATATTTGTTTATATTCCATTTAAATTTCTGCGAGTTCGTTCAAACAGAAGAACGGAGAGAAGGGAACGGAACCTGAAAGGCAAGCACGTCGAGGAAAAATGTATCGACGCCCCCTTACAAAATGCACCTAGTATTCTCAAATGGTCACTCATTTAGTACTGGCCATGTTCAACGTTGTTTAACTAAAGATTTCTAGGATCTGCTTGGGAATTTATTTATAGACAGGTTTGTCAAAAGTATTTACTTTAAATGTTCACTAGCGATGCCAACTACTCCTGGACATTCACTAAAGAACAGGTATACAGGTAGCGCTGACACTATCAATATGTCAGCATTCATACCATGGTAAAGAGGTGTCGGACTCTAGAAGAATGCTGTTTTATTGCTGGTGTTGTTGTTGTTGTTGTTGTTGTTGTTGTTGTTGTTGTTAATTTATTGTTGAGCATTATTCATTTATTTTCATATGAATTAAAATATTTTCTGTGGCATTAATTTGCCTAAGCTCTTTCTTGTAAGACATCGGATTCTTACGGAGCGCATAAAAAACTGCCAACATCACCTGACGAAAGTATTTATGTGGAACGAACTGGATTAGAACTTGGCACACCAACAACCTCTACCAATTTCCCTTACTCTATCTTTGTTTTTTAATCCCCCCCCCAACAAGGCACAGTGCCACTTTAATGTAGGGGGCATAAGTGTCAGGGATACTATGTAGAGGTGAGCAGCAAAATGTCTGTTCACATTACACTTGAACTTCTGCATGTCAGTACAGTTGGGAAAACAGGAACTCGGAAGCTATATGTTTTGGTTTCAATTCTAGCTGATGGCGTTGAAGACATATATTTTTTTGAAATTAGTAGAATATATTAGGCACAATATAATAATCGATAGAAAATAGACTCTATAATAATAAATAGGAAATCTGCATGAATTAAAATATCATATTTAAGCGTATTTTATGACCGGACAATGCTGGGCAGCCTATATATATATATATATATATATATATATATATATATATATATATATATATATATATATATATATATAACAGTCAATATAGTTCAGAATAATCATGGGGTGAACTAAACAACCAAGATTTTTAAAGTGCTTATTATAAAGTAAAGCTTTTGTAAATAAAGTTAGATAATTGTGTATTGTTGATCCGCGTATATTGTTTCTAACGCTTTGATAATTTTTATGCATTTACATATGCACGCGAACACGTACATACGCAAATTGGCAGATGACCTTTGCACTTTCCGCCACAACAAAGTATGCAAATATCTCCACTAGAAGATCTGTGGAGAGACCCAACAACTACAAAGATCTGGGAAAATGAACCACCACCGATAACATCAAATCAAAAAGCAACCGTGTTCTCTGACAAAGACATGCAGGCGGGCAGATACATAAAAGACAAGGCCATCAAACAGATATTGTAATATGGAATAAGCTCGAAAGAACTGCGCTTTTTTTCGCTGCCACGGTCTCAAATGATTTTGGCGTTAATAGAGTTGAACGGAAACAAATAACAAAATATCAGGACCTGAAAAATGAACCAAAAACGATATGGCCTCTGAAAGAAATAAACATTATACCAGTTGTGGTAGGAGCAACTGGCTTAATAAAAAAGAATCTTCAGATATACTTAGAAGAAATCCCTGGAAGACCAAGCTGTAACGAAATACAAATAGCAGCCATAAAAGGAACAGCGTCTATTCTTAAAAAAAATCTTAAGATATAAATATAAATCGTAACGGAATCAAGTGCTATCTCCAGGAGGAGTTAGCTCCCTTGATCTCTTAAAACTAAGTGAAGTAAAATAATTTAAAAAAAGTGTTGGAAGTCTTTTTAAAGTTATTTCCCACTTCACTCGTATGTAGTCTGTTACCTGTTTTCATCAGCATTTTTAAGACTAAATCCTGATGATGTCCCCTTAAAATAGGGACGAAACGTTGATTACCATTTATCTATTTTAGGTTTTCCTTTGTTGCGTAGCGGGGACATAACGACATATAACGGGAACACTGAGCGGCAACAGGTAACGACATTTATGATAGATATACACACAGTCCATATTTATGATAGAAGCATGATAAAAGAAATACGTAGACAGTTTTTTTTTAACACCGGGAAGATCCTTTATTTATGAAGGGGATTTAGTTACACTTTGGAAGGGTGTTTCATTCAAAGTTCATTTTCCAAGACGAAAGACAAAATCACATTCTCTTTTAGTAGATGACAACAAAGACATAAGCTTACTTATAACATGATGTTATTTATGCTTTCAATTGAATGAGATAATGATCAGAAATTCGATTGCCTTTCAGAGTTACATTTTCTTGTTCCCCTTTCTGGTCGCTTCCTTAAGGCTTTAAGCTAACTCAACTCTCCTCTTTCCCAAGTTTCTTAGCTGTGACTCCCAGCTGTGCCTCTCCCGAACTGACTGATTTCGAACCCTTTTAACTGAATATATTGAAAAGCTATCTTTCTTTGTGACGTCAGAAACGTGCTCAAGCATGTGCTTTCCTCACGTGGATTTACATACACCTATGTCTAACACATTTCTGGCAAAACAGGGCCTTCCTTAATGTATATTGTCCGATATCTGACCCAACTAGTTGTATCGTTATTTCTAACACAGTGGACAAGTGGTCTACATTCCTAAAATCGTATCTAAATCGCAATATGTGTTCACTTTTCAACTCATGAATACTGGGTTCGATTCAAGCCTTTTCCTTTTAATAAATATTATTTTTAAACCTATTTACGCAGTTCCACTAATTACTGGGACCTGTCCCATTCAATATATAACACCTTTTCGTTCGCGCACACATACACACACACAAACACACACACACACACTCACACATATATATATATATATGTGTGTGTGTGACTGTGCACATGAATTGTACATGTACGAAGGATGCGAAAGAAATGAAAATAATTTCGAGAAAAATGTCTATTCGCTTCGCACCCTCTTCTTCTCTACAAACAATTTTATTTTATAACATGGACACTGAAGTAATTAATCACACACATTGTAGAAATGAGGCGTCTATCTGTGTTGTTGCTTTTTGTTGTTTTCTCGCGTTTTTCACTAGCGAAATACTTCTAAACACGAAATACTTTAAATCATATAGACGTATTCTCATTAAAAGATGGCGTCATATTCTGGATGAGCATCTCAAATCGTGGGAAATGTTTCTTACTTTTCTGTTTTTTTTGTTTTTTGTTTTTTTTTACTTTGAAGATTTCTTCCCAAATAAGAATTCAGTCGGACATCGAATTTAACACTTTTCACATTTTTATCGTTTTTTTTTTTCTGCGTTGAATTTATTTCTTTTTCTAATTGTTCTATTCACACATCAGCCCGATTCCTTTTTGAACAATGTTCGAAATATTTTTGTACATAGATTTTTCTTCAGCGAAATGGATTAGATTTCAAAGCAATTTTACACAGGGAGATTTACTCTCGAAAATACCAACCAATTATGCTCATTTGTTTGATAAAAATATTTTCGGATTAAAAGCACACACACACGCATATATATATATATATATATATATATATATATATATATATATATATATATATATATATATATATACAGGGTGTCCACAAAGTCTGGCTACATTATATAGCCAGACTTTGTGGAACCATCCAGTAGATTATGTAGCCAGACTTTGTGGACACATGTATATATATATATATTGCCTGTCTAGCCGCACTGATGTGTATGTGGATGACTATAATGCTCCTCACATTGAGTTGAGCATATTGAGAAGTGAAAAACGAATTACCATTAGCATATAAGCGACGCTCTTTGTGTAAACAAATCGAGCGGAGGTATTTCGGACGATATCAAAACATCGTTAAACTCACTACTCGTTCAAGCAGCCGCCAATAGTGTAATGGTTAGGAGCCTTGACTGCCGTACAAACGGTCGGGTTTCAATCCTAGCTTGAGGTAGTTGCCTGTCTAGCCGCACTGATGAGCTGTGAAACAGCGAAACAGTACTGTATGTGGATGACTATATATATATATATATATATATATATATATATATATACAGGGTTCCCACAAAGTCTGGCTACAAAATCTACAGGATGCTTCCACAAAGTCTGGCTACATAATATAGCCAGACTTTGTGGACACCCTATATATATATATATATATATATATATATATATATATATATATATATATAAATAACTACTAAAATTACTCACATAAAATTAATATACGAAAGTATAGATTTATGCGTAAGCGTTAAGTATTTACTTCAAAAGTGCTCAATGCGTAGGTAGAGCTAGTTAGTAAATTATAAAATGTATATGGCGATTAAGCTACACTGAATATTCCGCGTTTCATCCACTCTAGGATTCTTCAGGCTTATGCATAGGCGCATAAGCCTGAATAATCCTAAAGTGGATGAAACGTAGGATATTCAGTGTAGCTTAATCGCCATATACATTTCATAATTTACTATATATATTTATATATATATATATATATATATATATATATATATATATATATATATATATAAGGCAATAAGAGTGGAAAATGAAGTCACAAACGCCATATATTCGTAAATATAGAATGGTTCATTTATTTAATAAGGGTATACATACATTTAGTTGGGGGATAAAGGGGACTTTTTGTAGCAAGGTATTTCGAAGCCTCATACTTCTCATCAGAAGAGTAGAGAAGAGTGCATTCTATCCGTATGTATGATGTACAGTATCTATGCAGGTAGTTTACTCTAAATTATAAAACTACAATCCAACCACCCCTATACCTCCCCTTGAGACTTAAACACGTAAACTACCTACATTATTAAAGATTATGATAGAAACCTTGTATACTTTTTTACATTACACTTTATATAATACGCTCCTCCTTTATCTTAGAATTCAATATAGCTCCTCCTAACAACATCAATAGTTTTATTAATTTATTTCGTTCCTGATGAATCACTTGCTAGATGTCACATCCTCATTATGTAAGCTAGAATCTTCTCTACTCTTCTGATGAGAAGTATGAGGCTTCTAAATGCCTTGGTATAAAGACTCCCCTTTATCCCACAACTAAATGCATGTATATCCGTATTAAATTAATGAATCATTCTATATTTAAAAATATATAGTTTTTGTGACTTCATTTTCCACTCTTATTGTCTTTTAAAGAAGCTCCATAGAAATTTGTTGAGTCTTTTCTTATAGAATTAAATTTACTCTCTTCTTCTAACTTTCCAAGTTATATATATATATATATATATATATATATATATATATATATATATATATATATAAGTGAACGTGTCTGTGTGTCTGTCTGTGTGTATGTGTGTGTGTACATTTCCCTACGCAATAACTCTATTAATGTTTAGTCTACAGACTCGAAATTTGATATACAGGGTACTGAGATTTGGGAAAATCAAGGTGATCGGTTTTCGGCCAGAAATTTCGCTGTTAAGTGGTCAAAGTTCAACGATTTGACCCTTGAGAACTCTACAAAACTCCTCCGAGAATTTTCGGTCTACACACTTGAAATTTAAGATATAGGCTCCTTGGACATGGATTTAACTTAATAATTTGATTGTAGCCCAAAACAATAAATGTTAAGGGGTCATAATAGGGGTCTAATTTAAAAAAAAAATACCGTTTTTGTTATTTTTGTTTTTTGGTTTTTTGCTCAGCATATACCTCCAAACATCCGGGCAATGCCGGACACCCATGCTAGTATAATATATATATATATATATATATATATATATATATATATATACATATATATATATATATATACATATATATATATATATATATATATATATATATATATATATATATATATAGTCCTGGTCAAAATCATACGACCATTTAAGAAAGTAAGCGTTTACCTATATTATCGAATTTTAATCAAGCATATGGTTGAACCCATTGGCAAATGGGAAAATATGATGGGAAAAAAATGAAATCTGCTTCATTCGAAACCTTAACCCTGATCTAATAATTATTTTTTAAAAAACAAACATTTTCACCTGGTCAAAATGATAAGACCACTGATAATTTATTTAACAAAAGGCAATTATAAATTACTAAAAAGGGTCTCAGTATTTAGTATAGCCTCCATTATTACGAATTACTTAAAAAATTCTCTTCGGCATGCTTGCGATTAAGTTTTTTATCAGTTGCGAAGGTATTTTATCTCATGTACTGAAAACTGAATCAGAAAGTTCCTTTATTGAATCATACTGGGTTCAATCCTTGAACACTTCTTTTGCCATCCATCCCCAAAGATTTTCAATGCGATTGAGGTCCGGAGAACATGCTGGATGATCTAACAATTCTATATTATTTGAAGAAAAGTATTCTCGTGCTTGTCGAGAAGTGTGTATCGCAGCGTTGTCTTGCTGGAAAATCCAATTTCTTCCACACGGACGTGGACCTACAATCCTGGTAGAAGCATTTTCAAGCATTGAAATGTACTTCTATGGTGTTTGCCATCCTTTCACTACTTGCAACTTTAGGGTCCCAGCTGACGAGAAAGCACCCCAGATCATTAAAGACCCTCCCCCACTCTCTTTGGGCAAATTTTTATCATGCCAATAGTGTTGAAATCCATCTGGACCATCTAGATTAAACTTTTTCTCATCGGAGAAAATTACATTTTCCCACTTCTCTTCGCCCCAAGTCTGGTATTTGGCGGCATATTTAAGTCGGTTAGTTTTGTGCTGTTCAAGAAGACGTGGTTTCTGCAGTCGCTTTAAATGACTGAAACCCTTCATTTTCAGATGCCTTCTGATCGTTTTAGGACTACATTCTGCTGTTGTTTGGCTTTTCAATCGACTTGAACTCATACTGGAGTTTTTTTTAAAACTTCTTATGATACGGCGATCCAGTGATGGGGTTATTTTTTTGGTCGACCTGGACTCTTTTTGTGCCCATATTTATCTGGATTTCTTAAAAAAATTGCGATGACACTTTGCTACGATTCACTTCGTTTGCAATGGATCTATGGGAGAGTCCACCCCTATTAAGCTCAAAGATCCTTCGTCTCTCAAACTCTGATTATGGTTTCCCTTTTGGCATTTATAATTTAGCAAGATGTTTTTTATCCACTAACAAGTTGCTTTTAGTAACATAGAAAGCTTTTCGTATTCATTTTTTCAAAACTAGCTGATTTTATTAAAGTGGTCTTATCATTTTGACCAGATGAAAATGTTTCTTTTTTAAAAAATAATTATTAGATCAGGGTTAAGGTGTCGAATGAAGCAGATTTCATTTTTTTCCATCATATTTTCCCATTTGCCAATGGGTTCAACCATTTGTTTGATTAAAAATTCGATAATATAAGTAAACGCTTACTTTCTTAAGTGGTCTTATGATTTTGACCAGGGCCGTATATATATATATATATATATATATATATATATATATATATATATATATATACTAGCAGGCAGTCCGTTTTTCCCCAATTATAAAATACGCATAAATATCATATTTTTATTAATACAAGAACTGAAACATATGTATGCGAATATTATGTTTTTTAAACAGTTCACTTCTTGTAAGTAAAAAAAAATACTCGAGTTGATATCGTAACCAAAACCTATAGACAGTGAGTCAACTACGATAAACACTTGGTATGATATATAAAAACTTTTTCAAACTAAACAATACGTAACATAAAGAAAGCTGTCATACGCAGTCGTGAAAAAGTTGAAACGGATAACATTCCCATGACCCCCATGTTTCAAATGTTTAATTTTGACCCCTTAGAAGCCCTTTTTTTTCAAATGAAAACCGATGAAAAAGTCTTCCAAATGTCTGAATACTCTACATACCAAATTTGTAAAATCTGTAGACCAAGAATTCGTTGCGTATATAGGTCGAGAATGTCCTCACACACATTTTCACTTTTATAGATATACTAGCGGGGGTGCCCGGCGTTGCCCAGGTGTTTGGAGGTGTGTGTGTTGGTGTGTGGGGGGGGAGATTAAAACAACCCTGTTAAAAAAAAAACGTTGGCCGGTTGTTTGGAAGTGTAAAAGAAAAAAATAGTTTTAGTATAAAGGTAGGCTTGAACCCCGAACGTTTGATGCAGAGGTGGAAAGCAAATGGGGGGAAAACCACGGGAACAGATGAATTGATAAATGTGTTAAGTTGACGTTTATAAACCAAAATTAGCAGGTGCGACAACATCAAGTTGCGGAAGCCAGTTTCTTTTTTTCCCCGCTACGCAGCGATCAAACAATAAAGAAACACACACACACACAAATTACGTAAAGCAAACGAACGATGAAAACAGAAAAACGAACGTGAAAAATGGCTTAAATAAGCCTGTTTCGATATTAAAATTTAAAAAATCGGTGGGTACCTGGGTTTTTTTGGGTGTCGCTAAGAATAAGCGAAGTAAAAAAAAAAAGTAGAAAAACGAACGTTACGTGAAAAATGGCTTAAATAACACTGGTTCAATATTTAAATTTAAAAAATCGAGAAAAAAAACCCATCTCACACCACGATTCGAACCCAAAACATTTCGATAATGACCCAAGGCCTTAACCAACTGAGCTATGAAATTTGTTCGTTTTCTTTTTCAACTATTTCAATAGATACATTCTGGTTGCTAATATTTACAAATGATTTCCGTATGTTTTCCTTCAGCTATTATCGACACTATTACAACATTTGAATAAATTATAGTTATTTTAGAATAGGGTGTTACTATCGGATCACCCTGTATATATAAGTGAGAATGTGTGGGTGAAGAAAAATTCTCAACCTATATACTCAACAAATTTGGATTTACAAATTTGAAATTTGGTGTACATGCATAAGAAAAACGTTTAATCTGTTTTCATTATGAAAAAAAGGGGCGCGAAGGGATCAAAATTTAAAAATTGGTACTTGTGCTTTATCGAATGTTAATGTTTTATTCAATTGTTTCACGAATGAGCATGCGTGAATCGTTCACATGATTGATATAGGATTAAAATCGGAAGGCAAAAAAAGAGAAAAAGACGCATGAGAAGTTACGCGACAACTTTTCCGCTTACACCTGCGACTGAGAACCAGCTATGTCTGGTGTGCCTTGTGATAACAGCCAGCTGTATCTTGTATCGTGTAATAACAGTCGGTCATGCCTTGCGTCGTGTAATAATAACAGCCAGCTATGTCTTTTGCTGTGTAATAATAGCCAGTCGTATTTGATGCCGTGTAATTACAGCTGGCTGTGTGTGGTGCTGTATAATTGCAGCTAGCTATATCTGATGATGTATAATAACAGCCGGCCGACGTGGCGGGCGGAAAGAAAGATTATACTGGTGTTAAACACGTGTCGGCGACTAGAGTGGGAAAAAGAAGAAAACAACATTTTCTTCCCACTGGAAAGTCCTGATTTCTGTTGCGGCTGTGGCTACGATTGTCGCCCTCTACAGGGTAAGTCGATAAAGAAGATCGTAGGAAATTTAAGCTTCTGGTATACATTGAGCCTGACCCATGGAACGTGTTCTTATGTGTCTTTTTGTATCTCATGTAAAACGTCAGAGAACAATATATCTTCTGTGTGTATTATTAAAATGATGTTTTTGTTGTTTTCTTTTCAGTCTGTGGCAGATAAAAAAAATGAGGCTCGTAAATATCTGAACTATTTTACCCAATTATCTCAATAACAGGAGTCGTCTCTATTAAGCGCTCACCGACGATCGATTCGCAAATTACTGCTCGATGCAATTCGTAATGGGAAAAGCGGCGCCGGGAATTGTCATTTGCTAATAATTGACAAATTAGCAGCTACGATGATGATGATGATGATGATGATGATGATGATGATGATGATGATGATGATGATGATGATGATGATGACGGCGACGGCGGCGGCGGCGGCGGCGGCGGCGGCGGCAATTACCCAAATTGAGAAAGGACCACTCCGTCTGCGGCGCCACGCGTTGATTTTCATTGTCTCTTTTTGGTTTTGTCTGAAAAATAGTAAAGTGACAACACATTTTAAAGAAATTCGGTGCTTTCATTTAGATGCTTAACGACTGTTCTAATCAAATTTAATTTGATTTAATTTTCAGAGAAAATATTTTCTTGCTGGAAAACGATTTGTATCCTTCTCAGTAATCATAGCGAATACGACTCAAGTTTACGTTGAACGCATTATGGTGTATATAAGTAATATGACCTTTCTAGACCATGAAAAAATAATATTTCTTGCATTCACTGACTGAGGACATTTTTTTTATATATCTGTCAGGTTGACAGGAAAATTCTTTCTGTTTTTGACTTTTAAATTCAGATTAACATATCTCTGCTCAGACAAACACATTATGGATCAAAATAAACGCCGTCAGAATTAACACACTTTTACCAACGCAAAACAAATGTATTTATTCCAGTAATTTAAAAGGCTTGCGTTCTGGTGGCGATAAAGTCGCTGAAGGCATTTTCGATATCGCTTAAGTTTTAGAAGCATTTCTCACGTAAAATAGTGTCGAATTGCTTGAAAATTGGAGTTGGTAGGTGAAGGGTCTGAAGAGTATGACGGATGAGGCAGAGTTTCGTAGTCCAATTCGTTCAACTTCTGTAGAGTCGGTTTAGCAACGCGCGGTCATGCATTGTCGTGGACGAGCAGTGGGCTTTTCTGTTGATTAATGCTGTGTGTTGTTGTCGTAGTGTCTGATGCATTTCATTCATTTGTTGGCAGTACTTTTCCGCTGTAATTGTGTCGCCTGCATTAAAAAAAAAACTGTAAACAGTCAGCATGAACTTTTATTGAAACTTTAGCCTCGGGGAGTGTCGTGTATATATATATATATATATATATATATATATATATATATATATATATATATATTAAGGGAATTAGAACAAACAGTCTAAAGAGCGGAGTTTATTTTAATGTATTAGAGAATGCATTGATAACATTAAAAGACAACGGTGCTCGTTGTAATATAGATATATAATAAGCTCGATAGGCATTGATATCCTAGAGCTATTTTAATATTGAGTAAAATGATTCATAATTTATAGTTTAAAATCGGTTTCAAAAGGAAGAACAAGCAAAATCAATAAATTGTACGATCGTTTCGGAAACGATGTTTTTATTGAGATAGACAATACGTCTTGAACAAAAAAGCAAAAAGAGTGGGTTGGGGTTTAAGGACACCAAAAATAAAACTAGCATTCTTTTTGCTAATGAGGAGACTTAGTTTTATAAAATCAAATGATAAAATTATGTTGAAAGACGTATTGTCTATCTCAATAAAAACATCGTTTCCGAAACGATCGTACAATTTATTGATTTTGTTTGTTCTTCCTTTTGAAACCGATTTTTAATTTTTAATTATAAATTCTGAATCATTTTACTCAATATGTGTGTATATATATATATATATATATATATATATATATATACATTAACATATAGTACTGTTTCGCTGTTTCACAGCTCATCAGTGCGGCTAGACAGGTAACTGCCTCAAGCCAAGATCGAAACCCACTCAAATGAAAGTCAAGGCTTCTCACCATTACGTTATACGGCTGCTGCTGTGTGGGTAGTGAATATATATATATATATATATATATATATATATATATATATATATATATATAGGGTTATTTGATAGGGTATGGCATAAAGGTTTACTTCATAAGATCGCTAGCTATGGTATAGCTGGAAAAGTCTTCTCAATTATTAAATCATTTCTTTCTGATAGGTTCATAAGAGTAGTAGTTGAGGGGCAAAAATCAGAATCTCACAGTATTAATGCCGGTGTCCCTCAGGGGTCCATCCTGGGCCCAACTCTTTTCCTGATCTACATTAATGATCTTTCAAATCACATCCTTACATCATTTGTAGACATTTATGCTAACGACACTACCATTTATGGTAGCACATCTAAGACAGTAAACGACCAAGTTCTCTCCAATTCTCTCTCCTCTGATCTTGAGCACGTAGTACAATGGGGAAAGGAGTGGGTGGTTACTTTTAATGCATCTAAAACCAAGCTTCTCTCCTTACATCATCAACATTCTAATCCACATTTGGCATCACTTGAAATGAATGGCTCTCGTCTTCTGGAGGCCTCAAGTTTTGACAAGCTTCTGGGCTTGACCATTACTCCTGATCTTAAATGGAACACGTACATCAAATATGTTGCCAAGGCCGCTGGAAAAATGGTGGGATCTTTCTATCGATCCGGTAAATATCTCACTGCTGATGCTATTCTCTATCTATATAAGTATCAGGTACGTCCAAGGATGGAATACTGTTGCCACATCTGGGCAAGAGCTGCTAGAAAGGACTTGTCCTGCATTGATAGAGTTCAAAATAGACTTCGTAGCCTCGTAGGAGATGTCTTTTCTCCTCCTTGCAACCTCTATCTCACAGAAGAGATGTTGCGAGTTTGTCTCTGATGTATCGTTATTTTCATGGAAAGTGTTCGACTGAGCTTCAATCTATGGTCTCCCCTCGCCAAACTTTCACAAGAAACACTCGTCTAGCTGTAAACACTATCAATAATCCCCCCCACTCTTTATCTGTGCCTAAACCTAAACGTAGATTCCATGAACAAAGCTTCATTCTTAGAACTGCACGCCTGTGGAATTGTCTTCCGTTTTCCTGCTTTCCGGCTGACTACAATATGGTTGTCTTCAAGTCTAAAGTAAATAAGTTCTTGATGAGCCGTTCCATATAAGCTATCAAATTTACCAAATTTTCATTACTAATGATTACTATATTGTCCAATTTCTACTGTACACTCTTTAACCCTTATCCTTGAGTGGCCTCTGGGCCTTGATAATGTGGTGATGCCTATGTAAAAAAAAGAATATATATATATATATATATATATATATATATATATATAAAATAAAGTCCAAAAGTCCAAAAGGTCATGATGTTGGCCATCTTACAATTTATTCTTTTAATTCCGTTGACACTTACAATTCTTGATGGAAACTGTTTCGTGGCGTAAACTCATTCATTAAATTATGATATCAATCAATGAATCTATGCTGTCCTTTGACTCATCAGAAGAAGTAGCAACTATCAACCCCCCCCCAATAAAATGCATTTGCGTATAAATTCAAAATTCATAAATTGGAAGAAAAGTTGAAATTACCTTATTTTTAGCTTACATTACGCCAGTTTGAACTTAGAAATAAAGTCGCTATCATTTAAATATTCCTATTAATAAATTGTATTAATATATATCTATATATTTAGTAAATTTTTATAAGAAACTATTACAAAAATATATATAACATCCTTTTTCGGTTGTATTAATTGCTGATTTAATATGAAATTTGGAATATAGAATTTTTCCATTTATTTGTTGTATGTTTTATAATCACATTGATCTTTTTAAATTAAGAATTTTATACATAAAATGTAAAATATAATTGAAAAAATCATATATATATATATATATATATATATATATATATATATATATGCGTACATATAATTAGTTTTTTTAAAGATATCCACCAGAGTGCTCAATTATAATGAAAATCAGAAAATAAGAGCATATTATCATATTTTGTTTACAAAATGCTTTAGATGACATAAATCATTGGTACCATCGGCTCCAAACCCGATAATTAGAACCGTTTTAGATACCCATATAAGGCCCTCTTCGGCTAATATTCATCTCCGACGGAACCAATGACTTATCTCATCTAAAACATTCTGTAAACAATATATATATATATATATATATATATATATATATATATATATATATATATATATATATATAAAGCTGAATGTCTGTGAGTGTGTGTGTGTGTGTGTGTGTGTGTGTGGTCACGAATAGGCTCCTATATGGTTGACTATTTAAAAAAAACGATTACATATAATGATAGAAGATGTATCGAGACACAGAAATGGGTATGTTTGATCTGGCAGAACGGTGGTTCATTAAAATTGTGGGGTCTGCATTCGCGCCTAGTCCACAAAGTATGGAAATAAAAAATTTAAAAATTAAAAAAAAAACGTTTACAAGTGTTTTTGATATAGATGTACATAAGAATACATTGATAAGTATGTTTTAACTTAAATAGGGATGGTATAATAAAATTGTGGGGTATGCGTTCGCGCCTGGCCTCCATAGAATGAAAATAGGCACAAACTTTAATAAAGACTTTTCATATCTATCTGCGAAGCTATCTCTTTACAACCCTTCCTTTTCATAACCTATCATACTTTAATAAATCAGAGTCCATTTTCTGTAGCCTGCTTTTGAACCCAGTTAACGGCGGGTACTTTTGCTAGTATATATATATATATATATATATATATATATATATATATATATATATAAGTTACCTTATCTGTGTGTGCAGAATTGTCTCATTTATGGCAATATTTATCCTTATGTGTTATTCTGTGCATAACACGAGTCGAAATATATTCATATTAACTGGTCAGACCGAATCAAACATCGAGTAGAAGATGCAATGCTATTCCTGATAACTTTCTTTTCTTTCTTTGTTGTTCCCATTCTTCTAGACTCGTAAAGTCATCTTGGAAATATCATCAATTGGTTTTATGCTCTCTTCTTCTTTCTTTCTCCCCCTCTCTCTCTCTTTCTTTCTCTCTCTCACACACACACACACACACACACGCACTTCCATCTTTTTCTCTTTTGATTAGTTTTGTATTTATATATCGAAACTCCTGTTCATCGGACAAAAACATTTTAAAGTAGCAATTTTTTTAAGCAAAGATATACTGGCCATAAAATTCCTTCATGAATCAAAATTATAGTGATAAGAGATCGTTAGCTATATATTATAGTGAACAAACAGAAAAATTAACTTATTATAGACGATGGCGTTGTTAATAGTCCACTTGCATTTAGCATTGTAAAAAAAACTGTAAACATTGCGCAATGTATGATATCAATATAAATAACAAGCCGGGTAGAATATGGAATTAACGAAATCGATTGTAATTTCTTTGTAATTGTGTGTATAAATCGGATTATAAAATGTTGTAATTCACTGGCAAAGCAGAATTTAATATCGCTTTGCTAGAGACAATGCTTTTTTTGGTTTGATGGCGAGAATTTCACAGGATAACATTATATATTAATCGAAATGAATAATACATAACAAATACTATATTCATTTCAGTCAATGCTGCATTCAAAATGATGCCAGTTATCAGTAAACTTCACACAAATAGGGCAAAAGTGTCGATAAACTCGGAACCGTGAGGCTTTAAAGACCTTTTCATCCTAATAGAAATTCGGTCATTCACTGTTTTATGTCTCACCGATATAATAAAATTATGAAAAACTGCAATGTATTGCCGGAGGTAATTGCTTAGCGAAAACAAATGGTGATTTAAGTTCCTAAAGGGTTTGGTCAAAGGTTCGGTTTAGAATGTTTCTATTAAGCGGGTAAATTGATTTCTATATTTACTTCATAATGCAGAATTCTTATTAAAAATTGTAGCTCTTAGTCTATTAAATAATATAGAAGACAAACAGCTTTCTTAAAACGAGTAGCTTACGTATCTTTTAAGATTTCTTTATTTTCTGATTGCAGAGCAGGGTCAAGAAGGCTTGTGAGAATAGAACATTCAAAATGGCTGCCTCTACCAGCTACGAAGGGTCGCTCTTATATGCTTAAGAACCGAAAACTCGAAAATGTAAACAAAAATATAATTTATAAAGGTTGTCCTTGGTCGGAAATAAAATATTCGACCGATTCCACGAACCTCGCTATTTTTAATATCTTTCAAGCTTGAAATTCGAGATCAAGCCCCGGCAAAAATGGCAGTTATGACAATACTACGATTGCTTGGCTAAGTAAAATTGATAGTAACACATGTATTGATAATAAATCATATAGCTAGTAGAGACACGGGAAAAATATAAATACGCAGACACGAGAATTAGCTAACAGGGTTTGTTTTTTTAAATTTCTTTCGACTTTTTTTTTTCGTTTTTCTTATATTATAAATCGGTTATTTATTTATTTATTTTTAATCTATCCTGTAATCAAATATTTTGTAAGTATTAGTTTCTATTTAAGATGGCGCTAGAAAGGTACTAGCATTCCAATCGGACCTGATAGTTATTGTAACGAAAACGTGATTCAATACCCGCGAAATTTCCAATACTGGCTGCATATGTGTGTGATGTCCATGGTTAAACGAAGTTTGAGAATTAGATAAAGTGTGAACATAGCGTAAGCAATAAGTTTGAATCAGTTGAAATATTTTTTTCTTTCCATGTGGTCTTAAGTAATTTTATTAACCAGCTTTTAAATTTGGTAGTTCGATTTTTTATCACTCTTTCACAGTTCTTTTGCAATGTATCATTATTAGAACTATGACAACAGCATATTCTTTTCATTGTTTTGACTCTCGAATGTGTATCATATTTTATATATTTTTTTTATATAGATGTGGTTCTCGGGTGATTAACTGTGTCTAACTGTGTCGGGTATATACTCGAGAGTAAAAACAATTATAAGAATATTCTGTTGTCATAGCCCTAATCATTATACAGGATGAGTCGCAGGAAACGGATTTTTTTTATGAACGCTCCTTGTTCTCTTCGAGTAACGGATAGGGAGTGAGAAAGGTAGTCTTTATGTCCATCACAAAATTTTTGTTGAAACATTCGTAGAGTTTTGTTTTCTTTAAAACCACCCGTTTCTCGTGATTCACCTTGTATATTATTTCTTATTTCTAATCCATTCTTAATTTTCGATTGTTTTTTTTTTTTTCTTTGAGATTTCGATTGAAATTGAATTGTCTAAAAGTTTGTATTGTATTTGTTAATATCGAATCTGATATCTGGATTTTTGCATATTGTATGTGCTCAACATTCCTTCTGATTACGGATTTTCCATCTTGGATCTTGTTTAAAAAGAACGTGACCATGCCGAATTTCGGATTTAATTTACTGTTCCCATCATTTTTAGCAATAGTCTGAATTATGTCTTTTGTCTGATACACCAAATGTACCTATTTACTATGCCTCCCCACGGGACAGAGTTAGACACCAGGGTAAATGTATATTCCAATATGAATTGATATCTTGAGATTGAAACCCACAAATTCTTGGAATTTCATAATAATCCTCCAGTTTCGAGAATCCCTACCTAGATCTTTTTTTTTTTAATTTTCTACATGTATTTTAAGGAGTTTGCAATGCTGCACAAATACTTTCAGGATTTGCGCGGATTGTACCAAAGCTTGATTCAGACAGTCTCGAACCCGTGACGCGAAGGCGGAAAAGAAAATGGAGGTGTATGTAAAGGTGTTGGTTGAGCAAAAAAAAAAAAAAATACAAGTAAGCAGGCTTACATCCGTAACGCACCAATTGAACAAGAGTTGAAAAAAAATTGTCTTGCCGATGTGCCTACTCTGGTTGTGATGTCATGGGCGAAATAACGCCTTTTATGCGACGTCGTGGGCGCGAGGGTTGAATGACTTGCAAAAAATATCCGCGAAAAAACAGACCCTCCCTGTAAAAAAGTGCCAAGTTGAGGGTGAAGAGAATAATAATTTTTTTTCGATATTTGTCGTCCGAATGGGTCGAGCTTCAAAATGATAACGATCTCGCGAAAATCAGTCGCCTCTGTCGAAAGTTCTAGGCAGACATACAAACATACATACATACATTCATGCATACATATATACATTTAAACAGACAGGTGATAGTTATATTATAGTATAGTATTGGTGCCCGGCGTTGCCCGGGTGTTTGTAGGTGCGTGTTGAGCAAAAAAGAAAGTAGTAGGCAAGAAGGCAGGCTCGAACCCGTGACGCGAAGGCGGAAACGAAATTGGAGGTGTGTGTAAGGGTGTTGGTTGAGCAAAAATAAAAAAAAGTTGTAGTAGGCAGGCTGAAATCCGTAACGCGTAGAAAGAAAAGAAAGTGAAAAAAAAACGTGACGCGTTAGCTGTTGCGCCCATCGCTAAACAGGAAATAACATAGGTTAAATTAAGGCTGGACAATCGAAAAGAGGCGATGACTTTCGAAAATATCGGCGAAGAAAGCGACCCCGCCCTGTAGAAAAGTGCCCAGTTGCGGGTGAATTAATATTTTTAGCCAAGTTTTTGATATTTGTCATCAGAAGGGTCGGGTTCAAAACAATACTAATTTTCAGAAAATCTGCTGTCTCTGTCAAAAGTTTTAGGCAGGTATGATGAGGATTGCAACGTCTTGTCAGACGAGTGCCACTTCCTCAGACATTTAAAATCTATGAGCCCAAATGCCTGAGGGAGTATCTATAAAAGTATGATGTTACAGAGTATTAGCTTTGTACGACAGCTAAGTCTCTCTCTCTCGATTCAAAATGTTGAGATCCAGCAACAAGCAAGAGCAAGATAGCCAGCAACAAATTAAACTGCAGACCAGCTGAATGCGGGTACTGGTCTTCCGCTTTATGGTTTTTTAAATCAGAGATTTGCTTCTCCTAGAAAGGTTGCCTTCACCAGGGCTTACGGGAGCCCTCTCCACCCCAATACACATATACACACACACACACAAATATACACGGTGCTAGTTGGCCGTTGACCCAGAAAAAGAGTTCATTCGCCCTTTGGAAGGTCTTGTTTTTAATCCTTCAGGGAGACTAGCCACCCTCTTCACCAAACAAGTCTGGTGGGGGAACCAGTTTAGTCGCCGGTGACCCGACCATGAGGCAGGTAGTACTGGGTTACATGGTACCAGTAGCACATGACAGGTATACATACATTTTTAGGCAGGTATACATACATAGATACATGCATACATACATGCATACATACATACTTACATTTAAACAGACCGGTGAAATTTATAGTATAGATTATTATATTTTATTTATGAACTTTTGAACGCTTATCTAATCCCATTTTCTTCATTTTCAGATTGTTTTATGGGTTTTATTCATTTTTTATATATGTATTTCTGTATATATATATATTATTCCTTAATTGGAATTCATTTTTTTTAGATGAGCAGTTGATAGAGACGTTGAATCTCTACGGTTCCAGATGAACATTGTCTGAAGATAGCGGTTTCAATCCCACCCAAAGCGTGCCAGAGGTTTACTTGGCCAAAAATGTGGTGAGACGACAACAACTACGGATGGCAGTTAGGAGAATTCGAAGTTTAAATGAGAATGCAGTTAGGAGATTCGAAGTTCCTATCCGTCGCGGTTACCACCTGACGAAGGCCAGAGGAAGTTGGCCGAAACGTTGTGAACCAATAAAAAGATCCAAAAACAACAACTAATAAAGATGAGACTAATAGTCCGAAAAAAAAAAATAAAATAAAATAAAAATTATGTATTTCTGTATCCCTTATTTGTGTTTTCTTTCTCCTTGCCTTTTTTCTTCATTTTTTCCTCTATCTTCTCGATTGTTTCCTTTCTTATTTTATTATTAGTTCTTCTTTAATGATCCTCATTATTTCATAATCGCCCATATATTTTTTTTTTTACTGTTACCTAAATATATCTACCAATTTACTCTTATATATCGTACCTACTTTTAATTATTTTTGCCATATTATCCTATTTCTTTCATTCTCATTTCATATGTAAATATTATAAAGTTTATATTTGCATTTTGCATGATTTCTCTTCTTAACTTGCTCCTTTTATTTCCTTATTGTTCTGATGATATAATAAAGTTAAAATTCCTCGTATTTCATTTGTGTATATATACACACAGACACAGACACAGACACACTCACACACACACACACACACACACACACACACACACACATATATATATATATATATATATATATATATATATATATATATATATATATATAGTAATTTATAAAATATATATGGCGATTAAGCTACACTGAATATTCGGCGTTTCATCCACTCTAGGATTCGTCAGGCTTATGCGCGAATTCTGTGGATGTTTCTCGTTTATATAAACTTCTGAAAATAAAATATAAATATTACGCTTTTATTTTCAGAAGTTTTAATAAGATAAACCATCAGTGCCGTCGATTTCAAACCTAATTATAAGGAAGCGTTTTATGTCCCAATATCGATGGTACCGATGGCTTATCCTATCTAAACTTCTGAAAAAATATAATTATGTATATATATATATATGTGTGTGTGTGTGTGTGTGTATATATATATGTATATATATGTGTGTGTGTGTGTGTTTGTGTGTGTGTCTGTTGTTACGTACGTTATATGAGATTCACTATTTAAAAAGAATTTCATATCATACATTAAGCTCACTTGACGTTTTTATTTTCTCCTTGAATCATATAACGAATGAAAAAGTATGTGAAACGATCTGGGTTAAGAGGAGGATATATACAATCAAGAGAGAAACAAACAAAAAATTAAAAAAGAGAAAAGTGACGGAAAAAGGGAGATAATTAGAAATTTGGTTGTAAAAGTAAACAAATCGGCAAAGAGAAAAAGAAAAACATTGAGAGAAATACACAGGGAAAATGCAGTTTCTACTTTAGGTAGAGAGGGAAATCTCATCTCAGTAGAATACTTGGATTCTCTAGATACCCGCATTTGTCTTACAAGTGATCACGTGACTAACTTGGATCATTTTTATTTTCGAAATGTTAAAGAGAAATGGAGAAATATATAAATTAGGACATGACCAAGGTAGCTGAGAACAAGGCCGATAGCCATTAGTCGCGTGCTCTCGTGTAATGAATGAATGCGTGAATGTAGGATTGACATGACATTCTTAAAGATAAACTAAAATGACCGAAAAATGGGCTGAAATGACTTAAATAAATAAAAAGTAAATGACTTAGAATGACTTTAATAAACTTAAGGATGAATTGAATGACCTTAAGAATGACTTGAATGCTTAAAAAATAACTGAAATCCTTCAAAAACAACTTGAATGATCTGGAGAATGACTTGAATGGCTTTGAGACTGACTGGTTGTAAAGTGGGTGATTATTTTACATTAAATTAATACAGAAAACTGATCCTCCACTTTATATCAGAAAGTTACAAACATAAGTACAGAATGTAGTAAGATCAGATACTACACTTTGATCTTGGCCCAAAGGCCAAGAAAAGGGTATTTATTTGCTCCCCCACCGAGCAAATTAGGCACAAGGCCGATTGTGAGGAATGAAGGGGAAATGGGGACCAACTCCCCGGGGAGTAGGGGAGCTGGATAGTGACAATTGGTATGAAGGGTTTCCCATACATTGATGAAGGTCTTATATGTGGGGTTGCCCCACATATGTCTTTGCTTGCAGTATCTGCCGGAACAGATAATACACTTTGATCTTAGCCAAAATGCTAGGAAAAGGGTATTTATTTGCTCCCCCACCGAGCAAATTAGGCACAAGGCCGATTTGTAATATAAGGATTGAAGGGGAAATGGGGATCAGGAGAGCTGGATAGTGACAATTAGTATGAAGTGTTGCCCCTACATTGACCAAGGTCTTATATGTGGGGTTGGTATTTATTTGCTCCCCCACCGACCAATTTAGGCACATGACCTATTTTTAATGTGAGGAGTGAAGGGGATATGGGGACCAGCTCCCCGGGGAGTAGGGGCTCTGGATAGTGACAATTGGTATGACGGGTTGCCCCTACATTGACCACGGTCTTATGTGTGGGGTTGGTATTTATTTGCTCACACACCGAGCAAATTAGGCACAAGGCCGATTCTTAATGTGAGGAGTGAACGAGAAATGGGGACCCACTCCCCGGGGAGTCGGGGAGCTGGATAGTGACAATTAGTATGACGGGTTTGCACTACATTTACCAAGGTCTCATATGTGGGGATTGCCCTCACATATTTTCTTTGCTTGCAGTATCTGCCGGAACAGATATTACACTTTGGTCTTGGCCAAAAAGCCAAGAAAAGCTTAAAAAGCGAAGAACAGCATCTGTTAATAACAGACCTTTGATCTTAACCAAAAAGGCCAAGCACAAAAGTGTTATGGACAGACTGACCGACAGACCGACCGACCGACCGAGTGACTTATAGAGTCGCTTGCAAGCTACTAAAAAGGTGGGTTCTCTCTAGCGTACTAGAAAATTACTAACACAATAGTGTATGCTATAGCTCTACAACGTCACCATTTACCGATACATGGTGTGCCGTTGTCACATCTCGGCTGATTTATCTGCTTTTAGTCTCTACCTTTTAGACAGTGTCTAAAAAATAACATCTCCCACTGTATGAATTAAACTCCAACCTCCGCACCATCGCCAAAATGTTGAATCACTGTTGTTCATTTACAAGTGCATCGACCAACTCAAATTACTTGTACCCTCTCAACGTAAATTCCCGTGACTAACCCGACAAACAGCGATATCTAAACCCTTACACTGCAAAGTCCCACTATTATCTGTAGAGATCTCTAGACGCCAGAAAGCCTCTTACTCTAATAGCTTCTTCACTCGGACAGCTAAGCTTTGGAATTCCCTCCCGGATTCCTTTTTCCCTGACTGTACTGACATGCAATATTTCAAGTGTAATGTTAACAGATATCTCGCTGCTCAACTCCCTACATAGTATCCCTGTATATTTGGCCCTAAATAATAGCCCTTATAAGTGACGCTGTGCTGTCATATTTTGAGGTGAACTAACAGTGTAAAAATAAAAACAAAGAGATTAGCGTAAGCTCAGTGATTAACAACACGGACTGACCACCCGAGTGTGCAACAGAACGCGGACGTGCGTATGGCAGCTGTATGGAATTACCTAGCTATGTGCGAGATGGGGCAAAGAAAAATATTATAAAAAGAACGTGTGCGGAAATCACGATCACGTTAGAGTTACGTACGTGACGTCACAGCCGAGACGAGAAGTCACGCCTGACTAGAGGAGAATGAATAAAGGTATTTTGTTAAAAGCTGAAATAGCGAGTTGAAGTTCATTCCTCTTCCTTTCTTATGATCCTTGCGACGGAGACTACAACGTGTTAGGTTCCCATATGCACAGACTGTGCAAACGGGCACTATGTTACAAGTGTGTCAAGTTCAAATCAAGTTCTTTTCGCAGAAACTGTTTTACTTTGGATGTTTGCGACTTAAATGTGGTCCGTTTTGTAAGTACCTGCTGTCTTTTAGTACGGGTTCTTGGTAGAAAGATGGCAAAGCAACTAATGCCAACAGAATAATTATCAGATTCGTACGATTTGAATGGAACGGAAGTTAGAATTAAGATGTACGCAATGAAATATAATCAAAACAAAAGAATAGGAGAGGTAAGTAGGGGGATAGTGAAGGGAAATAATCTGGATCGTTTTAGGGGAGAAACGTTTTCCTTACAAGTAAAGAGTGAATAGAAAAATAAAAGATAGAGAGAAAAATAAAGTCCGGTGTCATAGGGATAGGTGAGAGTACGTGTCGGTCGAATGACTTTTGAATCGTTTATATAACACTTGGTCGTTAATCATTTACGATAAATTGTTTTTAAGTATTTGAAGTTAATTGTAGAATGTATTCAATCAACAAAATCTATGAAAAACAGTAGAAGAATTACAGGAAATTAAAATAGCAAAATTAGAGAGAGAGAGGGGGGAGATGAATGTTTAGTGAGAGTAAGGTTAGAATTGGAATCTTTTGTTTCGCTTCGTTGTTTATTTTACAGCCTAATAAACATTTTGTAAGACGAGGGAACTACTTATGAAAAATTTAATGTTCACGCCGACAAGCAAGACTGACTCTTAGAAATTCATAACCTTCACAGCGGAAAATAGATTAAGTGCTTAAAATACGATTTCTGCATTACTTAGATTATTCGTACTAGATAGATGAAAATAGATATTAGATATTAATATACTACTAGATAGATTAAACTATTAGATAGATAAAGATAGATACGTTTACTAGACAGATAAAGCAGATAGATAGATTAATAGGCAGATAAAGATAGATATATAGTTTAATAGATAAAGATAGATAGATTAATAGATAAAAATAGATAGATAAATTAATAGATAGATAAAAAAATAAGGTAGATAGATTATTAAATAAAGATTAATAGATATATAAAGATAGATAGATTAATAGATATATAAAGATTAATAGGTAAAGATAGATAGATAGATTAATAGATAGACAAAAAGGGGCACAGAGATAGACAGAATCATAGATGAAGATAGATAGATAAATAGATAGATAGATAAATAGATAGATAGATAAATAGATAGATAAATAGATAGATATATAGATAAATAGATAGATAGATAAATAGTCAGATGGACAGACAGACAGACAGACAGACAGACAGACAGATAGATAGATAGATAGATAGATAGATAGATACAGAGAGATGGGGGGAAGAAGGGGGAAGTAAAATAATTATGAATGTGCAGCAAGTGGAAATTTTCATTGGAAATGAATAAAACAGAGAAAAAAAAAAGAAAGTGTATCATGTGACGAGAGAAGATTGGAGGGAGGGGAACGTCCCAATCGACTGGCTGGATTACCTCGTTTAGTAGTGCGACGTTTGATCAAAATCTAATTTCGAACTCTCTCAGGTTCGCTATTTCATCATATCTGCTGAGGTAGCTTTGCATTCGCGGATGGCTGAAGGCTGTTACATTCGGATAAGCAACAGCGGGATTTCCTTGATATTCACCGAATGATTCGATGGATATTACCATATAGATGGAAAGCTAAAATAAATCTTTTGTTTGGTGATCGTATCTTCTAAATGCGCCCAAAGCCTCCAAATTCGATAATAATAACGTCATCACGTCTTCAAGTACGATGTATTTTTATTGCCGACCTTTTTGCTCGGTTCAAAGACAAAAATGTTGACGTATTAAGCTATAGGGGAGTATTTCATATTTATGTGGAGATCTAATAGCGATTCATTGTAAATCAACTTCGATTTTACTGAGCATGCCCATTTGTATGTAATACGATGGACGTTGTAAAAGTAAGGCCTTCTATATTTATTCCAGCTGAATGGATCAGATATGTTGCAGATATGGACGTCACAGATATGGAGACACAAAGACAGTAATTCCTTTCATGGGCAAGCGTCAGAAGCAGAGATTCGTCGTTAAATTCGTGACAAAAAGGCATTGAGAATGGTTATGACTATGTAGAAAAATTAATTCTAGAGTACAAAACATCCATCATTTAAATGGTACAGCTCTCGTCTTCGCAACTCTTTAACGTTTTCAGCTAACAAAATATACGAGACTTCACTATTGAAACAATCCTCGTATGACAAAGCGCGTCCCGGATGCCCATGCACAGCTATCGTTCTTCGCTTGCTGAAGCGCATTGAGAATGCTGTTGACCAGGTGGAAAAATAAATTCTACAGCACAAACAAGTCGCTTTATTTAATGGTACCACTCCCGTCATCTATTAATATTAAGTTAAAAATGTGAGACGCTTTACATAGACCTTTTGGACATTACATTTTATTTTTTGCATTTTCACCACGATTCTCTATTCATATTAATGAGAAATTCATAGACGCATATCTGCTTCTGACGCTTAAAAGAAAAAAAAAAGAACCTGTCAACGTTATCACAAACGCCTGTTAAACGTAAAAGTGCATGCAGTTGATATTAGGATAGGAAATGGGTTCATAGATTTCAGCATGGCTCAGATATGTGAATGACAAAGCGCGCTCCAGATGCGCATGTACAGCCATCACCTCATCTTTAGCAAAATTCATTGGGAATAGTAGTGACTATGTAGAAAAATAACTTCTGAAGCACAATACGCCGCTTCTTTTTATGGTACCATTGACATCTTTGAAGCTCTTTAACTTTTCTTTTTTTTATAATTAAAAATATTTCTACTTTTAAAACGATCGTCAATGTTCACATATTAAGAGTTAGAGGTTTTACACTTTATGATAAAGGACACATAATAATCTCAATGTTAAAGCCATAAATTCTTTGGATGACATTAAAACATCTTGATGTGTTCCGTGTAATGACTTGCGCCTTTTAAGATAAGGATGGGATAGGCTCCAGTATAACATGTATCTATAAATACATATTTTATTTCTTTTCGTTTGTTTTATCTCTCGACTAAGCAATGTCGCTACCCGTCGACAGTTCGTAAAAAATAGATCTGAGATGCCTTCAATAAGATTCCAAACATTTTCATACGGGAATATGCAATTGTCGTAGACTCTTGAAAATTCAGTATTTAATTGTTAAACATCTTAGGAGGTGACTGTTCAATTTTTATGAATTCAGGTTCAAATGAACAGGATCCTGGATATATATATATATATATATATATATATATATATATATATATATATATATATATATATAACTACTTAATCTACTCACATAAAATTAATATACGAAAGTATAGATTTATGCGTAAACTTTAAGTATTTACTTCAAAAGTTCTCAATATGTAGGTAGAGCTAGTTAGTAATTTATAAAATATATATGGCGATTAAGCTACATTGATTTGCTATCCTGTACTTTAAAAACCCCAACATATATTACACTGTAGAAGAGAAATAGCAAATAACTGTGTTCACAGGATAAAATTTACTCTAGGATAGCGATACAAAATAGTTTTAAAACTAACAAAAACAATAGAAAATAAACAAATAAATAAATTAAATAAACATGAATATACATAAACGATCATACATATATGTATGCATTTATATATGTGTGTGTATATATATGTGCATATATGTATGTACACATATATATATATTTATATATAAATTAACAATTAAAAAAACACTAACCTAGTTTGAAAACAGATCCTTTGTTCGATAAAATGCATGCCCATTGGCTGATATGAAGTGCGGTGGATACTAGAAAGCTGATTGGCTAACTAAAATCTCAATAGAAGAGGAGCATATAAAAACGATAAACAACCACAGAATTCGCGCATAAGCCTATATATATATATATATATATATATATATATATATATATATATATATATTCGATGGTGAGGCCCCAGCTTGCGAGTTTTGGGGAGTGTGGAGCCACCCTTTAATTGCCATTGCTCCCAGGTCCACTCTGACCCGGAGTGGTAGTAGCTGTTACGGTCCCAACTATGGGTTCAATAAAAACCGATTTAAAAAACAAATATACTCTATTAAAAAAATTGTTCTTCAAAATCACTGGATTCGGCATTAAATAACCCAAAAGGGTTGATATGCCGTAAAACAAAAACAACCAACCAATTAATCAAATGAACAGCTACAGCAGGAACTGGAATACACCCTACTAAAGACTGATTGTCACAGCTGGTGAATTTCAAAAAAAGTAATCTCTAGGTAACGATATGCAATAAAGTTTTGTTTTAAACTTCGAAAAATGCAAAAGAAACGTATAGAATGCTTCAGACCGCTTTTGGATCATGTTACATGTATTGAGTATACGTTTTTGAGTGGCAGTAGAGATTCAAGTAAAGGAAATATTATGTGAGGGATGGAGAGAGGTGTGGAAGAAGTAAGGAAGCAGGTGTACCAGTGTTGATTGGCCAAATAAAGAATTTCATGGATAACTACTGTCGTGTGTCTATAGAGGCAATAAGGACACAGTTTGTTTGTACACACAATTATTCGCAAGGAATTGAAGACGCGGAAGATTTGCGCGAATACATTAAATCATATATTTATCCATACATTAAATCACATATTTATCCATACATTAAAGTATACATTTATCCATACATTAAAGTATACATTTATACATACATTAAATCATATATATATATATCCATACATTAAATCATATATTAATCCATACATTAAATCATATATTTATCGATACATTAAATTATATATTTATCGATACATTAAATCATATATTTATCCATACATTAAATCATATATTTATCCATACATTAAATCATATATTTATCCATACATTAAATTATATATTTATCGATACATTAAATCATATATTTATCGATACATTAAATCATATATTTATCCATACATTAAATCAAATATTTATCCATACATTAAAGTATACATTTATCCATACATTAAAGTATACATTTATACATACATTAAATCATATATATATATATCCATACATTAAATCATATATTAATCCATACATTAAATCATATATTTATCGATACATTAAATTATATATTTATCGATACATTAAATCATATATTTATCCATACATTAAATCATATATTAATCCATACATTAAATCATATATTTATCGATACATTAAATTATATATTTATCGATACATTAAATCATATATTTATCGATACATTAAATCATATATTTATCCATACATTAAATCATATATTTATCCATACATTAAACTATATATTTATCGATACATTAAATCATATATTTATCGATACATTAAATCATATATTTATCCATACATTAAACTATATATTTACCCATACATTAAATCATATATTTATCCATATATTAAATTATATATTTATCCATACATTAAAGCATACATTCATCCATACATTAAATAAGATATTTATGCATACATTAAATTATATATTTATCCATACATTAAATCATATATTAATCCATACATTAAATTATATATTCATCCATACATTAAATTATATATTTATCCATACATTATATCATATATTTATCAATACATTTAATCATATATTTATCCATACATTAGATAACATATTTATCCATACATTAAATTATATATTTATCCATACATTAAAGTATACATTTATACATACATTAAATCATATATTTATCCATACATTAAATCATATATTGATCCATACATTAAATCATGTATTTATCCATACATTAAATCATATATTAATCCGTACATTAAATCATATATATATCCATACATTAAACTATATATTTATCCATACATTAAACTATGTATTTATCGATACATTAAATCATATATTTATCCAAACATTATATCATATATTTATCCATGCATTAAATCATATATTTATCCATACATTATATCATATATTTATCCATGCATTAAATCATATATTTATCCATGCATCAAATCATATATTTATCCATACATTATATCATATATTTATCCATACATTAAATCATATATTTATCCATGCATTAAATCATATATTTATCAATACATTAAATCACATATTTATCCATGCATTAAATCATATATTTATCCATACATTTAATCATATATTTATCCATACATTAAATCATATATTTATCCATGCATTAAATCATATATTTATCAATACATTAAATCATATATTTATCCATACATTAAATCATATATTTATCAATACATTAAATCATATATTTATCCATGCATTAAATCATATATTTATCCATACATTAAATCATATATTTATCCATACATTTAATCATATATTTATCGATACATTAAAGCATATATTTATCAATACATTTAATCATATATTTATCCATACATTAAAGCATACATTTATCCATAATCATATATTTATCCATACATTAAATAATATATTTATCCATACGTTAAATCATATATTTATCGATACATTAAATCATATATTTATCCATACATTAAATCATATATTTATCCATACATTAAATCATATATTTATCCATGCATTAAATCATATATTTATCCATGCATTAAATCATATATTTATCCATACATTTAATCATATATTTATCGATACATTAAAGCATATATTTATCCATACATTAAATCATATATTTATCCATACATTAAAGCATACATTTATCCTTACATTTAATCATATATTTATCCATACATTAAATCATATATTTATCCATACATTAAATCATATATTTATCCATACATCAAATCATATATTTATCGATATATTAAAGCATATATTTATCCATACATTAAATCATATATTTATCCATACATTAAAGCATACATTTATCCATACATTAAATCATATATTTATCGATACATTATATCATATATTTATCCATACATCAAATCATATATTTATCCATACATCAAATCATATATTTATCCATACATTATATCATATATTTATCCATACATTTAATCATATATTTATCCATACATTAAATCATATATTTATCCATACATTAAATCATATATTTATCCATACATCAAATCATATATTTATCCATAGATTTAAGCATACATTTATCCATACATTTAATCATATATTTATCCATACATTAAATCATATATTTATCCATACATTAAATCATATATTTATCCATACATCAAATCATATATTTATCCATACATTAAATCATATATTTATCCATACATTAAATCATATATTTATCCATGGATTAAATTATATATTTATCCATGCATTAAATCATATATTTATCCATACGTCAAATCATATATTTATCCATAGATTTAAGCATACATTTATCCATACATTAAATCATATATTTATCCATACATTAAATCACATATTTATCCATACATTAAATTATATATTTATCCATACATTATATCATATATTTATCCATACATTTAATCATATATTTATCCATACATTAGATCACATATTTATCCATACTTTAATTATATATTTATCCATACATCAAATCATATATTTATCCATAGATTTAAGCATACATTTATCCATACATTAAATCATATATTTATCCATACATTTAATCATATATTTATCCATACATTTAATCATATATTTATCCATACATTAAATCATATATTTATCCATACATTTAATCATATATTTATCCATACATTAAATAATATATTTCTCCATACGTTAAATCATATATTTATGCATACATTAAATCATATATTTCTCCATACATTAAATCATATATTTATCTATACATTAAATCATACATTTGTTTATGCATTAAATCGTTTTGACACTCGGTTCCCTGCACTGCCATAGCCTTCTTATAGTATTCTTTATTTATTTACCAGCAATGCTACAATCAACCTATCTTCCCTCGTATATTCTTTTTATTAATTTTCTACTTTTTAATTCGTCGCGAACTTTCTGGACAACTTGATATTTTTCTCGTAAAATTTATGAACTGGTTTTTGTGCGTACAATATTATCTTTATAAGCGATATTTTCTCTGATATCAATCTATGAATTCTTAGTAGTAGCATAACAGGAGGGACTACGTTAAGGTTGCCAAGATCCTTAAATAAAATTGTTTCTGTGGAACGAACTAGATTCCAACCTGGCGCACACAAGTTGTCAGTTCGTGCCGTTTACCACTACGCATTATGTATGTATGTATTATGCATGTATGTATGTATGCATTATGTATGTATATATTCTCGGAAAAAAACTTTCGACAAAGGCAACGTATTTTCACGAGATACATATCGTTTTGAAGCAGACGAAAAAAACATTAATTCCTTCACCTTCACCTGGGCACTTTTCTACAGGGAGGGTTGTTGTTTTTGCCGATATTTTCGAAATTCATCCCCTCTTTTTGATTGACGAGGCTTAATTTAACTATTCGTCACTTCCAGTTTGGCGGACGGCGCAACAGCAAAGACGTCACGTTTCTTTTTTTTTCAGATTTATTTTCTCCTGCGCGGTACGGGTTCAAGCTTGCCTGCCTACTACCACATTTTTTTTTTGCTCAACACTCACTTCCAAACGCCTGGACAACGCCGGGCATCCAATCTAGTCTATAATATAATCTCATCTGTCTGTTTAAATGCATGTATGTATATATGCATGCATGTATGTAGTATGCCTGCATAAAACTTTCGACAGAGGAGACAGATTTTCACGAGATCGATATCATTTTGAAGCCGACCCATCGGACGACAAATAGCGAAAAATTGGCTAAAAACATTAATTTCTTCACCCAAAACTGGGCACTTTTTTCACGGAGGGGTCTTTTTTTTTCAACAATATTTTCGGAGGTCATCCCCTCTTTTTGATTGACTAGCCTTAATTTAAACATTCGTCACTTACGTTTAGAAGCAATAGACAAGGCCTCACGTTTTTTTTTTATTATTTTCACGTTATTTTCCTCCTTCGCAGTACGGGTTGGGCCTGACTGCCTACTATCACTTGTTTTTTGCTCAACACACCCCTCCAAACATCCGGGCAACGCCGGGCACCTAGGCTAGTCTAATATATATATATATCACCTGTCTGTTTTAATTATGTATGAATGTATGTATGTATGTTTGTATGTCTGTCTAAAACCTTGGACAGAAGCGACAGATTTTCACGCGATGCGTATCCTTTTGAAGCTCGGCGTTTCGGACGACGAATATCGAACAATTAGCTAAAATTCCTTCGCCCTCAACTAGGCGGTTTTCTACCGGAAGGATCGGGTTTTTTCGCTTTCATTTTTTGCAAGGCATTCAAATCTCGCGTAAACGTCGTTGTATTAAAGGCGGTCTTTCGACCGCCCGTGACGTCATAAGCACGGTAGGGTCATCGCTAAGAGCGTTTGTTGTCTTTTTCCTCTGGCGCGTTACAGGGTCGAGCCTGCTTACCACTCCTATTTTTTTCTCCTTTGTTTTTTGCGCTGACAATTTTCGTTTCTTTTTTTTTTTTTTTTTTTTTGCTCAATCAACACCATTATACACAACTCTACTTTCTTTTCCGCCTTCGCGTCACGGGTTCGAGCCTGCCTGACTACTACGACTTTAAATTTAAATGTATGTATGTACGTATGTCCGACCCATCGGACGACAAATATCGAAAAATTGGCTAAAAACATTAATTTCTTCACCCACAACTGGGCACTTTTTTCACGTTATGTCAGGCCATGTCATATGCTACTGGTACCATGTAACCCAGTACTACCTGTCTCATGGTCGGGTCACCGGCGACTAAACTGGTTCCCCCACCAGACTTGTTTGGTGAGGAGTGCGGTTAGTCTCCCTGAAGGATTAAAAACAAGACCTTCCAAAGGGCGAATGAACCCTTTTTCTGTGTCAACGACCAACTAGCACCGTGTATATTTGTGTGTGTGTATATATGTATTGGGGTAGAGAGGGCTCCCGTAAGCCGTGGTGAAGGCAACCTTTCTAGGAGAAGCAAATCTCTGATTTAAAAACCATAAAGCGGAAGACCAGTACCCGCATTAAGCTGGTCTGCAGTTTAATTTGTTGCTGGCTATCTTGCTCTTGCCTGTTACTGGATCTCAACATTTGAACCGAGAGAGAGAGAGACTTAGCTGTCGTACAAAGCTAATACTCTGTAACATCATATTTGTATAGATACTCCCTCAGACATTTGGGCTCATGAATTTTAAATGTCTGAGGGAGTGGCACTCGTCTGACAAGACGTTGCAATCATCATGTATGTACGTATCATATCAAACTCATTGAATTGTACCCATCAACCTCATCATGATCATTGGAGATATATGACTTTTGGCATGCTCCTTCCTGTGTATTTTACATATATGTGTGTGTACGCGTGTATGTGCATGTGTGGGTGTATGCGTGTATGTGTGCCTCTATGTGTGTATGTTTGCATATATATGTGCATGCGTATGTATGTCTGCGTGCATTTTGTGTGTATGCATGTATGTGTGCATTCATGTGTTTATTTCCATGTGTATGTGGGGTTGAGAGGGCTCCCGTAAGCCGTGGTGAAGGCAACCTCTCTAGGAGAAGCAAATATATGATTAAAATAACATAAAGCGAGAGACCAGTACCCGTATTAAGCTGGTATGCAGTTTAACTTGTTGCTCTTGCCTGTTGCCTGATCTCAACATTTTGAATCGAGAGAGAGAGAGAGAGAGAGAGAGAGAGAGAGAGAGAGATTTAGCTGTCGTACAAAGATAAAACTCTGAAACATTATCTTTGTATAGATCCTCCCTTAGGCATTTTTCTATAAAAATAGTCTTGTGGAAATGGAAAAGTTATGGCGCGTGTAGACTAGAAATGCTGGAAGCATGTAATAATTGATCTGCAATCACCATATGTATGCATGTATGTATGTATGTATGTCTATAAATGTGCGTGTGTATGTATATGTATATCTATGTGTATATGCATGTATATATGTGTGTATATACGTTATATTTGAAGTGTCCTTGAGTATTAATATAAGAGAGTCGAGGTACATTTTAAAGGAGATAGAGACATAAACAGGATGCATTTTAATACAGTGCTGACGACGGGAACATGTAATACACTTGAGAAGGGGAGATGGATATATAGATAGATAGATAGACCGAGATATAGTTTGACATTTATACTTTTGACAGTTCTGTGAATGGGAGTGTTTCTATAACATTGACACAAATTTCTTTACCTATTTATATATTTGTTGGTCTCTAAGAGAGAGAGTCTTTGAGTGTTCATGTTGTGTAGATAGAGACAGTTCTGTATATATAATAAGACAGGGTACTTGTTAATACAATAGAGCCGAGAACATGTAATACACAATGAGAGGAAGATATTTAAATAGATAGATGTATAGATAGATAGATAGATAGATAGATAGACCGAGAGATAGTGCGTTTGACATTTATACTTTTGACAGTTATGTGAATGGGAGTATTTCTATAACATTGACACATATTTCTTTGCCTATTTTTGAGATGATGATTTTCACAAAGTTCTTATAATATAAAGAGACGATACCTTTTCTGTTGAATACATTACACGAAGACGCAGATACAAAAAGATGAAGTTGTTTGTTTATTCCATTTCGACCGGTCAATGGTTTTGCATCAAGGAATTCAAGTCTTTACATGATTCTTTCTTCTTCTAACCTTCGCTTCCAATGTGCCACTATTTCTTTGTGCCATTGTTTCTAACACACTCTGCAGCATGGACGGGTGGTAATCTGGCCATGAGCGTAGAGATACAAAGAAATCCCTTCCCATAATTCCCTTGCTATCTTTCTGTCTCTTTCCTGCACGACCTCCATGATGTGAGGACGCATATTCTGTCTCTCCGTAAATGAGGGGGGCCACTCATTCCCTCAACACTAGTTAGGGTAGTTAGCTTTGAAAAGCCTATTGTCCAGTTTTAATTGTAAAAATTAATTGTAATATGCATTGTTATATATATTTTGTAAAAGAAAATAGTTAGTTATATCTTATGTATATTACAATTGTGTCGCGTGTCGTTTTTCTTGTGTCTGCCATGAATGCCTTCATAAATGTCTTAAGTCGCAAGGCGGCCCTGAGGACAAAGAGATGAAGATTCCCACCAGAATGCCACCAGGGTGAAGAGATCATCTGTAGAAAAGAAAGGAGCCACACCCAGATCCAACATCTCAGGTATGATTTTCTTCTTGCTACACAGACCCTAATGACTGGCCCATCTTCATATCTTCATGAGACCGCTTTAAGACATTTAGTATAACACGTCTGTCGGTCACACCTCAGTGACCGGCTGATAGTAGTATACCAAGGTTCGATGTCAGCTCTGTCTCTGACTCACTCTTCTCACTTGTCCCCCCCTGACTGACATAACACGAAGACGCAGATACAAAAAGATGATGATATTCGTGTATTCCATTTTCGACCGGTCAATTGCTTTGCATCAAGGAATTCAAGTCTCTATATGATTCTTTCTTACCCCTCCGCTTCCAAGGTTCTATGTCAGCTCTGTCTCTGACTCCTCTTCTCTCTTCCTCCCCTGACTGACTCACTCACTCTGACTGACTTTTAAAGCTCTCTATATCGAGACTCATGACCTCATTGCATAACCAACACTCGTGCATATCAGACTCGTGTCTTGACACGTCTCACGTTTTCAAGCATGCATCGCTCTTCACATCTTTTTTTACAAAGCCGATTTGTAAAATCTAATTTTCCTAACACCATTTTACAAATATGTTTAATATTTTCTATTGTTCGCAAGTTCGAATCCTTAGCTAACCCATCTCATATTTACTCACTTACAAGAAGAGACGGCTGTTCTTTAACATATATATATTTATGTGTGCTTGTATGTATATACGTATATATGTTTGTGGGTGTATGTATATGTATCTATATATGCATATGTATATGTATGTGCATAAATGCATATATATGTATGTATATGCAGTTAAATGTGTATTTGCATATACGTGTGCGTATTTGTATGGGTATATGTATGTTTATGTGTGTTTGTTTTTGTATATGTGTGTATATATATGTCTGCATGTGTGTATGCATATGTACGTGTATTATGTATTGTGCATGTATGTATATACGTATATATGTGTGTATGTTTATAGATATATGTGTGTATGTGTGTATGTTTATATATGCATGTGTGCGTGTATGTATATATATGTATGTATACCAATGACCGTTTGCGGTGTCATTTATCCTTAAGCGTGTGAATTCGCCGGTAGGACTAAAAAATACATTTTTGGGCTCATGGACGTTAAGTGTCTGAGGGAGTGGCACTCGTCTGACAATACGTTTCAATTATCATGTATTATGCGTGCATGTATGCATGTATGTATTTATGTCTGCCTAAAACTATCGGCAGAGGCGATGGATTTTCACGAGATCGATATAGTTTTTAAGCTCGATCCTCCGGACGACAAATATCGAAAAATTGGCTTAAAAGATTAATTTCTTTACCCTCAACTGGGCACTTTTCTACAAGGAGGTGTCGCTTTTTTTCGCCAATATTTTCAAATGTCATCCCCTCTTTTCGATTGACGAGCCCTAATTTAAACATTCGCCACTTACAGTTTGGCGAGAGGCCTAGCACTTTTTTTCTTTCTTTTTGCTGAGCACACACCTCAAAACACCCGGGCAACGTCGGCCACCCAGGCTAGTCTATTATAGAATAGAAATAAAAATGTGGAATTCGGAGATTTGAGGAACTCTTTTTACGGTTCTCACTAACTGCCAGGAAAACGCCGGGTGCACATCTCATGATACAAAGCTATAGTTCTACCGGAATTTATTTCAATAAATCCTCCCAACTTAGATCCCTACACATTACATCTAAGCTGAGTATATTCTTACGGGCACCGCAAAAGCAGATCAGAATTTAAAGTTTTATCATATTAATTCATTCATTTATTTGATATGAATCATATCTTTCTATTGCTTACATGTTTCTCTCTGATATCTTTCTACTTAATCTTTTATAGATAGACACCATATATATATATTTTTACACAGGCATCACCACATTATCAAAGCCAAGAGGCCACTCAAGGATAAGGGTTAAAGAGTGTCTGTAGAAATTGGACAATATAGTAATCATTAGTAATGAAAATTCGGTAAATTTGATAACTTATATGGAACGGCTCATCAAGAACTTATTTGCGTTAGACTTGAGCACAACCATATTGTACTCAGCCGGAAAGCAGGAAAACGGAAGACAATTCCACAGGCGTGCAGTTCTAAGAAAGAAGCTTTGTTCATGGAATCTACGTTTAGGTTTAGGCACAGATAAAGAGTGGGGGAATTATTGATAGTGTTTTCAGCTAGACGAGTGTTTCTTGCGAAAGTTTGGCGAGGGGAGACCATAGACTGAAGCTCAGTCGAACACTTTCCATGAAAATAACGATACAGCAGAGACAAACTTGGAACATCTCTTCTGTAAGATAGGGGTTGCAGGGAAGAGAAAAGGACATCTCCTACGAGGCTACGAAGTCTATTTTGAACTCTATCAAGGCAGGACAAGTCCTTTCTAGCAGCTCCTGCCCAGATGTGGCAACAGTATTCCATCCTTGGACGTACCTGGCTCTTATATAGATAGAGAATTGCATCAGCAGTGAGATATCTACTGTATCGATAGAAAGATTCCACCATTTTTCCAGCGGCCTTGGCAACAGATTTGATGCACGTGTTCCATTTAAGATCAGGAGTAATGGTCAAGCCCAGAAGCTTGTCAAAACTTGAGGCCTCCTGAAGGCGAGAGCCATTCATTTCAATTGATACACAGGATGATTAAAAGAATGACGAACGCGGGGCGCACAATCATTCTATTCAATACTTAGCAAGCCAGAACGGAAGCTCTGGGGGGCGGGGGGGGAAATGTTAATCATGGGTCGTGCACGTGCAATTAACAAAAACAAAAACAACCAACATGTTTATTTACTAAAATGTTATCAAAGAAACTGGCGACAGCAAAAAAGATAGTTACATCAGACATAATGTGCACTTATTCGAATCTTACACACTAAGCAGCAAAAATGTTTAGTGAGATTTGTGAATCTTATTTAGTAGCCATAATGAAGAGTGAAGAACATGGAATCTGAAAATGAAAAAAAAAACCCAATGCATTAGAAACATAATAAAAATCCTATTTTAACACAATAAAAGCAGAGAATTTAGGGGTCACTGGTGAAGTTACTGCTCAAACCAAAGGTAGGGGACAACTGAAAAAAAAATGAAATGCGAAATTTAAAGAAAACAAGCAATAAGGAGAACTCCGCAAGCATGAAAACCTCCTAGTATTCTAAACATAATATTCAAATTAAAATTTTATTACAAAGTTTTGTTTCATACGTTTTATCAAGAAAATTCAACTACCGTCGTCGGGTCAAATGAACTGACATCGCGAGCCGTTTCGACACGCGGACCGTAAGTTGGTGACTCCTGTGTTAGACAAACTGGATTCGAACTTGCCACAACTAGGTTATCAGTCCGCGTCGTTAACCTATAGTCCCTTTCCAATTCCTATGCATAAACGATAAAACAAATAAACGCCGCCTTAATATTGATAAATACTAATTAGTGATGCCCGCTTATCTGTTCCTTTGAAAAGCAATTAAAAGAACATGACAACGAAGATGAAATTATATGGAAATATTGATAAACACTCATAAAAAACTGAACGATGCGAACACTTATCAAAATAAATGCAAACATTGATGCAAATGAGATTACTGATTTTGAGCAGCATGAGATAAAGGCTGATTAATCTATATAATATTCTGTTTTTTCCTTTCTTAGTCACTTCGTACTTCACACGTGTAAACGATGTTACATGAAAGGTCAGTCACTCTCATATTCTTGTCCAGGGTTTCACTTTCATTAATATGAACAAAAGGTGCACTGTTTCACAAATTAATTTTTTTTTACTGTAAACGAACATTTACACACTTTCATTTCAGCATGATTTATATATATATATATATATACTATTTATTCAAGGAAAATTTGCATTCAAGAAGTAACCTCATTTACATATTACATTAAAGAAAATCTATTTTTATATTTAACTCCATGTTATTGTTTTCCTTGTTCTACAGTAGAACCTCGGGATACGGTGCGCATAGGACACTTTTTTTTACGTTACGATGTGAAATACGATGTTTTTCTGGCCTATGGTTACGGTATTTGCCCCGCCTCAGGGTGTTAAGATTAATGTTATTTGATTATATACATGTGTAATATATACTGTATTTTGTTACTAATGTATATATATATATATATATATATATATATATATATATATATATATATATATATATATATAATAGGACAACAAGACTACGAAATGAAGACAGAAAACTATATATTGGGTGATATAGAATGGATCATTTATTGAATAATGGAATACAGGCAAAATTTGGGGGATGGAAAGGACTCTTTATGCCAGGGCATTTCGGAGTCTACCTAGCACCTTCTCTACTCTTCTGATAAATCTTCGAAATGCCCTGGCATAAAGAGTCCCTTCTATCCCCCAAATTCTATCCCCCAAGTGTAGCATATGTTACGGCAGATATTGCAAGCAAAGACCACATGTGGGGGCAACCCCACATATAAGACCTTGGTCAATGTAGGAGCAACCCTTTATACCAATTGTCACTACCCAGCTCCCCTACTCCCCGGGGAGTTGGTCCCCATTTCCCCTTCACTCATCAAATTAAAAATCGGCCTTGCGCCTAATTGGCTCGGTGGGAGAGCAAATAAATACCTCAAAGTGTAGTATCTGTTCCGGCAGATACTGCAAGCAAAGACCATATATGGGGGCTACCCCACATATAAGACATAGGTCAATGTAGGTGCAACCCGTTATACTAATTGTCACTATCCAGTTCTCCTACTCCCTGGGAGTTAGTCCCCATTTCTCCTTCACTCCTCACATTAAAAATCGGCCATGTGCCTAATTTGCTCGGTGGGGGAACAAATGAATACCCTTTTCTTGGCCTTTTGGCCAAGATCAAAGTATAGCATCTGTTCCGGCAGATACTGCAAGCAAAGACCATATGTGGGGGCAACCCTACATATAAGTTATTGGTCAATGTAGGGGCATCCCTTCATACTAATTGTCACTATCCAACTCCCCTACACCCCTGGGAGTTGGTCCCAATTTCCCCTTCACTCCTCACATTAAAAATCGGCCTTGTGCCTTATTTGCTCGATAGGGGAGCAAATAAATACCCTTTTCTTGGCCAATGTCAAATGTAGTATATGTTCTTACTACATTCTGTACTTATGTTTGTAACTTTGTGATATAAAGTGGGGAATCACTTTTCTGTACTAATTTAATGTAAAATGATCACCAACTTTACAACCAGTCAGTCTCAAAGCCATTCAAGTCATTCTCCAGATTATTCAAGTTGTTTTTGAAGGATTCCAGTTATTTTTAAGCTTTCAAGTCATTCTTAAGGTCATTCAATTCATCCTTAAGTTCATTAAAGTCATTCTAAGTCATTTACTTTTGATTTATTTAAGTCATTTCAGCCCATTTTTCGGTCATTTTAGTTTATCTTTAAGAATTTCATGTCAATTCTACATTCCCGCATTCATTCATTACATCAGAGTACGCGACTAGTGGCTTCCGGTCTTGTTTTTTTGTTTGTTTGTTTTGTTTTGTTTGTTTTTTTGGATGGTACCCCTCCCGTCTTCGTAGCTTTCTAATGTTTTCGTAAAAAAATAGAAGGCATAACTTTTGGAACTACCTCGAAGTATTATATTTATAAGGGATAGCTCTCGTAAGTGAATCATATTATTTTTTTCAACAGATGAAAACAAAAGACAGGAATAGGTTAGACGTGGGCGAAATCGACGGAAAATAGAAGATAAGGAACGAGAAATAGAATAAGGAACGGCTAGAGAAAGAGAACGAGATGAATATTTTATATCATAACTAGCAGGCCGGCCGACGTTGCCCGGTCTAAAATACGCATAAATATTTTATTTCAATGCAAATTTCTTATTTATTTTTATTGGGCCATTTTTCTATCGATTACTATCCAATACATAGTAATTATATTAAAAGTTTAAAAATGTATGAATTAGATACCATCCACTGAATTCGAAACCGCAACGTTTATCGCTGAAGCTTAAAACATTGTTCATCTCTTCAGCGGCGCTATCGTCTGAGTTACCGGCACATCGGTACAATGAATTTAGCGACTTGGAGTTATGAATGCTTAATTTTGCGCGTGCGTAAAAGTAATAACAGAGGTAATGTTTTATCCGATTTACTCTGCGTAGGTCAACTGTTTTCTTTTCAATTTTCACGCCTTAGTAGCAATTTTTGCAAATAAACTGAAAGGGTGCTACAGGATCAAATATATTATATATCAAATTTCAATTATATATATATATATATATATATATATATATATATATATATATATATATATACATATATACATAAGAACAAGTAACTCATAAAACATGTTAAAAACACTTTGAAAAAGAGTTTAAAACATTTAATTTTAAAAGGGAAGCGCTAAATAAGTGGATAGTCCTTAATCCGCGGAGTTTGGAAGAAATACTTTCCTTTTCATCAGAGAGTAGGATTTAGCAAAATGCGGGATCGGATTTTGCTTGCAAAAGTATTTAATGAAATTACAAGTAAATCATAGACCTTACTTGATAACAAAAAGAGAAGCAGAGGGAATACAAGGTGAATAAAAAAGTGGTTTGACGTGAATCGATTATTTTACACTTCCCCAGACTATCTATGGAATCGGGTAATGCCGGTTATTCATGCTAGTTGGTTAAATGGTTTGACTGTGTATAAATATAGACTATCATATACGTGCGTATATTCACGAGGAGCTGATATTGCGCAACTTTAGTTTAAACTATTGATAATTATTGCATGTTTTTAGCAAAATTAACATCAGGCGCCGTGTTATATTGGCTCGGTATTTTCGGACGCGTAGACATTGATTCCATGCAGCAGACATATAACTTTGTGTTCCACGTTTGAACTACCTTACCGATAACATATCTTTACTTCAGCGTGTTTGCTACGAGCTTTGTATTCCAATGTGGTTGGCGTGAATGTGACACCTTGCTGCTTGAATTTCATTACTTCATGAATAAACCCCCGGCTTGTAAATCATTCATATTTTCTCACACATTTCTTCAGCTTGTCTTGTACCATTTCGTGTTATTCGTGAGGTGTGATGTTGTTTTATAAGGTACGACTTTATAAGACGGCTTGAAGAATATTTTCCCAGTACGGAAAAATGAATTCCACGAGCAACTGATACTAAACCTTATGTCTAGTTGTAACAGAGTGCGAATGCGCGTATATAAACGCCGAGCAATGTGCGAAGTGACGTCACTGTAGGGGAAAAGAAAAAGATGCAAAAGAAATGCGTGCACAGACAGAGGGACGTCCGCGAACACGTTCAAAAGCATGTTCGGAAGAGTGGGATCAGAGAGAAGGAGCACGATCACGTTAGAGACAAGTGGGTGACGTTACATTCAAAATGAGAAGTCACGCTTGGCGATAGAATGAGACATAAAAGTATTTTTCTTAAAACCTGAAATAGCAAGTTGAACTTTTTTTCCTAATATTTTTTCTTTTATGACTGGGGCTACAACATGTTGGGTCCAAAGTGCCTATATATTAACACGTGTGTAACGTTTCATAGTATCCTGATTTTAATTTTGTTTAAAATCAAATACATGATTTTGATTAGGAAATTGAAGACTAAAGATTAAGCGGTTTTAATAAGAAATTACAATTAAATAAATCCTTGATAATGTGAATCATGTATGCTTTCTTATGAAGTGCTTCAATAACTTGCCAGGTTCAATAAGTTGCCAGGTTCAATAAGTTGCCAGGTTCAATAAGTTGTACAGGTATTCAAAATTGCCGTAGACTCTTGAAAATTCAGTTTATCATTGCTATACATCTCATATGACTGACCAGTATTTATTATTTGAGATGCAAATGAACAGCCACAGCAGGAATATGAATACACACTATTAAAGCTTAATTGTCACAGCTGGTGAATTTCAAAAATGCAATCTGGACGTGAGGACACTTTAGAAGAACGATGTGCAATGAAAGTCTGTTTTAAACTTAAACAAAACTGCCATAGAAACGTATGGAATGCTTCACACTACGTTTGGATCATCTTGCAGTTTTTGTATGGCGTAAGGGATTCAAGGACGGCAGGGAGTTTTTGAGGGATGATGATAAGTTTGGAAGGAGTAAGGAAGTCAGAACATTAGAGTTGATTGGTCAAATAAAGCAGTTCATGGATAAAGACCGTTGTATATCTATAGAAACAGTAAGTACACAGTTTAATGTCAGTGTGTGAAACTTTTAACACAATTATTCGCTCGAACATGAAGATGCGGAAGATTTTCGCAAATGCACCAGTCCACAACTTCATCCTTGTCACAAGCTATTTTACCAATATGGACATCAAGACAATTCCTCAGTCTCGCTATAGTCCAGATCTTAATCCCTGTAACTTTAGGCTATTCCCTAACCTTGGAGGCTGTCGTTATGAGACAATTGAGGAGATGAAAGAGGCCGGAACGAGGGTCATTGACATACTTACACAAGAGGAAATCGATGGAAGCTTTCCATTAGTTATTGGAACGGTATAACAAATGCATTGCAGCCGGAGGAGATTACTTCGAAGGGGACTAGATGTGTACTATTAATAGAAGTGTCCATACGAAAATAGTTTGGAAACTTATTGAAGGCACCTCGTAGATATTTCATCATCCTGCCTTGGAGTATTTCGTTTTGATTGTAAGGTTTTACGTTGTTTTATAGCGAGGAATAGCTCCCCCAGGACGAGTAGAATAAATGACAAATAATACTAAATCGTAAGTCTAGAATCTTTATTCCAATGTTGGCAAAAATCAAATATATGATTCAGACTTAGGTCTTAAGCTTAACAAATCTTAATTCTTTTTTTTTTTTTAATCTTGCTTAATTGGTGTTTATGGTGACTATGGATCAAATTTAATTTTTAAAAACTCTGAAATATTTAACATTAAAAACAATCGTAAATACTGATATATCTTTGGAGAAATATATTCAGTATAAATTAATTCAGATTAAATAATAGTCAACACACAGTATGTATTTATTTGCTTCCCCACTGAGCAAATTAGGCACAAGACCGTTTTTAATGTGGAGAGAAATATGAGGGAAAGTGGAAAGGGGGAACAGCTTCACCAAGGGGGGAGTGAGGAGGCTGGATAGTAACAATTGATATGAAGGGTTTCTCGTACACTGACCAGAACTGATTCCTTCAAAAGCAATGCTCTGATATATGGGGTTGCCCCCACATATAGTCTTTAGTGCAACATTTGCCGGAACAGATACTACACTTTGTGATATTAAATCTTTTATTCAGGCAAAAATTAACATGAACAAAATACTTAGGCACAAGTCCAACTCAAAAGGGGGAAAGTGGGGGGTCGTTGGTCATCCTTGTCACTCCAAAACTAAACAAAACTTTCTCTAAGCTAGTATCTTCTTTCACCATAATTCACGCATTCACCTTTTCGAACTTGGGGACGTCCTACTTAGCACCCAATTGTTAAAAAACATTTTGTTATTAACGTGTAAAAACAAAAAAAGATAACAATAAAGGTAATACAATAATTTATTCGTGTCGAGGGCGGGGAAGACAAAATAAAAGTAGTGGCTAGTAGGACCATCCCAACCCCGTCTAGTTGATAGACCGCCCGTTCCACTTTGGTTTTTAAATAAACCTGAGCTCCTGCAGGCACTTTGATATTTGATCCCGAGTCAACAATGCCAGGTAAGTATAACAGATTTATTGTAAGAAAAAATGCACAACGTAACAAATCAGATATTTAAACTCGAAAAGTATATTGAATGCCGTAATATGAAAATTTAGTTACCCTCCTCTGGTTACCGCTTGTTAGCGTCTTTTATAGGCTGAGTAATCCATTCTCTGAGGGGTGTCAGGATCTTCCACTACATCAAATACAAAATACAAAAAAAACTAACATTTTCGGAATATTTAAAAACTAGCAAACCGCCCAGTATGCCCGGTCGTAAAATACGCATAATATTACATTTTAATTCATACAAAGAGTGAAACATGTGCAGGTGGTTATGTTTTTTTTTTCTGTTCTAAACAGTTCACTTCCCGTAAGTAACAAAAAAAATCGAGTTGAGACCAAAACTAAAACCTAAAGACAATTAGTCAAGTACGATAACCATTACGCCAGCTTGATACAACCTTTAAAAAGTGTTTTTAAACTTACTTATCTTCCACATAATGAATGTGTCATCTTTCCCGACCGCGCATGCGCAGTTGTGAAACTGTTGAAAACAAATAAAAATCCTATCGACCCCGCCCCACGTATCAATTTTTCATTTTTAACCCCTTAACAGCCCTTTTTTATGAAAACGGATCGAAAAGATTTCCACATGTCTGAATACTATATAGATCGAATTTCGAGTCTGTAGATCAAAGATTCGTTGAGTATATAGGTTGAGAAGTGTCATCTCACACACACGCATTCTCCTTTTTATAGATATATAGACTAGTAGGCTGCTCGGCATTACCCCGTTGCCAAGTATGCATAAATATTATATTTTAATTAATGATTATTTCCTAGTTATTATAAACAAAAATACCGTAAGTATTTAACATAACGTAAAATCCCTTTAAAAAATAAAGTAAAAAAAGCAAAAGACACGTGCATGCGAGTAATATGTTTTTTTTTTCTGAATGGTTCACTTCTTGTAAGTAAAACAAAAACGCGCATAGATCTAAACCAAAATCCAAAGACTGTGAGTCAAATACGAGAACCATTAAGCCAGCTTGAGACGAGCTTCCAAAATTGTTTTCAAACCATCTTATTCTCAATATAAGAAACCTGCAATGAGAACTATTCACGCATGCGCTTTATTGAAACATATTAAAAAAATCCGATGAGCCCCTCATGTACGATTTTTTTTAAATTTTGACCCATTAGCAGTATTTTTTTTTACGAAAAGTTTTCCACGTGTCCGAATATGCTATATACCAAGTTTCCAGTACATTGATCAATTATTTGTTGAGTATATAGGTTGAGCATTTTCCTCACACACACATTATTACTTTTTTAGATATATAGATAGATTGGTGTCACATTCCTATTATAGAAACGCCACAAAAAAGCAAAGTTGAAATATTTAATGGAATGCGTTACTCTTCTCATATCTCTTAAAAAATAGTCTAAAACACAAAGAAAAACTAAAATTTGGGGAATAAATATTAATTAATATCACATTTATTTTGTAAAAATATCATAGAAAAAACAGAATTTTCATAATACGTTTCCACTGATTACACTCTTCTATAATATAAATCTCACTTGCCTATTTAAATGTATGTATGTATGTATGTATGTATGTATGTATGTATGTATGTATGGCAAAAACTTTCGACAGAGGCGACAGATTTTTACGAGATCTGTATCATTTTGAAGCCCCGCTCTTCGGACGACAAATATCAAAAATTGGCTAAAAATATTAATTCCTTAAATCTCAACTGGGCTCTTTTCTATAGTAAGGGGTCGTTTTTTTCGCCGATATTTTCGAAAGTCGTCGCCTACTTTTGATTATGTAGCCTTTATTTAAAGATACGTCACTTACGCTTTAGCGATGGGTGCAATAGCTAACGTGTCACGTTTTGTTTTTTCACTTTCTTTTCCTCCTTTGCGGTACGGGCTCGAGCCTGCCTGCCTACTATCACTTTTTAATTTTTTTTTTTTTTGCTCAACACACATCTCCAAACACACGGGCAACGCCAGGCAACGCCAGGCAACGCCAGGCAACGCCAGGCAACGCCAGGCAACGCTGGGCAACGCCAAGCAACGCAGGGCAACGCTGAACGTCTTCTATAAAAGTAAATGGATTTTTTTATTACGGCCCTTTACGCCTAGTAAATATATTCCAAAACATTATCATGATTGTTCACTTAGTTTAGGAGTTAATCATTGCATACAAATATACGTTTCTTTTTTTTTTTTTTTTCATGATTTCTTCTTGTTTTATAGCGTACTTTTATTCGATATATTTCGACTATTTCTGTAAACAACTCCAAGATATCGACGAAATGGTGGTTGCAGCATGGCTCACAAACTGTACCAATATAGCACGTTCTCGTGTTATGTGTTGTTTCCAAAGAACAAATAATCACTCTCTCATCCTTTCTCTAATCTATCTGACGTAATTCCTACGGTTTTGTAATTTTAATAATAACAATAATAATAATTGTGTTTTGTAATTTTAATAATAATAATAATAATTTAGCGAGTTGAGAACAACTGAACTTTCACTCCCGGTTATTCTCAAGTAACTGTTTTGTTATCATTCAAACACTACCGTGTTTGAATATATGGTTAAGTGTTGGTTTAAATCATTTAATATTGCTTTAAAGCTACACCGCTCACTCATTTTGCGACCGAATTTCAAACAATTATTACAGTTTACAGAGCACCTTCTCTGCTATATTGTGAAAGAAATTTCCAATTTTCGTTCCGTAAAATAAAAGTTATGATGAATTTACTGTTCAAAATCGTCAAAAAAAACGTGAAAAGAAATTTAACAAGTGAAACAGAGACAATGAAAGAATGAAAGGGAAATAATTTGGGGGATTTGATTGAAAGCAGTCGAGTACCGTACATTGTTATTACATATGTGTGTGTTATGCTTACAGGGGCAAAATATAAGACTGAAATTTAACAAAGATACAAGTGAATTTACTGGAAGTCGTGTTTAAATATATGGTTACTTTTAGTTTTACTCATTTAGAACTGCTTTAAAGCTTCACTGTTCACTCATTTTCCGACCAAATTACAAAATTTTGGTAAAGTTCACAGGTCACGTTCTTAGCTATATTTTGAAATAACATTTTTTAAAGTTTTATTCATAAAAACTAAAGATATAATAAGATTGGTGGTTCGCAATTGTATTTTTTGCGGTTGCCCACACTGAGGACTGAACCTTCAACCTTTTTCCAATTTATTTTTTCCAAGCACTCTTACCACTACGCAACGCGTGCTTTCGTCATGGCCGACGGAACAAGAGAACGCTACCCCCGTGAAGTAAATAAAGGGTTCCGCTCGAAATTCTATCCAAATTCCCGAGTTCGACAGAAACATTTCCGAGTTCGACAAGATACATCTGAAGAAGGTCGGAAGTTATATCTACCGAAAATTACTGGTATTCAAAAATCATCAGAATTAGTAAGGAACGTGAAAGATGTTTTTTTTCTGATTGGCTGTTGGTTACCATAGCAACTTTTTCGTTGTTGGCTCTTTCATAAATCATAGCGGGAATGTCGCTCACATTCCATCTTATATAGAGAGAGTTAACAAAAGTGATGCTCTTTGCCGCGCTAAGGCTGGTAATATTTCGCTTACGACCTCGCCCGTAAATTCTGTTTCTGTTTGTTTTTTTTGTTTTTGTTTTTTTGTTTTTTTTTGTTGTTTTATTTTTTTGTTGTCCTTTCTTTCTGTTTATTTATGCTTTTACTTGGATTTTTTGATTTAGTCATTTAAAGAAGCGAGTAAGAATATTTAATGGATTGTTGACAATGCGTATGATATTGAACACAAAGAAGAAATATTTCAAAGCCTGAAAAAATCATGGATTGCATAGGAATATGCGAGCATGAAAAGTAATATGGTTAAGATTGAACTCAGGAAAATAAATGGACTAGTTGTTTAAACTAGAAAAGAAAAGAAAGATATTCTAGTAAAAAAATATAAATTTATAACTTAAAATATTGCCGCATTAAGAATTTATTATATAATGTTATAAATTGAATTTTAAAAATATTCTTATTGCTGCAATATTTTAAGTTATAAATTTATTATATTTTTTACTAGAATATCTTGTCTTTTCTTTTTCAGTTTAAACAACTAGTCCTTTTAGTCATAGCTGGCAAAAATGCATAGTTAATGCTGGTGACAATGTGGAAAAATAAATTTCTGAAGCATAAAAGGTCGCTTTAATGATACCATTCCTGTCTTCGTTGATGGTGAATTTTTTAAAGTTAAAATAAGAAATAATAGACTATACTTTTAGGACGATCCTCGTATGACAAAGCGCGCTCCAGGCGCCATGCACAGCCATTGTTCATCGTTGCATTTAGAATGATTGTGACTATGTCGAAAAAAAATTATGAGGCATAAATGGTCGCCACTTTTTTTTATCACTCCCGCCATTGTAGTTTGTGAAAATTTTAGTTAAAAAATATGTAGCAGGCTTTACTTTTGAAACGACTCTCGTGTTTCACAGAACATATGAACTATAAAGTATGTTGTAAATAAAAAAAAGCTCTAAGGATCGCAATATCCTTTATTTTTTGAAAGGTAGATCGAAAGATTGATCAGTAATTACCAAGAATAATCGTCAAGACTAAAAATTTCACCCATTTTTCATTTTGCTTGACCAATTATAAAAGATAAGCAATCAGAGGCTCGTCTGAGCTTCAATCTCTGGTCCTTCCCCTTGCTAATCTTTCACGAAAAACACACGTCTGGCTGAAACCACTGTCAATAATTTTCCCCACTCTTTATCTGTACCTAAAACAAAACGTAGATTCCATGAACAAAGCTTCTTTCTTAGAACTGCCCGCTTGTGGAACTCTCTTCCATTTGCCTGCTTCCCAGCTGACTACAACTTGGTTGTCTTCAAGTCCAACATAAACACATTTTTGATGACCCGCCCACTTAAGTAATCCAATTTTAACAAATTTCCATGACTAACGATTACTATAATATTATCCCATTGACTACTGTACATTCTATAACCGTTATCCTCGAGTGGCATTCGAACCTTGATAAGTGTTTACTCCTATGTAAAAATAAAAAAATATAAAGGCCTGACGTAAATCTTCAAGTTATTGTGTTTTCTTATTCCGTATTGCAGGAAAGCTGTACAAAGAAAAGAACACTGAGTGTTCGAATCGAATCAGAGATGAGGAAAGATGGTCTTTGTTAGGTTGCTGAATCGCGAGACGCCGAGATAATGACGAAAGGCGTATCGATATCTGGATTGAAAAATCTGATAACTGTCAAGTACTCATTGATCTTTGGTCCATCTCCGGTCACAGTTTAAGCGGTCACTTTGATTTCTCTGTATCTCAGTTTTGTTGAATCCGATTGGTCGATGAACTATTGTTTGTATATCATCTTTTGTAGAATCTGAGAAAGCTAGTGCTGCCGTGCTACGTTCTGTGACTTTTCCTTTCTTTGCTATCATCGTGTTGTCTTTTCGCAGACTTCCTTTGTCATGCCGGTGGGTAAGTGGTTACCGTTATAGTCAACATTGTTTGCTCCTTTTTACTTCTTGTTTCTTTTCGGCAGATGGAACGACTGTAACAAGTATGATCTGGTCCCTTCTAATTATGATTTTCAGATAAAATAAAAGCATTCCTTATTCTATGTGTTAAGAATAGTTTCTTGTCCAATAGACCACTTCTACTCATCCAGGCCAAATGACAGATGAAATCGGAAGTACAAAAAGAAAACACAATCTTGAATATAAACGTAGTTACTGACGCGGACTGACAAGTTAGCGCACTGTGTTCAAATACTATCGGTAGCATTTTTAACTTAAGAATATTCACCAATTAACACATGTCCTCTCGTCCGACTATCAATATAAACAGACTTCTAAAACCATTTCCCGAGATTATTTTAAAAGAAGACATCGCCCCAAAAAATACCCGTTACATAACAACAGACGGAATTCGAAAACAATTTTTAATCATTCATGTCAGTTGAATACATGCATAAACGCTCGTTTCCCTTATATATTTGACTACACATAAACTCACATATATATGTATATATATATATGTCTACTATTCCGCGAAGCGTACAACAGTGGCGTTTATTCTACATAAAATAATTCTAAAATTAGCACTAATCTTACCTTACGCCTAGATATAACATAAGTCGAACTCTACGTAACCATTTGCAGCGTGAAAGTCAAAAAGCTGGCTATAAGAGGAAAATCAAACCGTTTTGGCTACATTATCATGGACGGCAATAATGTTATCAAACACGCAAATAAATTTTATGTGCGTTTGAAGAAAATAAAGATTAAATATAATACAATTATATTTAAATTATTTTACTTATTATTTACAGGAATATGATAAAAATAAAAAATAAAAACGCATGTTACATAAACATTTTATTTAGTTCGTTCCTTGAGTAAATCAAAAGGCCAAACAGAATCCACTCGAAGGCTAAATTTGTCGAGCGGGTTGACGATTATTAACCCTTCTACTATGCCGATGCATTCAAGACAGCACGCGCAATAGTATGTCAAGGGGACGCACGCGCACTGCGTATCAGTATTAGATATTTTTGTCAAAAGTCATTTTCTCTTTTAGTAGCGGGGATCTTCTACAAAAATGTCTTATTCCGAGTTTTAAGGACAGCGGAGATCTTGTCTTGGCTTGGCGAATCCTGACAGTCAACAGCCTTCCTCCGACTATACATGTCATATAATGGAACCCTGCGTTAACAGACTAACAGTGTTAGCTAGTACATCGATAAAGATTTTAGTAACGGACTCATTTTTTTTTAAGTTGAGGGTTATTGATTTTAAAATACCAGTCGAAAACAACCGCAGCTTTGGTGTTAGGAAGGTGCCGATGGTCCAGTGGTTAACGACGTGGGCTGACAATATCGGTGAGCAGAGTTCGAACCCAGTTCGTTGTATAAAAACACTTTCAATTAAGGACGTTGGCAACCTTCAAATGGTACCTTCCGTAAGAACCCGAGATCGTTCCAGAAAGAATCCTTAATAGAAAGATATCGAATAAAGTAATGCCAACAAAATCATCAGCAGGAATGAGGCTCAACAACAAAAACAATAACAACAACAATAATGACAATAACAACAATAACCAAAAACAACAACAATAACAACAACAAAAATAACAATAACAACAATAACCAAAAACAACAACAATAATAACAACAAAAACAATAACAACAACAAAAACAATAACAACAACAAAAACAATAACAACAACAATAATAACAATAACAACAATAACAAAAAACAACAATAACAACAACAAAAACAATTACAACAACAAAAACAATGAGAACAACAATAATAACAATAACAACAATAACAAAAACAACAATAAGAACAACAACAAAAACAATAACAACAACAAAAACAATAAGAACAACAATAATAACAATTACAACAATAAAAAACAACATTAACAACAACAAAAACAATAACAACAGCGGTTATGACAATAAAAGAGGAAATTGTAGTTACGCCAGAGAGATTAAGGGGATTAGCCAGCTGCAGTGAGGCTTAGTTGTGGGAAAGTGAGTTGGCAAGATTTAGCGAGATCACGTTCTGAAGATGAGATGTTTGAAAGAGGGTTGTCAATGAATATACACGAGTTAAAATGTAGCAAGAATATAAGGTGAAGAAGCAGCGAGTAATGCATCTCTGGACCGATAGTGAGATCCAAAAACACAAATGTATAAAAATAAAGCATGAGTGTACTTATTAAAATTCAGAAACGTAAAAACATGAATTTTTTTTTGTTTTACACAGTGGTCACCACTTATCAAGGCCCGGAAGCCACTCAGGGATGAGGGTTATTGAAGTACATTACGTTAGTGCAGAGATTTGATGAAGTGTTTACTTAAGGGGGCGGTTCATTAGGAATTTGTTAACGTTAGACTTGAAGACATCCAGGTTGTAGTCAGGTGGGAAGCAGGCAGACGGAACAGAGTTCCACAGGCGTGCAGTTATAAGAAAGAAGCTTTGTTTATGGAATCCACGCTTCGATTTAGGCACAGACAAAGAGTGGGGGAAATTTTTCTCTGTGGATTCAGCTAGACGGGTGTTTTTTCGTGAAAGATTGGTGAGGAGGGACCAGAGATTGGAGTTCAGACGAGCACCTGCCATGGAAATAACGATAAAACAAGGATAGGCTCGCAACGTCTCCTCTGTGGGAGAGAGGTTGCAGGGTAGAGAAAAAGGCATCCCCCACTAAGCCACGAAGTCTATTTTGTACTCTGTCAAGGCAGGATAGGCTGTTTTTAGCAGCTCCTGCCCAGGTATGGCAGCAGTATTCCATCCTTGGACGTACTTGGCTTTTATATAGATGCGGTCATACTTGAAGAGTCCGCTTGGATAACGCAATGAGCTGAGAAATAGACGTTTTCTAGAGCAAATATAGTTGAAAAAATTCTCTTTTATTTTTGTAAACATCAATAAGTATAAATTTAATCACAAGAAAAAAATATTCTTGAATTTTACTGTAAAGGTGTACCTTAATTGAAAGCGTATTTTTTTCAAAATCAAATAAATTCGGATATTTTTTAAAGTGATACGAGGTGCCTTCAGTAAGTTTCCATCCATTTCTACAAGTTCATTTCTTTATTTTTATTATAGGTTCCAGGCGAATCGTAAAACCTGCTACGTAATAGGTCACACTGCCCTACTTTATTTGACACATTAATTGAAAGCACGGAATAATCACAACACATAATCAGATCCTCATGTGGAGAATGGGGTTATATATACTGACTTGGTTACTTCGGCACGATACATTAATTTTGCCTACGGGCGCCAGTGCTCGCTATTTTTCTGGGTCACTATCAGCCGTAGTTTAATTAATTTTTTCATGAGAAGGTCATACTTCCACCGGGCAATGCCGGTACACGGGTCATGCAAGTATAATATAATATAGATCTTTTTAAATCTTAGCCGTATTTGAGAATTTTTAACATAAATTCTAAATTTCACATTTTTGTAAACACGTTGCCATATAGGGAAAACGTTCATTTTATATGGTTGTTTTCTAGAATCGCTCATCATTTTTATAGTTTTATTTAAAACATAATCTGTAAATGAATATTCTATTTTTGTGTACATTTTTTATATGAAAAAATTAATTCTTGAATGACAAAGAATAGAACAGAATTATTTCAATCAAAAAGTCAGTTTTTGCTGTTGAATCTTGTTGAATACTGTAGAAAACCAAACACGTGTTTTTGTTTTCTAAGTAAACAGATAATTTTTCTTCACACGCGTGTAGTCGTCATCATCATCATCATCATCATCATCATCATCTACAGCATATGTTGCGGTGGGAGCACAGAATACATAGAGAGGAAAACAGGAACTACTTCCTCTGTTACATGGAGAAGGGCTGCCCCCTTTCCATGTAAATAAGAAGAATATTAGATGAGTGAAAATGAGATTAGGATAAGCCTAGAATCGAAACCTGTAGGAAAGGTTAAGAAATGGAATGTTAGAAATTTAGTCTAGTGTTAAATTCTATTAGAATAGTTAAATATCGTTTATGTATATTGATTGTCCATTCTTTTAGAAATCGGAATGTTAAAAATATCAGCTAAACGAATGAACAATGAAAATTAAATTCTATTGTTTATAAATAGGTTAGATAAGAATTGAGGATTCCTTTTTTTTTTTTTACAAGAGTGTGTTGGACAAACATACGAAAAGCCACGTGAAATTAGTCACGTTTGAAAACACACTTCTGGCGTCATAGACAAATGGAGATTCTCAATATAGGATCAAAGAGTTAGTTAGTTAGGCAGAGAGTTGAGAGTCAGGGAGTTGGGCAGTCTATTGGAAGTCAGTTGATCAGTTGTTTAGTCGGAGTCAGAGCCCTTTGGAGGCGAGGAGAGAGGAGTAAACCAATGTAGCCATACCAGTTGAATCTCTAACGTCATCGACCGGCCGATAAGATGAATAAAGAAATCATCATTACGTTGTAACTGTTGTCTTGTGTTATCCTTCATCACGAACGAAAGGTAATTGTGTTTATTATCTTATAATGAACATTTTGTGACCCTTCGAAGATTATGTATCTCCCATCCTCTGTGTTAAGTACTGTACAACATACATCACTTGTCCGTAAGAATACGAAACTCCAAGAATTGTCACGGTCGTCGTCATGTTACAACATGGCGACTGTGATAATTCTTATAAGATATATATATATATATATATATATATATATATATATATATATATATATATAGGATACACACTCAAGAGTCAAAACAATGAAAAGAATATGCTGTTGTCCTGGCCCTATATCTGACCACTTACGAGGACGTTTTACGAACGGGTTCTAAATGTAATGGCTCCTATTTTTTATTCTACCTGAATTGATAAGAAACGGTTTCAACTTGCATTATTATGCTAACTGACTTTATGCATCTATAAACTGAAACTTTCATCTCTCGATTCCAGATATTGACAGTGCCAGACTCTAAGAAAGCAAGACCTGTCATGGACGTGCGTCAGAAGCAGACAAGCGTCATTGAATTCCTGGTACAAGTGCATTGAACATGGTGGTGACTATGTAGAAAAAAGACATTCTGGAGCAGAAAAGGTCGCTCGTTTTAACGGTACCATTCCTGTCTTCACAGGATTCTATAATTTTGGAACCACTCTCGTATGACAAAGAGCGCTCCGGACGCCCATGCACAGCCATAGTTGGGAATGGCCGTGACAATGTAGAAAAATAAATTCTGGAGAACAAAACGTCGCTCGTTTTCAAGAAATCATATCTGTCTTCGTAGCTCTTCAACTTTTTGAGTGAAAAAATAGGGAGCTTTACTTTTTGAACGACGCTCGTATGACTAAGAGCGCTCTGGACGCCCATGTACAGCTATAGTTTATCGTTGGTAAAAGTGAATTGCAAATAGGAAAGACTATATGGAAATATTAATTCCGAAGCACAAAACGTTTGCTCGTTCTAACAGCACCATTCCTGTCTTTGTAGCTCTTCAACTTTTTTAGTTAGAAACGCAAAAGTGTTTACTTTTGGAATGACACTTGTATAGTGAGTATTATTTGCTAGTTGATTCAAAAACGAAAATATTATGCCTCTTAAGAAAGCAATTCTGTGACAATATGTACTACAGATGATTTTTTTTCTTCTCACCAAAATTATGTTGATGTTAAATACAAAGACGGGAAAATAAAAGTTTTTGATGCTGTAGTATTAAAATGATTTCATGCTGTGAATCTATATATAAATTTGTATTTGTGTGTGTGTATTGATATTCATAAAAAAAACTTTTTTTCTATTTAGTTATTTATTTGCTTCCCCACTGAGCAAATTAGGCACAAGACCGTTTTTTAATGTGGAGAGTGAAGGGAGAGGGGCCAGTTCCACCGAGAGGAAACTAGATGTCGGCAATTGGTATGAAGGGTTTCTCCTACATTGATTGCTCAAGAGCAATGGTCTGATATGTGGAGTTGCTCCCACATATGGTCTTTGATTGCAGTATCTGCCGGAACTGATACTACACTTTGATAACAGAAAAAAAAGATCTTAACCCGAAGACCAAGAGGAGAAAACCTTTTTTGCTATTTATTTAAAAAGAAAATAAACTTTGTTATATATGGGTCGTACAATTGCAGTCATTTTTAGAAGATCTAACTAATTTGCATATTCTTTTGAACATTCTTTTTAATTAATTCCCTATTAGTTTTTTTTTCGGTTTTCTAATGGGGTGATCATCTTTAGTTTACTATCACGTGTAATTATATTCATGCAGATATTCTACATGATTTATACTTGCGTAATATTTGCGTAAAAAGGTTATAGCAAACACAAAGCTCTCTCTGCATATATTCATGTATACGTATATATATATATATATATATATATATATATATATATATATATATATATATATCTTCTCTTCTATTCTTCTTTCTTTCTATTCTATCTATTTCTATCTTCTTCTATCTTCTATCTATCTTCTATATAAATAAAATGAACTCATTTTTTCCCGTCGGATTTTGACATTAATAGGATTAAAAATCAAGATATTTCATGCAAATATAATATGCACAAACGGCAGAACAATATCTGAGGTGTGTTATAGGCTTATTATTTCTCAAATTCCTCGATAATCTTAGATTTCTATACTTTTTCTGCTGAGAAGTCACGGCCAAAATCGGTTAAGATCAATGGAAGTGGTAAAATATTTTCTCTCTAATAAATTCCTCCTCCCCCTGCCACCACTTAACACCGTTTGGGGATCGTTCACAAGGAACAGTTGAGAAGAGAACACCGGTTTGGCTTCGTAGTTCTTTCATGTGAAGTTATTTAAAATCACTAAACAAAGCTGCAGTCCTCTGTGGCGTAGTGGTTAGCGTGCTGGACAATTCACATTATATTTTCACGTTCGCGCCGACCTACCGTAGTCGTTTTTTTTTTTCCTTAACAACTGGAATGGACGTTGCAGATGTTTTTTTTTTGTTTTTGTTTTTTTTCACACTTTATTTTCCTACTTTTACTCATGACTCCGGGTTTGATCCTTCCTACTTACCTACCATAACATTTTTTAAAACTCCCCCCCCGTCCCGGAAACAAACACTCGGGCAACGCCGGGTACCCCCGCTAGTATATAATATTTTAAAGAAAATTGCGTACCAAACTCCTTTGTCCGTTTTTAATCTACAGACATGAAAGTTAATATATAGGGTATTCGAACGCATGCAAAGCTTTATATTTGGGTTTTAACCGGGGAAAATCGGTACAAAGGTGTGAAAATAAAAAAAATGGGACTTACTAGACGAAAGTCGAATGACGGCAATACGAATATGCATATGAAACGTCATAGATTTTCGTGTTTGAATTTCTAGACTTGCAACAAACATGTCTTCATAATTTGATAGTAGCTTACGTGGAATTAATTATCATAGAAAACGGCCCAACAAGTATTTGTTTACATTATACTTGTGGACAACCATGTTTTAATCGATTTCGAAGTAGCCTTGTTGGATTTATTCCGCAGAAAACATGTTTTCGGATAGAAACTGTTCATGGAAGTATAAAGTGGCTGTTACACTTTAATTTAGTAATTCATAAAATATAACTGGAAGGACATAAATAAAATCAGTTGTCGGCATTTTTCTTTTGTTTTACAAAATTCTTATTGCCCTTACTTTCGGCACTACTTAAAAAATCTCTCGCCATCATCCATCTCTTTTCCTCTTCGACCCAACGCCAGCCACAGCCAGCCATTAGTCGCCCTCGCGTTACACGTCAATTTCCCTCGACCTGGACCTTCTTTCTCCACGAGCACGTGTTGCATTTTTTCTCTTTCTTTTCCACACTTCCTAATTTGTATATGCAGTTTTTTCGACTGCTGCTGCTGTTGTTGCTATTCTCTTCACATGCTGGCCATCCTTCGTCGCTGCTGAGATTTTCCACCGCGCCCATACGAAGTTTTTACATGTTTTTGGTATATCTAGAGAAAGGAACGTAACAAAAAGCCAGAGAAAGGTTAGCAAAATGTCATCTGTGTGAAAGAGGCTCTCAAAGAAAAAGTATTATATCTCCCAATACTTTAGCCTAATAAATGTAATTACACATTTTCTCCGGAATTCCAACAGCTGGAAACACCATTACCCGCAAACTCTCTTTCTTCTCTTGCTGCGCGCGTCTATTTACACTGTAAAATCTCTTTTTGGAAGCACCAATTAATTCTCCCCATCTTACTGCTCGTCGGTTTGCCTTAAGTCCATTGACAGATAACGTTCAAGAGGCTCAAACGGATCAATCAGGCCAGGAAGTTCCGCGTGAAGGGGAAGGCAATTTGGTTGGAAACTGCAGTGATCGCCAATTATTAACGATGCGTTGTTAGCAAGTTACAGGTGCTTCTCGGTGATCGTCCGTCCAGATCATTTGTCTCGTTTGTCTCCGATGACAGCCGCTGATTTACAATTGTCTGATCAAGACTGGCCTTTCACCTTCCCATTGAATTATGGCAAACGAATACAGAACGAACGCAGAAAAGCCAACACAACAATCGCATATATATATATATATATGTATGTATATATATGTATATATATGTATATATATATAGTATATATATATGTATGTATATATATATATATATATATATATATATATATATATATATATATATATATATATATATATATACTTATTTATATTTTGGAAAAATGGATCCCAGCAGAGTGCTATATTAGATAGAATAAAATTATAAAAATAAAAGTGCATATCTTTATTTTCAGAAAATTTAGATGAGATAAGTTATCAGAACTGTCGGTTTCAAAGCTGATATATATATATATATATATATATATATATATATATATATATATATATATATATATATATATATATGACTTTTGACGGTAATTCTTGGCCTGAAGACGTAATTCCCCAACATGGGTGATTACAGAAACATGTATGCACATATGTAGCCATTAATGTTTGTATAAATAAAATTAATATATATATATATATATATATATAAAATTATTTTTGCTATAATAATTATAAAATACCTACAGACACTAGTGTTTCATCCCTTATGGAATCTTTAGTGCAGGGTGTCATGATTAACACCAGTCGATAGATTCGAACACGGCGACAGAAGACATCTTTGGCCTTATTACAAGGACCATATCCATTCGGTTACCGTTGACCGCGAGGAATGCTATTGAATTTTAAACAATTATTTTATTAAATGTTTTTAACATCAGAGTTATATAATCATTTTTATGACGATCTGCACATAAGAACTAAATTAACCGACTTTTCAATTCAACTGAAAGTACTCAATGATAAGACATGTGTTTCTTAAAGGGGCTAACATAATTATATTACTAAACCTGATACATACATACATATATATATACATGATACATATATATATATATATATATATATATATATATATATATATATTACATTTTCACCCCAAACAAAGCAAATTGCAAATTTGGTGTAGGGGGCTACTATCAGGGGCCACAACTACTTGAGTACTATGTTAGGATTTGGGCAGCAAGATGTCGGTTCACGTTACACTTGAACTTCTGCACGTCAGTACTGTTGGGGAAGCAGGGACCTGGAATGGAATTCCAAAGTCTAGCGGTTCTGTGGAAGAAACTATTGGAGTAGAAATATCTTTTACATCTAGGGATCTCTACAGTGTGGGGGTGGGATTTAGCAGCCTGTCGGGTTTGTCGAGAGTGCTCACGTCGTGGGGGCACAAATGCTTGCAGTTCGTCAGAGCATTCACCGCTAAAATACGTGTAGAACAGGCAGAGGGATGCAACGTTTCGTCGATGGGACAGAGGCTGAAGTTAGATGCCAGTTCAGGGCCTATCAATTTTGCGACTCTCTTTTGAACTTTGTCAAAGAGCGAGAGACTAGTAGCAGATGCACCAGCCCAAATGTGACAGCAATACTCCATACATGGGCGAATGGTGGCCTTATAAAGGTACAGGATACTTTCGGGTGTTGGTAGTTGTCTAGCACGGTAGAGAGAGCCCAATTTCTTGCAGTGACCCTGGCAATGCCTTCAATGTAATTGTTCCAACTCATGTTTCCTGTGAACGTTAGGCCAAGGAGTTTGAAAGATGTACTCTCAGATAAAGAGTCGTTGGCCATTGCTATAGGTGGTAGAGAGGGTTTCTTGTAATTATTGAATATAACTAGTTTAGTCTTGACGGCATTGAACGTGACCAACCATTTTTGTCCCCATTCCACTACAGATTGGAGGTCCTCCTCCAGTGTTTCTGCCATTTCTTTAGAAATATGTTCATTCCTCTTCCTGTTGCCTGTTATAGAATGTAGTGTCATCAGCATATATACTCATCTCAGAGCCAATATATATATATATATATATATATATATATATATATATATATATATATCGTTAGTTATCATTTCAAACCAAACATTCCTTTAACTGACACAATATTTTCGTTATATATTTACGAAGTACGTCTTACACTCATCAGAGACATATATATCTACATCGGAAAACAGTTGTTTTTTTTTGTTTGTTTTTTACTTAGAATCAAAAAACTTTGATGAAAAAATGTTGATATAATAAAATGAAAAGATTTAAAATTGGTAAAAATGTAACAATGAAGAAATACATATTCCAATGTTTATAGTCATCGAACTACAAAAACAGATAAATTTAAAGCCACCTTATACTACTATATATTATCTATCTATCTATCTATCTATCTATATAATTATAAACCTAAAATGGTTTTGTAACGGGTGTGGTAACCCAACATCCGGTTTACGATTCCGGTTGTGCATGCGTACATAAACATAAACCCATAACAGCGTAAACAAATAAACACAAATCGCTGGACCGGTTTCGTTGGAACAAACGGACGTCCTTAAAAAAGCGAATATCTTAAATTTATTGAATAAACACTTCAAGGTATTGGAAGCAAACGCAAAACGTGATTACAAATAATACATATAATCATCGACCTGTTTCATATATACGATATATATTATACTAAATAATCAAGGCGACAATAAAACGCATTGTTTTACTATGTACGTTTTCAGTGTCCCAAATGTTTTTTCCACGTTTAAATTATCCAAATAAACAATTGTTAATACTTTCTGCTTTTTTTTTACATCGTTCACTTCTGTATTACTTTTAAGTTATATCAACGTAATTTTTTTTACAAATAAATCTACTTTAACCCGTTGACAACCATAAGTGGCTATTACAACGCCGATTTATCCACCGCCTTCCTTTTTTTTTAAATTTATTCTCCATTTTTTAGTACACCTTTCTAAAATCAGTCACACATTTTCTTCTACACTACCAACATAAATAAATAACCTCGAAAATATGTTTTTTTTAAATTGCATTACAAATAAATAATCAACGCCACCATAAAACGTATTGTTTAACGGTGTACGTTTTCAGCGTCCCAATTGTTTTTTTTTTCGCGTTTAAATTAAAAGATATATCAAAATTTGAATTTTACTTTAAGTATTATGGTGGTTGTTTAGTGCACATTTACCTATAAGTATGGCAAACCACTTATAATTCAATGGCTGTAAGTTTTTTTTTCAAAAATAAACAATTATTATAAACAGAACGATTCATAGAACTCTATCTATATTCTTTTTCATTTTAATATACTTTCATAGAAATGTTTCTGTTATGTCACAAAAAACTTTTTTCTTTACGTCCTAAGTGTCATGCTCATACATTAATTCCATATAATATACTGACCCAACGGGTCACGGGTAGTCTTGTATAATGATAGAACTCGGATCAGCTTGCTTGCTTAGGCGTTTAAATCGTCCATCCGGGTTGAAAAGTTCTACGCATGCGTATTAAATGAAAACAAAGCCAGAAATGTGTTTAATCAATTTTTTTTTCGCATTTGAAATATGCAAATAAAAACAAAACTAAAACCGTTTTGCTTTTTTCCATCAGCAGTTTACGAATTTTATTTATATTTTTCATTGCAAGTTAGAATCGTTATCAAACAGTTAAAAGAAAAAAAACTTCTTTCATTTTAACAGTTTTTAACAGTTTTTAACAGTTTAAAACTTTTTAAATTCATTTTTTATGCTATAATTTGAGAGGCTAAAGCAAAGGCAAAATATTTAACATTACAAAAACAAAACCTGTGATAAGTGCTTTCGTTAAGAATCGCACTCCTTTATTTACACAGCCATTCGGCGAAAGTGGCGCCAGATTAATTTTAAAGTTCGGATGACCAATACTAAATAATGTAACATTTTAAGCAAATATAAAAATAGAAGATTTGGTAAATTTTTACTTGGTTCCCACCTTAACATTTTTTATTTAAAATGACGATTCCTACAGGTTTCGGGTATGCTGAAAACGACTATTGCATTTAAATTTTCCATAAATAAATAGTTTATGGATATTAAGCAATGTAATTCTTTATGATTAAAGTGGTGGCTATCGTTGTACTCACAAGCCCGAATATTTTTGTCCTAATTAATATACTCGCGATTCCATAGCAAGCCTTAACATATACTGACTCAACGGGTCACGGGTAGTCTAGTTCTATATAATATTATAGCTATACTATCAAACTGTAAAACAGAGTAAAGTTTTATTAGAGTCGTTAGACAATTAAAAGTTCTTAACATTATTTACGAGGTTAAACTTACTTACGAAGCAATTAAACTGTTAATAAAAAACACGCTTTCACTTTCGTAATAAATATTCCACTATATATATATATATATGTTTTCTCAATCATTAAATCATTTCTCTCCGATAGGCTCATAAGAGTAGTGGTAGATGGACAAAAATCAGAGGCCTGCAATATAAATGCTGGAGTCCCTCAGGGGTCAATCCTGGGCCCAACTCTCTTCCTGATCTACATCAATGACCTCCCTAAACACATACTTAAATCATTCGTTGACATCTATGCTGATGACACGACCATCTACGGTAACACATCAAAGGCTGTAAATGACAAAGTTCTCTCTGATTCTCTCTCCTCTGATCTCGAGCGCGTGGCTGGTTACCTTTAATGCATTCAAAACCAAACTCCTATCCTTACATCATCAACGCTCTGATCCCCATCTGGCATCAATTGTGATGGATGGCTCTCGTCTGGGTGAGGCCCCGTGTTTTGACAAGCTTCTGGGTTTGACATTTACTCCTGATCTGAAATGGAACAAGTACATCAAGTCTGTTGCCAAGGTTGCTGGAAAGATGGTGGGATTCTTCTACCGCTCCAGAAGATATCTCACTACGGATGCAATTCTCTATCTATATAAAAGCCAAGTACGTCCAAGGATGGAGTACTGTTGCCATATCTGGGCGGGAGCTGCTAAGGACAGCCTATCCTGCCTTGACAGAGTACAAAATAGACTTCGTGGCTTAGTGGGGGATGCCCTTTTCTCTACCCTGCAACCTCTCTCCCACAGAAGAGACGTTGCGAGCCTGTCCTTGTTTTATCGTTATTTCCATGGCAGATGCTCGTCTGAACTTCAATCTCTGGTCCCCCCTCGCCAATCTTTCACGAAAAACACCCGTCTAGCTGAATCCACTGTGAAAAATTTCCCCCACTCTATATCTGTACCTAAATCAAAACGCAGATTCCATGAACAAAGCTTCTTTCTTAGAACTGCACGCCTGTGGAACTCTGTTCCGTCTGCCTGCTTCCCTCCGGACTACAACTTGGTTGTCTTCAAGTCCAATGTTAACAAATTCCTAATGAACCGCCCCCTTAAGTAAACATTTCAGCAAATCTCCTCACTAACGTAATGTACTTGCAATAACCCTTATCCCTGAGTGGCTTCCGGGCCTTGATAAGTGGTGATCACTGTGTAAAATATATATATATATATATATATATATATATATATATATATGCATGCGTGCGCATGTATGCACGTATGTATGTGTGCCTGTGTGTGAGTGTGTGTATGTGAATTACATATACGCTATATCATAACTAGGGCTATGACAATAGCATATTCTTTTCATTGTTTGGATTCACCCGTGTGTATCCGTTGATATCCTATATGCTTTTATATCGACTGATGTGGTTCTCGGTTGATTCATTGTATCCGATATATACTCGAGAGTCAAAACAACGAAAAGAATATTCTATTGTCATAGCCCATTAAATCTAAGTTATATATATATATATATATATATATATATATATATATTCGGTTTTAATGTTTTTATAAAAATAGTAGGTACTCATGCACTTATTGATCCGTGCTGAAATAATTATGTAATTATTTGAAAAGCCATTCTTAACATGGGGAGGGGAAGGTGTTTTGTACCTATTCTGTACTTTAACCTTACAATTGAATTAAAAAAAAACATATCATAAAACTTTAATTAAACGTGGAAATACGATTTAAAAAAATAGCGCGGATCACTCTCTGCATTAGCACCAAATATTTTATGTACAAACCCAGTTTCGTTTCGCTAATAACGTGTGACTAAGTTCGAGGTTTCATAACATGCATCTGGGCTTTGTTTACATGTTACAGCAATTAGTAGTAGTAGGGATAATATTTTTAATTAACGAAGACTTCAGCGTCTCTCTCTCGCTCTCTCTCTTTCTCGCTTTCTCTCTCTCGCGCTCTTTCGCTCTCTCTCTCTCTCTCTCTCGCTCTCTCTCTCAATAAACAAATGTAAAGAAAAATAAACAATGAAAAAAAATAAATAAATGCTTAATTTTTGTCGCCACCGCCCGAGTTGTTTTATCGTTTTTATTACGGAATAACTTAAAATCAATTATTTCTTAACAACTTTTTAAAGATGAAACCCTACATTTTATAGAATTAAAAACAGATATAGCAGTGAGAACACGCTAATCGATTATAACCTAGAGCGTTCATAAATCTATTCAGAAATACCCAAAACAACATCCCCTCCTCATGGTAAGAATGGTTTTTTAAATGTGTATATGTATATATATATATATATATACATATATATATATATATATATATATATATATATATATATATCATTTCCGCCGCGGTCTCTTTGATCTGTGTTGATTCTTGTTGAACTTTTTGTGTGCGGGGCGTTTGCTCCGTGGGTAAAGTGTTTGCCTCCCATGCAAGATGCACGGGTTTCAAATCCCGAGTGCGGATATGTCTGACTGATGAGCCCAAATGAGGGCGAAACTCTATTCTTAGACTTCCGGTTCGTTGGCTGGCGTGGGTCTTGTGGGCTACGGCGTTTTGAGGGATGTGGAAATAATTCTATATAATCTCTCACATTCTGAAAAAAATAATATACATATATATGTGTGTGTGTGTGTGTGTGTGTGTGTGTGTGTGTGTGTGTGTGTGTGTGTGTGTGTGCGTGTGTGGAGTCGTAAGAAATTTCCAGGCTGGTACCTGGAGTTGCATTAAATCACTCGAAGTGATGGACCCCTAGTTTTAGTTAAGACATACATCTAGGAGAAGGTAACTCTGATTAAAAATCTGCATTGTACTCTATGCTTTGTCGTGTGGCAGTCATCTGCTCCGACAGGAATTAGCATTAATAGCAAAAAGTGTGGTTAGTTCTAAACAAAGTCTTCACCGCTATAAAAAAAATCATCTGTGTGGATTTCCTGAACAACTTATTATTGTTGTGGCGAAAGCTCAAAGCTCATTGGTCGGAATCGACGGGAGAGTTTATTATATATATATATATATATATATATATATATATATATATATATATATATATATATATATATATATATATATATATATAACCATTTTTTATCTATTTTAGATATGCATAATTGTGAGCATTTATCAGCATGTTTGGATCAACCAGTTACAAACAACTAGAGACATCGTCAAGCAATCTTGTTTATACCAAAGTTAAGCCCGTAATAATATATAATTACGGACTAAACGTTTGCATAAGCAATCTCGTCTGAATAGTTCTCTGGTTACTTGTAACTGGCTGACCGAAACATGTTCATGAATGCTTATATTTAAGCTTATGTAAAGTAAATAAAACGTATATCTTACCCTACTTCGGAATTGAGCACTCTTTTATTAACCTCATTAAAACTTCATTGTTTCACCTCTGGAAAATAATAACCTGGAATTATATATATATATATATATATATATATATATATATATATATATATATATATATATATATATATATATATATATATATATATTATATATATATATAGGTATATAATGCTCCCAATCTTAGGTTGAGCATTTGGGAAGTGATATACAAATTACTATTAGCGTCTGAAGCGATGGTCTTTGTGTAAACAAATTGAGCTTAGATACTTTTTACAATATAAAAACACTGTTAATTCACTGTCTGCATAGCAGCAGCCGTATAGCGGTTAGAAGCTCCGACTGTCGCTTGGGCGATCGGGTTTCAATCCTGGATTGAGCTAGTTGCTTGTCTAGCCGCACTGAATGGTTGTGAAACAGCGAAACAGTACATCAGCTTTTGAGTGGCATAAAAGATACAAAGAAAGGCAAGGAGTCTGTGAAGGATGATAAAAAGTGTGCGAGGAGTAAGGAAGTCAGAACACCAGAGTTGATTGGCCAAATAAAGAATTTCATGAACAGGGACCGTCGTGTGTCTATAGAGACAAGAAGTGAACAGTTTGATGTCAGAGTGAGAACGGTACACACAATTATTTGCGAAGAACTGAAGATTAGTAAGATTTGCGTGATGTTTTTTCCAAGGATGCTCTAAAAAATCAGAAAGATAAGACAATTTAACCAAGATGAGCATCAAGACAGTTCCTCATCCTCTCTCTAATCCAGACCTTACTCCCTGTGACTTTGGTTATTACCTAAGCTCAAGGTAAACCTTAGAGGCTGTCGTTATGACACAATTGAGGAGATGAAAGAGGCTGTGGCGAGGATCACTGACAGGCTCGGAGAAGAGAACTTCCATTGGGCCTTTCAGAAGTTGTTGGATTAGTACAACAAGTGCATTGCAGCCGGAGGAGATTACTTTGAAGGAGAGTAGAGTTTCATGAGTTTACTAACAATGAAAGTGCCGATACGAAATTTATTTAAGGCACATCGTACATTTAACTGTTTTAAGGTAGCAAATTTCTAAGAAAAAATAAAGGTGAATTAACCGTATGATTGTTCGTTAAAAGAAATCAACAATCTACACACACACACACACGCACACACACATATATGTATATATATGTAATCTATAATATAAATCTCAACTGCATGTTTAAATGTAAGTATGTATGTACGTGTATCTCCCTAAAACTTTCGACAGAGGTAACAGATTTTCACGAGATCGATATCGTTTTGCAGCTTGGCCCTTCGGACGACAAATATCGAAAAATTGATTTAAAAAAACATTAATTTCTTCACCCTCACTTGGACACTTTTTTACAGGGGGGTGATTTTCGCCGATATTTTCGAAAGTCATTCCTTTTTTTTCAATTAACAAGCCTTAATTTAAACATTCGTCTCTTCCAGTATGGCGATGGATGCAACAGCAAAGACGTCAGGGTTTTTTAACGTTCTTTTTCTCCTTCGCGGTACGGGTTCGAGCCTGCCTGCTTTCTAATTTTTTCTTTTTTTTTCAAACTACCGGGCAACGCCGGGCATCCCGGCTAATCAAAAAGTAAATCTTTTAGAAAACTAAACTTATCAAGATAAGAAACACTATTAAGAGGAGCAAACTATAATATTAAATGAAAGATTAGGAATAAAAGTTATATATAACTTGGTTATATAATAAGAACAATAAGAGAAAGTTAAAAGGGAAAGTTAAAAGCGAAAATTAAAAAAAAACCTGTTTAAGCCATGGCCTAAACAGGTTTTTTAATTCCTTTTCTTTATTTTTTTCGTATTGTTTTCATGATATAATCAAGTTATATATAACTCTTAATTATCATCTTTCATTTTAATCTAATCTCTCTCTCTCTCTCTATCTCTCTCTCTCTCTCTCTCTCTCTCTCTATATATATATATATATATATATATATATATATATATATATATATATATAAAGTGTATGTTTCTAATTTCATGTTTACCATCTTACAATGTATCCCTTTAATTGAGTTGACATTTACAATTCTTGACAGTATCTGTTTCGTAGCACAACATCATTCATTCACTTATTTATTAGATCAATCATTGAATCTATTTGAAATTATATATTGTAAGATGGTCAACATCATGAAATTAGGAATATAGACTTTTGTTATTTATTCATTTATGCTCTGTAATTACATTGAGCTTCTTAAATAAGGAATGGTATACATAAAAAGGCCATATGTGTGAATAAAGAATATTTCAATATATATATATATATATATATATATATATATATATATATATGTGTGTGTGTGTGTGTGTGTGTGTGTGTGAATATATATATATATGAATATATATATGAATATATATATGTATATGAATATATATATATGCCATTAACTATCATTCTCAAACGAGAACATGTATTTAATCCTTATCCATATTTATTTATTTTTTACGAAGTACATCTTACACGTTGTTCTTTGAATACCGAAAATTTAGTCTACATCACCCTACAGACAAATGCATCTTACAAAAAATGTTGAAAATTTTATAACAGGAATGAAAAGGGATTTGCAGCAGAAAATGTAGATAAACTTAAATGTAGATATTTAAAATCTGAAAAAAGATAACAAAATTAAAACTCATTGTAGTGTTTATACGCACCCGCACCCGCACTCCAAATAAAATTAAATTCAAATCACACGTGTGAAAGCCGTCTTTTGTTTTTGTTTTTGCGATACGTTTTCAATGAATTCAATTATTTACGAAAGTGCATATTTACCTAAATTCGAGTTGGGAATAATTTTCCCTTTAACCAAATTTGTACCCCCTATGTAGGAAGCGGCATACATATTGTTTTTAAAATATAATTATCCATTGACACGTGTTTCGCCGTCTACGACTCATCATAGTGGCTGAAGCTAGCGAGATTAGAACGGCTGCTCTGATAAGTTGTAGTTGACAAATACGTGTCAGTGGATGATTATATTTTAAAAACAATATGTATGCCGCTCGCCATATAGGATATCAAGTTGGTTAAAGGGAAAATTATTTTCAACTTGCATTTAGGTAAAAATGCAGTTTCGTAAATAATTGAATTCATTCAAAACGTATCGCAAAAGAAAAAACAGATAATATCTAAGTAAATCGCTATATATCTAGACAGGTGGACGAGCGGGGTAAGAGGTTAAGCTCATTAGCGTGGGGTCATTATTTCGAATCCCGCTAGATTCAGCCATGCTGATGAGTCGTAGACGACGAAACACGTGTCAGTAAGTAATTATATTTTAAAAAGCAATATATATATATATGTGTGTATAAAAGTGAACGTGTCTGTGTGTCTGTGTACATTTTCCTTCGCAATAACTCTGTTAATCTTTCGTCTACAGACGCGAAATTTGATATACAGGGTACTGAGATTTAGGAAAATCTAAGTGATCTGTTTTCGGCCAGAATGTTGGCTGTCAAGGGGTCAAAGTTAAACGATGTGACTGAGAACTCTACTAAACTCCTCCGACAATTCGGGGTCTAAACACTTGAAATTTTAGATATAGGTTCCTTGGACATATGTATATATATAGATAGAGAGAGAGAGAGAGAGCGAAAGAGAGAGAAGAGAGACAAACTTATTTAAATAAGAGGCAGTATTACAACGACCTATTAACAGCGAATTTATGGAGATGACTATACCAACGGATTAAATGTGTTTGCACAAAATAAAGCTGGGAATAGATCAAACAATTCTGAAGAACACAAGCTTTAATAGTATTATGGAAAAGACTGAGACTAGCGACATCAGGTTTGTGATACAGAGATTGCAAAGTTAAGAAGAAACAGTAGGGGCTAATCCAATTACAGATACCTTTCTGCAATTTTTAAATATTTTTGTTTAATTTTCACCCCAAACAAGGTACAGTGCCACTTTGAAGTAGCGGGCTACTATCGGGGACATAATTTGCAAGGGCACTATGAAAGGAGATGAGCAGCAGATGCTTGTTCACATTGCAATGGAGCTTCTGAATATCAGTACAGTTGGGAAAGCAGAATCCCGGAAGAAACTATTGGAGTAAAAGGCTTTCTTATACCTAGGGATCTCTGCTTAAAGGGATGGGACTTAGTTGCTAGTCGGGGTTGTCGAGGTAGTCACGTGAAGGAGGTGCAAGTGCTTGTAGTTCGTCGGAGCATTCACCATTTAAAGTATTAGTAGAATAGGCAGAGGGACGCAACATTCCGTCGATGGGACAGAGGCTGAAGCCTAGATGACAGTTCAGGACCTATCAGATTAGCGACTCCCTTCTGAACCTTGTCCAGGAGTGAGAGACAAGCAGCAGATGCACCAGCCCAAATGTGACAACAGTACTCCATTCATGGGCGAATGGTGGTACAGGACACTTTCAGGCGGAAGTAATTTTCTAGCACGGTAGATAGAGAGAGCCCACCTTCCTTGCAGCAGCCTTGGTAATGCTCTCAATGTATCTATTCCAGTTCATATTCCCTGTAAACGTTAGGCTGAGGAGTTTAAAAGAAGTACTTTCAGATAACATATTCTGGACCGTTGCTATTGGTGGTAGAGAAGGTTTCTTGTAGTTATTGAAGGAAACAAGCTTAGTCTTGGCAGCATTGAATGTGACCATCCATTTTTGTCCCCGTTCCACTACAGATTGGAGGTCATCCTCTAGTGTTTCTGCCATTTTCTTAGATATGTGTTCATGTGTTTTCCCCTCGTGCCTGTTATAGAGGGCGGTGTCATCAGCAAATATACCCATCTAAGAAACAATTTCAGCAGGGAGGTAATTTATGAATATCAAGAATAATAAAGGTCCAAGGATAAACCCCTTAGGAACTCTCGCATTTATATCATATTGTTTAGATGTAGGACCGTCGAGGACAACTTTGATTTTTCTCTTACTTAAGAAGGATTTAATTAAAATTTTAACTTCCCCACATATCCCATTTAGTACATATATTTTATATAATTGTACATATTCTACAACGTATAATATATATATATATATATATATATATATATATATATATATATATATGTGTGTGTGTGTGTGTGTGTGTGTGTGTGTGTGTGTGTGTGTGTAGTCTAGGCGCAAGCATACGTTCTCCGCCTATATCGGCATTATTTCCAGTGGTCCTTTACCTCCAGTTTTCATTTGTATTTAAAAACGCCGACTCAGGAGAGGTGTGGTTGGAGATTGCGCAACTCTTGTCACAAAAATCCACGCGCGGGCACCTTGCAGTGGGTATCCCTAGTCTGTCAAGACTGAAGGACGCTACCTTATATATGTGTCTGTGTATGTGCGTGTGTTGAAGAGATAGATCTACACATGTATAGAGCAACAAAGCGAAGACAGAAATATATGGAAGAAAAGTACAAAAAACACAGCATCACTCTGAAAGAAGATAAAGAGTAAGGCACACGTCGGAATAAAGGGAGATAGAAAAAAACAGAGTGAGAGAGAGGGGTGAAGAGAGAGAGAGAGAGAGAGAGTGAAAGGGCTTTACATCGCTTTTCTAGAGCACAAAATATCGATTTTCCGTTGATGATATACCAATCTAGTAAAGTCCAGTGTCTAATGGGCTTGTGCCGAGGTCAATATATCATAACCTGTGTTGCCCATTAGCCCGAACGGCCTCTCGTTCTAGTGCTTCGTAGTTTTCAATGCATGCGAGATGGCAGTAGAACATTTCAATTAGATCTCATTGCAGTCGATGTCAAGCATCACGAGGACCTGTAATGAGTTACAAAGGACATCGAAAGAATTTCGATTTAACGAAAGCAATTAATATTTTGACGAAGTCTGTACGCACGCACGGTTGTCTAGTATTAAAGTGGTTTTACATAAGCTTTCTACATCTCAGAGATATCGTTTTTATTTTTTAGGTATAGGAATTGGTATCGGAATCAGAAAAAAAACTGTGCCTATTTTTCGATGCCAAAAACGATTCTTTTCATTATGTTTTTCATTTGATTTTGTATAAAACAAAGTCTTCCACAGTTAGTAGTAACGATAAAATATGAATATATTTGTTGATTTTAAGCAAGCAGTAAAACTAAAATCTATATATTAACATACCATGATTGTGTTTTTATTCTTGAGAAAATATATGTTCAATTAACACATGTTTACCGTAATCGGGAAAAATAGCAGCTCTATAATAAAATCGTTTGAGATTTTTAAAGAATCGGAATCGATAATTGTATCAGAATCGGGAATTTGGTGCGGAATCGATAATTGTATTGCAATCAGAAAAAATATTAGAATCGTCCTATCAGTAATATGTATGTATGTATATCTATCTATCTATCTATCTATCTATCTATCTATCTATCTATCTCTCTCTATATATATATATGTGTATACATATATATATATATATATATATATATATATATAAAGAGAGACAGTAATAAAAGTGACTTTGTGTGAGTGTGTACGGATTGGTCTCTCTCTCTCTCTCTCTCTCTCTATATATATATATATATATATATATATATATATATATATATATATATATATACAGAAAGAGAGAGAGAGAAATAAAAGTGACCTTGTGTGAGTGTGTAGGTGTTGGTGTCTACCAAACTAGTTTGTCAATTTTTGGTCTACATATTTGAAACTTGGTACATGGGATATTGGAATATGTGAATCAAATTAGATGTGACTTTTAGCCGGAAAATATGCTGCTAGTTGATCAAAATTGAAAATTTTGATCTTGGCAAGCCGAAGTCAGCTTAATTTGTATCCTATACGCATGCGCAAATACACCTTTATACGTTTAACATGTGTCATTACTGTTTGTTTGTTTGTTGTATGGTAAGAATTGTAGGTTTTTCAGACTGTTGTATGGTATTCACAATAAATTCACAAACGGTCCCCAGTGGCCTCGGTAGCTCAGTGGAAAGAAATGACGACGTTAGAGTTTTGCTGTTCTTGCATGGACATACCGAGGTACTACTAAATATAGCACATGATATTCCCAAATAGTCACACCTCTGCTACTGACCAGGCTTCAACGTGTTTTAACTTCAGTGATTTAACAATAATCAGTGTGTTAACGTGATTATACAATATTATGCATATCTCTTTAGCTCAAATGGTAACGAATACCGCTACAAAGTGAAAGTTTCAGTTCTATCTGATTTCAACCATTTCATATTTTTTAAACTTTTGAAATCACAACTAGGTACTGGGTAAAATATAAGAACTAATAGGGAACTGGCTATATTAATATTGAGTAAAATGATTCATAATTGCTAATTAAAAATCAGTTTCAAAAGAAAAACAAACAAAATCAACATTTTCTGTTTGTTTTTCCTTTTCAAATTGATTTTTAATTCAGAATTATAAATCGCTGTACTCAGTTTTAATATAGCTCTAGGATACCTATACCTATTGAGTTTATTATATTTCTTAAGTACAATGGACACTGTTTTCTTTCAAAAGTATCAATACATTTACTAATGCATAAAAATAAACTCTGCTTAGACTCCAGGTCTAATTCCCTAAAATAATTATATATATATATATATATATAATATATATATATATTTATATATATATATATATATATATATGTGTGTGTGTGTGTGTGTGTGTATGTGTCTGTATAAAAGGTTGGTTGTGTGGTTCCAAGGAGAGAAAAAAGTGTATATTTAAAAGAGTGTAGCCATCAATAATTGTAGGCTTTTCAGACTTTTATCACTTTTTAATATTTTGTAAATATTTTTTATAACACGTTTCGGGCCTTGTTTATCTCTCTTCAGATGTTTTTTAGTTAAAAGTCTATGAAATTTCATTTCAGAAAACATTTTATTTCTGCTAGCACAATTGATCTTCTGAGACTTAATCTCTCCAGTGGGCCAGGTCTCATATGGACGCAACCACTGCTTAAACAATTATGGACGATATGCCATGGATGTAATACTATGGACATTATTTCACCGATCAAGGAACATTGACTTTATTATCAAACTAATACCGCATGTTTTGCTTTAGAATTGTCTGATATATTCCCTTCTTTTGATTCTTGTTCTGATGATCTACATCAATTTATTATTGTAATATACAATTATAATAGAGATTCCTATTCCAGCAGCTTTTTTCTGTTCTTACTGACTGTTTTCCTTCATTACTTATAAACTTGGTCTTTTAAACACTTAAGTCAATTTGCAACCATTTGTTTTACAATACACACCTTGAATCCTTATAAGCTCCTTACATTAAGTGATTTCCCGCGTTGTCTGATCAAGCAATATTTATACCACCCTTATTATACAGTGATATGGACGTTAGAGCACTACTCAAACAATATGGACGATATAGCATATGTCAATCAATCAATGCACAGGTTAAAGCACTAAATAAGAAATATCGACTAATAGCACTGATATAATGTATAGAAACCTGTAACGTAATTCTCCATTGAGGAGCGTTGGAATTACGCTGAGGTAGCTTTGTATTCCAGGGTGACGCCAGATAACCCAAGGATTTAAGATAGAGAAGATGTATAGATATATTTCAATTCACTGTCGAAATGGATATATATATTTTTTTTTTTTGGGGGGAAGACCTGAGATATTTTGTTATTTGGGAAAAACTCAACAACAGGAGATGTGAGGATGTTAGACGGACATATTGTAATGGCTGAGTGATGGTTGGTGACCTCGAGGTTATGTGATTTTTAGTCTTGAATGGTGTCTCAGATCGTTTGGGCTTAGCGTGATTTGGAGACTTCCACCCCACCACATCGGATCGATGCACTCTAAAATTAAACAGATTGCTCGTTGAATTCGGGGAGAACAGGTCGTATAAAGCCGCCGTTCCCTGGAGAGAGAGAGCTCCTCCCCACCTCGTCCATCCGTCGGTCGCTGCTGTGAAGAGAGTTGAGACTTTGAAAAGAACTTACAAAATCTGAATGAGAATTGTAAAAACTTTGTACATAATTTTATGAGAATTAAGCTTTTGTAGATAGACTACAATCGTTGTCTTTCTTCCTGCCTGCCGCTTCAATATTCGCTTTCAGCATACCAGATTATGTAACAACCTCCGAGGAGCCTAGACGATACGTGCCGAGATCCAATGAAATAAGAGTCCTAGCCACCTCCTCGAGGGAGACGTTACACGACAAACTACTCATATACAAATTAACAAACATGGAATACATATCAGTTATTGAGTAGCACGACTAAACGGTTGTAGAAATCATAATTAGGAATCAAATAAACCGTTGTTCAGATTGATAACTAACTGATTACACCGAAATAAAAGCGTCCAATTGACTAGAAGATAGCGGGTACATATAATGACAACTGTCACAGTGAACGGTTATCACGACTGTGTTAAATGAGTTAAGTGTCTGATTAAATTCTATGCCAATCTAACGTTATAGATGACAAAACCGTCACCGTTTTGCTCGAGCGAATGCCGCTTGTCAAAAACAGCTTCGTATTCGTTCTGCATATTATTATCAGTCGGTTCCCAGTAGTGTCTGGTAAGGAATACATTTTATAACAGTCAGTTATTTGGAGTGACACTTAAGATATAAAAACCGTCTGGTCAACTCTGATTTTTCATTGGAAGAACCTGCTAATTCCCATCTATGGATTAAACATGTTTTCTGTCAAGTATGATATCAGACAGCAACCAGTTATTAAACACTGAGATATGTATCATGAATAACTAATCATAGGCAATAAAGACTTTCGGAAACTTAAGATGACGATCGCTTATCTATATAATAATAGGATAGCGTGTGTGTTATTAATTTTCTGTGTCACGCTTACATTCGAGTGACTGTCGTTTAATTGTTATGGACTTCCATTTCTTAAATTAAATAAATAATTTTACCAAGAATTCTTTATAAATTTTTGTTTCGGTTTCGATTATAGCTAATGGCACTCAAGTCATTTATTTTTTTTATAAAGAATTTTACCAAGAATTCTTCATAAGTTTTGGTTTCGGTTCCGAATATACCTGATGCCACTCCAGTAAGTTATTTTTAATAAATAATATTATCAAGAATTTTTCATAAGTTTTGGTGTCGGTTTCGATTCAAGCTGATAAACCCAAGTCATATGGATATTTTTTTTTATTTGGTGAAATCGCAACTTTATAAAATATAAAAATCGAAAAAATATTATTTCTATAATAATATATACAAAATCTCCACGAATTAAAATACCATATATAAGCATACTTTACGATCGAGCTACGACAGGAGTCCCTGCTAGCGTGGATAAATATTTTTGCAGTTTTAACAAAATAGCTACAATAATATCGGAGCGTCTCCATTTACGCTGAACATCTACAGAATGCCAACATCAATATATTACATATGAATGAGTCCCTGTGGAATTTCTACAGGTCCCGCTAGTTTGTACTATTGGAATGTCGAACACTTCTTCAATTTATTATATTATTCTCACTAGGGTTGGACCGATAGATTATAACTAACACACACACACACACACACACACACACACACACACACACATATATATATATATATATATATATATATATATATATATATATATATAAAATTAACGTGCCTGTGTGGAAACATTTATTATTTTGGGCTCAAATCGATGCATTAAGTTAGATCCATATCCGAGGCATTTATATCTAAAATTTCAAGTGTTTAGACCCCAAATTGTCGGGGGAGTTTGGTAGAGTTTTAAACGGTCAAATCGTTGAACTTTGACCCCTTAACAACCAAGTTTCTAGCCGAAACCCGATAACATAGATTGTCCCAAATTTCGGTACCCTGTATATCAAATTTCGAGTCTGTAGAATGAAAATTGACAGAGTTATTGCGTAGGGAAATGTACACAGACAGACACACAGACACGTCCACTTTTATAGATTATACTAGCATGGGTGCATGACGTTGGCCGGGTGTTTGAAGGTATATGTTGAGCAAAAAAAGTCGGTCAATATTTAAAAAATTGACCCCTATTATAACCCCTTAACATTTATTGTTTTGGGCTCAAATAAAGTTATTATGTTAGAAGTGGTAGTAGGAAGGCAGGCCCGAACCCGTACCGTGAAGGAGGAAAAGAACGGGAAAAACCTGACATCTTTGCGGTTACGACCACCGCCAAACCGGAAGTGAGTAATGTCTTAATCAAGGCTGGACAATCGAAAGAAGAGAATGACTTTCAAAAATATCGGCGAAAAAGCGACCCTCCCCCGTAGAAAACTGCACAGTTGAAGGTGAAGATAATGTTTTTAGCCAACTTTTCGATATTTGTCGTCTGAAAGGTCGCACTTCAAAACGATACTGATTTTGTAAAGATCCCTCGCCTCTGTCGAAAGTTTTAGGCAGACGTGAAAACATACAGGCATACATACATTTATATATTGGTAACTAAAAGTTTCGACCCAAACTGATTATAAAGCTTGCCCTATCTCTGTATACCCTATATGTAAAATTTCAAATGTTTAGACTAAAAATTTTCTGAGTAATTTGGTATAAACCGCAGAGGTCAAATTTTTAAAAAAACTTTGACCCCTATTATAACTCCTTAACATTTATTGTTTTGAGGTCAACTCAAGTTATTATGTTAGATCAATGTCCAAGGAACCTATATCTAACATTTTTAGTGTTTAGACAGAAAATTGTCGGAACAGTTTGGTAGAGTTCTCAAAGGTCAAATCGTTGAACTTTGACCCCTTAAAAGCCACATTTCTGGCCGAAGCCGTTCACATAGATTTTCCAAAATCTCAGTACACTGAGTCTGTAGACTAAAAATTGACAGAGTTATTGCGTAGGGAAATGTACACGGAAAGACAGACACACAGACAAACACACAGACAGACACACAGACTCGTTCACATTTATAGATATACTAGCAGTTCCACCCGGATTAGCGCGGACCCTATGTACTGTCCATAACGTCATGTGCATATGTATATATTAAAAAGTGTGAATATGTAAAGTAATGTATTTCTGTATAATAGTCTTCCTTAACTACCATAGAGAAAAGATAGACAGACATTTTCACTTTTATAGATATAGATAGATAGATAGATAGATAGATAGATTGGATGCAATATATATAGTAATGATTTAACAAGTATAAAAAAAAGACTCATGCGCCACCACCGATATTCGAAACCAAAACGTTCAGCTCACGATTTATTTTGCCTCTGCCATCAATTACTTGGCTATGAAATCATGTATACTGCAAGGCTAAAAATTAAAACATGAACAAATAGCTACTACGTTATGCATTCGTAATGCCGGCGTTCGACCTTCGCCTGGCAAATTTCATTTTTTTTTAATTTTCACACTTTTGCACCGATTTTTTCGGACTAAAACCCAAATATAAAGTTTTGAATATATTCAAATATCTTATATATAAAGTTTCATGTCTGCAGACCAAAAACTCTAGGAGGAGTTTCGTAGGCAAAATTTGTGCAACAAAATTATATACGTATACATAAATATATATGGAAACAATTTTGTGTTCCCTGTAAACTTTTTACGCAAATATTATGCAAGTATAAATCATGCAGAATATCTGTATAAATATAATTACATAATAGTTAACTAAAGATGATCATCCCATAAGAAAACCGAAAAAACTAATAGGGAATTAATTAAAATGAATGTTTAAAAGAATATGCAAATTAGCTGGATCTTTTGCAGATGGATGCAATTGTACAACCCATATATAGTAAAATTGTAATTTTTTTAAAAATAAGTTGAAAAGGAGGTTTTAATATGAATATACAATACATACAAAAGAAAAAAGAATTTATAGGTGTACAGAAGACTAGCACTTCATCCCGGCATTGCGCAGGTGTTTGGAGGTGTATGCTGAGTAAAAAAAAAAAAAAAACGGTCAATTTTTTTGTAATTTGACCCCTATTATGACCCCTTAACATTTACTGTTTTGGGCTCAAATCAAGTTATTAAGTTAGATCCATGTCCAAGGAAGCTATACGTAAACTTCTAAGTGTCTAAACCCAAAATTGTCGGACAGGTTTGGTAGAGTTCTCAAAAGTCAAATCGTTGAACATTGACCCCTTAACAACCATATTTCTGGCCGAAAACCGATCACATAGATTTTCTCAAATCTCAGTACAGAGTATGTCAAATTTCGAGTCTGTAGACTGAAAATTGACAGAGTTATTGCGTATGGAAATGTACAAAGACACACAGACAGACACACAGATACGTAGACACGTTCACTTTTATAGATATACTAGCATGGGTGCTCGGCGTTGCCCGGGTGTTTGGAGGTGTATGTTGAGCAAAAAAATAAACAGCGGTAATTTTTTTAAAATTTGACCTCTATTATGACCCCTTTATATTTATTTTGGGCTCAGATTCAGTTATTAAGTTAGATCCATGTCCAAGGAACCTTTATCTAAAATTTCGAGTGTTTAGACCAAAAATTCTAAGAGGAGTTTGGTAGTGTTCTTAAAGTTCAAATCGTTGAACTTTGCCCTCTTAATCGCCAAATTTCAGTACTCTGTATATCAAATTTCGAGTCTGTAGACTAAAAATTGACAGAGTTATTGCGTAGGGACATGTACACAGACAGACAGACAGACAGACAGACAGACACATTCACTTTTAGAGATATATAGACTAGCATGGGTGGCCGGCGTTGCCCGGTTTTGGAGGTGTATGCTGAGCAAAAAAAAAAAAGGTCAATTTTTTAAATTTTTACCCCTATTATGACCTGAAACATTTATTGTTTTGGACTCAAATCCAGTTATTAAGTTACATCCATGTTCAAGGAATCTATATCTAAAATTTCAAGTGTGTAGACCAAAAATTGTCTGAGGAGTTTGGTAGAGTTCTCAAAGGTCAAATCGTTGAACTTTGACACTTTAACAGCCAAATTTCTGGCCGATAACCGATCACATAGTTTTTCCCAAATCTCAGTATCCTGTATATCAGATTTCGAGTCTGTAGACAAAAATTGACAGAGTAATTGCGTAAGGAAATGTACACAGACGGACAGACACACGGACACACAGACACATAGACAGACACACAGATACACAGACACGTTCACTTTTATAGATAGATAGATAGATAGATATGGAGCAAGATGTGGCTTTGTTGCTGGGTTCGACTTTCATGACCGGCAGGAAGTGTTACCCTACACTGATGATTGCCTAAGCACGATACACTAGTGTATGTAGATAAAATGGATAATTATTATTTAATTATGCCCAGATCATCATATTCTGATTAGATAATACTGACAGCCGTCAAAAAGCATTTAAAAAATAAATGTTTAAATTTCAACAATATTTCCTCCGGGTAGCCGAATCGATTCGGTCCTTGCTAATGAAGCAGGACATGGCTTCTCTCGCCGGGTTCGAATCTATCAAAAATCGAACCATCCGGGCAGGAGCTGCTAGAAAGGGCTTGTCCTGCCTTGATAGAGTTCAAAATAGACTTCGTAGCTTCATAGGAGATGTCCTTCTCTCTTCCCTGCAACCTCTTTCTCACAGAAGAGATGTTGCGAGTTTGTCTTTGCTTTATCGTTATTTTTATGGCAAGTGCTCGACTGAGCTGCTATCTATTGCCCGCTCCCTCGCCAACCTTTCACAAGAAAAACCGTCTAGCTGAAAACACTATCAATAATTTACCCCACCTCTTTATCTGTGCCTAAACCTAAACGTAGATTCCATGAACAAAGTGCACGCCTGTGGAACTGTCTTCCGTTTTCCTGCTTTTCAGCTGATTACAATATGGTTGTCTTCATGTCCAACGTAAACAAATTCTTGATGAACCGTTCCAGTTAACAAATTTACCGAATTTCCATTACTAACGATTACTATATTGCCCTATTGACTACTGTACACTCTTTAACCCTTATCCTCGAGTGGCCTCTGGGCCTTTATAAGTGATGATGCCTATGTAAAAAAGGTATTTAATAATTATTATAGTAAAAATAATATATATATATATATATATATATATATATATATATATATGTATTTAAATAAGGGAGTAGTCACCAACAATGTGTATTTTTTTAACATTATTTTATTATTCCGTGTCTTGGTTTTTCATTGAGCATTATGTTTGGATCATTGTAATAATGTTTTTAAGTCATTGAAATCGTTTTTACGCGCGTTTCAGACGTTACGAGGACGCTTCACACAATTCAAACACCCCCTGTATTAATTAACACATAATCTCAATCAATAAATTACATAAAAAACACTCATTTCATTTCTGTTACAAACTTATATTTGAATTTCAACAGATATATCTTTTTCCCAATAGAATATAAACTTGCGTTCATAGTTTTAAATTAAATTAACGACTATATGACGTCACTAAACTTTCTTCTCTTTAACAGCGCCAGCCCCCCCCCTCCTTTTCGAATTTCCAACATCAATTTTCCGTTTCTTTGTAACAGAACTGCGTCACACTGTGCACGTGAAACATTTTCAAATATTTTGTACTGGTATTTTTTTTTGGTTTCTTAATCTCATTCATCCAGAGGAAGTCTCGAAATAAAGACGAAACGTTGATGAACACATAATACGGTTAGTTCCTTTTTATTTTCTCTCTCTCTCTCTCTCTCTCTCTCTCTCTCTCTATATATATATATATATATATATATATATATACCGTCTAACATAGCAAACATTATAAAGACTATATATACAATTATGCTCTTTTTCAAATTTGTAACTGAGCAAAATCTGTCGATTTATGGATAAGGAGAGGGTAGAGCCATTGAACTCGATATTTCGAAGACGTCTTACAAGGTGTTGTATTTTGCTCTTCTATATAAACTTCGATGTTATCGTATTGATGGTAAAGTTTTTGACGTTATTTTGTGCTTTCTTTCTGATCGTAGCTTACAAGCAATTCTAGGTGGTGTTCCTTCATTCACATTTCCTATCTGCTTGTGCGGTAATAAAACTTCTAAAATGCACTTGTGATGTCGGGTTAAACGTTGAAACGATTACTCGGAATCGAAATCGGGAATCGAAAAAACTCGGAGCATGTGGGGTTATCGGAATCGGAGAAATATGTGCCTATTTTCCGATAGCAAAAACGATTTTTTTATTGTCTTTTATATTTGGTTTTGTTTAAATCAAAATCTTCCGTTGCTAATTGTAACGATAAAATAATAAATATTTATTGATTTTAAATTGCATGTGAAACTAAAATCGATAGATCACCCTTCACAAGTACATTTTCATGTTTACGAAAATATCTACACATTTAACAGAGGCGAAAAATAACACCAACATTTAGAGAATTATAAAAAAAAAAAAAAGCCGAGAATTGCTACGTTTTTTTTAGGTTGTTTTTACCAGTGGAGGATTGTTTCGTTAGTTTCTTTTAAAAAATTTTTTTAAAAGTTGAGGGTGGCTTTGTTTTTTTTTTGTTTTTTTTGTGTTTTACAAGTTTTTTTTTTAAGTTCTTTTTTAAAGTTGAGGGTGGCTTTGTTTTTTTTTAAAAATTTTTTTTAAAGTTGAGGGTGGCTTTGTTTTTTTTTGTTTTTTTTTTGTGTTTTACAAGTTGAGAATTGCTTTGTCTTTTTTTTTTAAATTTTTTTTTTAAAGTTGAGGGTGGCTTTGTTTTTTTTTTGTTTTTTTTGTGTTTTACAAGTTGAGAATTGCTTTGTCTTTTTTTTTTTTTAATTTTTTTTTAAAAGTTGAGGGTGGCTTTGTTTTTTTTTGTTTTTTTTTGTGTTTTACAAGTTGAGAATTGCTTTGTCTTTTTTTTTTAAATTTTTTTTTTAAAAGTTGAGGGTGGCTTTGTTTTTTTTTGTTTTTTTTGTGTTTTACAAGTTGAGAATTGCTTTGTCTTTTTTTTTTTAATTTTTTTTTAAAGTTGAGGGTGGCTTTGTTTTTTTTTTTTGTTTGTTTTACAAGTTGAGAATTGCTTTGTCTTTTTGTTATTTTTATTTTTTTTTTTAAAGTTGAGGGTGGCTTTGTTTTTTTTTGTGTTTTACAAGTTGAGAATTGCTTTGTCTTTTTTTTTAAAATTTTTTTTTAAAAGTTGAGGGTGGCTTTGGTTTTTTTTGTTGTTTTTTTTGTGTTTTACAAGTTGAGAATTGCTTTGTCTTTTTTTTTAAAATTTTTTTACACGGTGAAGATTTCTTCTTTTTCTTTCTTTTTTTTCTTTTACTTTCAGTGGTTTATACAACTTATTTTCACAACATACATTGTGCGTGCTTTTTCAACCATAAAGAGACGTCTAGTGAATATATATATATATATATATATATATATATATATATATATATATATATATATATATATATATATATATATATTACTTTGTTTTCTTCACGGCAGTTTTCATTACACAACACCATTTCTCCTTCCAAATGAACATTTAGTATTTGCAACGTTTAATGGCAGAAGAACAATTTAATATATATAAACCTCGCAGTAATCTGCCAGTGGATACAGGATGGGCCTGGGTCGTACTTACAGGTACGTAGTCATTATAAGCCTTTACATAACAATGGACTGAAATGATTTTTGTTTTAATTTGTAACTTGCGTATGGTGTGTTCAGTGTATCTGGCGTAATTTTGTATCTATTTTTTTCTGGTTTGATTGAGGAAGTTGAAAAGCTGTGATTTTTTTTTCTTTTCAACAGACACTCTTCCATGCCTTAGCGAAATTGAAAATCACTTTCGTAATCTATTTCCTTTGATTTCCACAACGCTATATTACAGAAAGAGTTGTGGTTAGTCTTTTTCTATTGCATCGTCGGCATAATCGCGTTGACACTCGTAAGATCACTGGTTAAGCAACGTTTATCCTAATAAGTACTAAATGGGTGACCATTTGGGAATTTTATGCGCTGTAGGTGCTCTCCGCTTATCTGGGCATTTTTACCAGTCGTCCTGTACATACACTTCACTTGCCATTCAAAAACTAATAAATCTATTATTATTATTATTAATGTATAAACTAATTAATCTGTTATGATGAATTTATAAATTAACTTATCTAATACTATGAATTTATAAACTAATTAATCTATTATTATGAATTTATAAATTAACTTATCTAATACTCTGAATTTAAAAACTAATTAATCTATTATTATGAATTTATAAATTAACTAATCTAATACTATGAATTTATAAACTAATTAATCTATTTTTATGAATTTATAAATTAATTAATCTAATACTATGAATTTATGAATTTGTAAATATTAATTATGAATTTATAAATTAATTAATCTAATACTATGAATTTATGAATTTGTAAATATTAATTATGAATTTATAAATTAATTATTCTAATACTATGAATTTATGAATTAGTAAATATTAATTATGAATTTATAAATTAATTAATCTAATACTATGAATTTATGAATTAATAAATATTAATTATGAATTTATAAATCAATTAATCTAATACTATGAATTTATGAATTTGTAAATATTAATAATGAATTTATAAATTAATTAATCTAATACTATGAATTTATGAATTAGTAAATATTAATTGTGAATTTATAAATTAATTAATCTAATACTATGAATTTATGAATTAGTAAATATTAATTATGAATTTATAAATTAATTAATCTAATACTATGAATTTATGAATTAGTAAATATTAATTATGAATTTATAAATCAATTAATCTAATACTATGAATTTATGAATTTGTAAATATTAATAATGAATTTATAAATTAATTAATCTAATACTATGAATTTATGAATTTGTAAATATTAATTATGAATTTATAAATTAATTATTCTAATACTATGAATTTATGAATTAGTAAATATTAATTATGAATTTATAAATTAATTAATCTAATACTATGAATTTATGAATTAATAAATATTAATTATGAATTTATAAATCAATTAATCTAATACTATGAATTTATGAATTTGTAAATATTAATAATGAATTTATAAATTAATTAATCTAATACTATGAATTTATGAATTAGTAAATATTAATTATGAATTTATGAATTAATTAATCTAATACTATGAATTTATAAACTAATTAATCTATTATGATGGATATTTAAACTGAGTTAATCTCTTATTATGTATTAATTAATTAATTAATTTTATATTATAAATGTATACACAAATTACTCTACTAGAATAATTGTAGAAATCAATGACCCTATCATTCTGAATACATAAATAATTAATTTAGCCTCATAAATGTATTAAATAATTAATGTATTATTAAGAATTTATAAACTTATAAATCTCATATTAGAATTTTTAAAATAACTAATGTACCATTATACATTCATAAACTTACTAATCTATTATTATGAATCCATGAGCTAATCATTTAATTATTATGAACTTATGAACTAATTAATTTTTATTAAGTATTGATAAAATATACCTAATATAAATTTATGAGCTAATACATCTATTCAAATGTATTAAATAAACTAATTATAATACTATTATGAATTAATGACTCTTTTAACGTACTATTATGTATTTTGAACTAATATTCTATTGTAACGAACTATAAACTAATTCAGAATTATAAATTCATGAAATAATTCAACGATTATTATAAACTAGCGCTGCCCGGTGAAAGCATAATCCCTTTCATAAAAAAAAATCTATGGTTGCTGGTGGTGGTCACTGCCGTCCCTGGCCAATAGCGGACAGAGGCGGCCATGGCAGACGTGGCTGAAATATAAAAAAGCAAATAAGGGAATGCGTAAATGCGGAGGTTAAGCAAATGTAAAAATATACCCTCCCACACAAAGTAAAAACAAGTTTTAAAATATGAAATACAAAGTTAACGTGTGTGTAGTCTGGAAAAAGTGCTAAAAACACAACGTTCTGTAGCCAATGAAAAAAAACATAATCAGTCGTTTTTTTTTTTAAATAATTAGTTCTAACAATACAAAAATTAGTAAGATACAAAATGCAAATATAGAAACTATAGCAGTAGCTGTAGAAGAAAAAATAAATGTCCTTTAAAAGGTACCCACAAGATGAAAAATGTGATTTATAGCTGCAGTCACAAACCCCAAATATAAATCATATTAATAGCAACAATACAAATCCCTTCTCACATTCTAACTCTACCACACATTTAATCAATGACAGCACCCCCATTAACCAATCTACCAATCAAATACAACCAAACCGATTACATATCAATACCACTCTTAAACTAGCTGACAACAAATATATTAAACAAAATTCAATTTACTTCGGTTCCACATCTGGACTTATTAAACATAGGATTTCAACACAAAAGCACTCCTTCAAAAATCCTTCCTTGAAAAACCAGACTTCTTTATCTAAACATATTTGGCGACTTAATGATAGAAATATTTCCTTCAAGTTAAAATGGGAAATAATAGGCTCTTATAAAGCATATATGCCGGAAGACAGATTCTGTGCACTTTGTAGATATGAAGCCCTTAAGATTTTAATATACAGTAACAATAAAACCATTATCTTAAACTTAAAAGAAATGTTTTTTCGGAATGCATTCATAAACGTGGGTTTAGGTTCATCAAATTAAAACCACCATAAATCATAAAATTTTCTTATTACTAATCTATCTTAAAATGTATAATTTATAAATTAATAACTATTATTATTATAGCTTTATTATTATTATTATTATTATTATTATTATTATTATTATTATTATTATTATTATTATAGTCTTATTTGATATTTTACCATTATTTTCTATTTTATTTTCACTTGTAATTTATATGTTACTATTTTTTATTAATATTAGTTCTATAAATATTATAATTACTATTAAAATAATATTATTATTTAATTACTACCAATAAGATTCATTTATTACTATTATTGATTTTATTAATATTACTATCTTTAAAACATTATATAAAAACAACTTATAAGTAATTAGTGGTTATCTCCCTTTGAACAATAAAAGTCTTTGTATTTCTATTTGAGTATCATTGCTCAAAAACAGAAGTTATCTCCCTTTATAATTGAAATGTTTAAAATACATTCAAATATAGCGTTTCTAACGATTTTAAACTCGTAATATTATTCTATTGGCTTGGCGTTTCCTTTTAAGTTTGTATATATCAACATTTTCAACCATTCATAAACTCAATGAATGCTTTGACGATGATCTTTACGAGCTTTAAAGGCGGACCATTAAAAGGTATATATATATTTTATTATAAATATTTAAAATATCCCCCTTAACCTTACTTTTCCACCCGATTTCATTTTATTCTATTTTATCTTACTTTGTTTATCAATATCAAAATAAGTAAAGATTTTCCTTTATATGTTAAATATTTTCCAGATATATATGCCTTACTTAAAAAAATGCTAGTTTTATTTTTGGTGTCTTTAAAAAAAAACACCCAATAATTTTGCTGATGAGCAGACTTTGTTTCAAAAAACTAAATGATCAAATTATTGTCCAAGACTTATTGTCTATCTCAATAAAAACATTGTTTCCGAAACGATCGTACAATTTATTGATTTTGTTTGTTCTTTCCTGTGAAACCGATTTTTAATTTTTAATTTTAATTATAAATTACCAATCATCTTACTCAATATTATATATATATATATATATATATATGAATATATATAATTTTTTTATTTTATTTTTATTTTTTTAATTTATTTATTTACTTTTGTTATTGTGAATTTAAAATTTATTTTGTATCGCTATCTTAGATAAATTTTATCCTGTGAGCACAGTTTTTCGCTATTTCTCTTCTACAGTTTAACAAATCTTGGGGTTATTTAAAGAATAGGATAGAATTTTTCTCATTTAGGCATAATCTACATGGATCGTCTAGGTCTCTACATGTTCTTGCTTGTATTACTATTTTCCATTCGACTATCGGAGACCGTCCACTTTCTTTGAGTTCTCAGTGTCGTGTTTTATTGGGGAAAGAGCATCCTACCTTTCTTTAATTTTTATCCAAATTTCTTCCAAATTTCAAATTTTATCATTGCGTAGTTGTTGCTTGATGTAATGTCATACGTTTTCGATAGGATTGAGGTCAGGAGATTGTGCAGGCCAATCCAAACACGGAATATTATGCTCTTCCATGAACCTCTTGATATTGCCAGCTGTGTGAATGGAGCATTATCCTCCATGAAGATGGGATTATCATCCAAATTCCAACCAAAGTAGGGTAGAAAATGCTCAGTCAACATATTAATGTATTTGGTCGAATTAATTCGACCTTGAAAGCGAACTATAGGCCCTGGACCATTGGTACTAATAACGTCCTACACCAAAACTGAACCTCCACCACCGTGCAGCGTTGAGATGAACACCTAGGATCATTTTTTTTTGTCTTTCCTCCGACGGACGTACTGCCTACCATCACTGCCTAACCTATTGAACTTGCTTTCGTCGCTAAAAAGCACTTTTGATTAATATGAAGATTCATGATCTTCCTTGAATCTGACGAAGTCCAGACGGCGCTTTCTGTTCTTTACAGAAATCATTGGCTTGCGTCTTACAAGATATCCTCGCATATTAAATTCCTTTAATCTGTCCTTGACAGTAGAAAGAGGGCACTTTCTACCAAGATTGCACTGTTGTTGGATTTTGGAGCTGTTTCAAATCAGTTTCTTAGGCTTAGGATCTTAGTAGAATTGTGTTCCCTGTTAAAAGTAACTCTAGTACGATCAGATTTAGGGGCATCACGATGCCTGTGTGTTGGTGCTTTGCACAGTCTTTCGTACCACATTTTTCACATTTCAATCTGCGGGCAATTTCTCGATTGGATAAACCAGAAAGGTGGAGATTAATAAGCTTCTGACGATCACTAAGTCGTGGCATATGAACTAAATGTTACGTTGTATAACCTGCAGCAACAATAATTACGATTAGAGATGCTTTGTTGCCTGTTGGTGGATATTTTACACTGATTTAGGGGCGATAATTTAAGCTTGTTTTAAGCGTATTTGTTGCTGCAGACTTTCTTTTTGCCTCCTCAATTTGAAGTTATTTTTTTTAAGTTGACGTGAACACTAGAATATTTCAATTAAAAGTCAAATATGAACATGGCAAACGGATAGAAAAATAAAAGGCGAATCAAATGAGTTATGGATTGTTTAAATAGTTACATTAAATTTAGCTTTAATTAGCAGTTTTTGAAAAAAATGACCAGCGCGGACTTTCTTTTTTGCTGTATATATCAATGAATTAGTTCAGAAATCATATATGAAAGTAACATATGTGAGAAAAATTCTCGTATGAAAACATAAACGAATAAAAGTAACCTTCGATGGTTTTTGTTATTAATATTATTGTATTTATTTGCTTTCCCACGAAAGCAAAATTTGGCACAAGGTCGTTTTCATTGTGAGCTTAAACCAGCTCCCCTAGAACAAGGCTAAAACGAGGTAACTTATACACATTGTTACATTAAAAAAAACAAGGCCGATAGCCATTAGTCGCGTGCTCTCGTGTAATGAATAAATGCGTGAATTTAGGATTGACATCAAATTCCTAAAGATGAACCCAAATGACCGAAAAATGGGCTGAAATGACTTAAATAAATAAAAATAAATGACTTAGAATGACTTTAATGAACTTAAGGATGAATTGAATGACCTTAAGAATGACTTGAATGCTTAAAAAAATAACTGGAATCCTTAAAAAAAAAATTGAATGATCTGGAGAATGACTTGAATGGCTTTGAGACTGACTGGTTGTGAAGTGGGTGATCATTTTACATTAAATTAATACAGAACAGTGATCCCCCACTTTATATCACAAAGTTACAAACATATTACAGCATGTAGTAAGAACATATACTACACTTTGATCTTGGCCAAAAGCCCAAGAAAAGGATATTTGTTTGCTCCCCCACCGAGCAAATTAGGCATTAGGCCGATTTCTAATGTGAGGAATAAAGGGGAAATGGGGACCAGCTCCCCGGGGAGTAGGGGAGCTGGATAGTGACAATTGGTATGAAGGGTTGCCCCTACATTGACCAAGCTCTTATATGTGGGGTTTCCCCCACATATGGTCTTTGCTTGCAATATCTGCCGGAAAAGATACTACACTTTGATCTTGGACAAAAGGCCAAGAAAAGGGGTGTTTATTTGCTCCTCCACCGAGCAAATTAGGCACAACGCAGATTTTTAAAGTGGGGAGTGAAGGGGAAATGGGGACCAACTCCCCGGGGAGTAGGGGAGCTGGATAGTGACAATTGGTATGAAGGGTTTCCCCTACATTGACCAAGCTCTTATATGTGGGGTTTCCCCCACATATGTTCTTTGCTTGCAGTATCTGCCGGAACAGATGGTATTTATTTGCTCCCCCACCGAGCAAATTAGGCACAAGGCCGATTTTTAATGTGAGGAGTGAAGGGAGGGGGAAGGGAAAAAGGGAACCAGCTCCCGAGAGGTGGGAAATGGGAGCTGGTTAAAGGTCAGGCATGTGGGGTTGCCCCCACATCCGGTCTTTGCTAGTCATAGCCAGTCCTAGCTAGTCATAGCTTGCAGTATCTGCCGGAACAGATACTACACTTTGATCTGGTTTATATAGTTTATTTCCATAATGAAAAAAATTTACAATTAAATAATGACAAATTCAAAAAATAAAAGCAAAATATTAACATTTGTAAACAAACTTAGGCACAAGGCCATGGCCAAAAAGCCAAGAAAAGCTTAAAAAGCTAAGAACAGCATCTATTAACAACATACCTTTGATCTTAACCATAAAGACCAAGCACAAAAGTGTTACGGTCAGACGACAGACTGACCGACCGATTGACCGACCGACCGATTGATGGTGTAACTTATAGAGTCGCTTGCACGCGACTAAAAACGATCGAACTTGCTTTATATTACATTTCCTCTGCAATTATCGTCGCATTTTTAATTAATCGCATCTTTTTATGCAAATGAATTTGGCTGATTATTTTTTTCAGAATAACAGACGAGTGGTTGGTTCGATACAAAGCCTACACGAATATAAACAAACCATCTGTGTTGATTTCCGAGCAACTTTGTTGTTGTGGAGGAAACTCATACGTCGAAATCGACGGGAGAGTCCATCAGATATATATATACAGTTGAAACTCGGGATACGGTCGCTCTAGGATACAGGTGTTTTCCAAATTACGATGTGGAATACGATGTTTTTCCTGTCAACTGATTAGGCTATTTGCTTGCCTTGCAGTGTTATTTTTAATGTTATTTGGTTACATACATGTGTATCATACAGTGTGCTGTATATATATATATATATATATATATATATATATATATATATATATATATATATATATATATAAGTGAACGTGCCTATGTGTCTGTTTGTGTGTGTGTGTGTCTGTGTACATTTCCCTACGTAATAACTCCGTCAATTTTTAGTCTACAGACTCGAAATTTGATATACAGTGCATTGAGATTTGGGAAAATTCATGCGATCGGTTTTCGGCCAGAATTATGGCTGCCAAGGGGTCAAAGATCAAGGATTTGAGAATTGAGAACTATACCAAACTCTTCAGACAATTTTGGGTCTAAACACTTGAAATTTTAGATATAGGTACCTTGGACATGGATCTAACTCAATAACTTGATTTGAGCCCAAAACAGTAAATTTTAAGGGGTCATAATAGGGTTAAAATTTTTAAAAAATGTACCCCTTTTTTTTTTTTGCTCAGCATACACCTCCAAACACTTGGGCAACGCCGGGCACCATGCTAGTATATATATATATATATATATATATATATATATATATATATATATATATATATATATATATATATATTCTTTGATTTCTTGATGTTGCTTTTTCTTAATAATAAAAAATAGTAAAAAAACAAGCAGTTACAGAAATAACAATTTCTCTGCAATTACCGTTTTTCAATTTTTGTTCTTAAAGTTTGTTTTGTTTTAGTTTTTTTTTGTTTTTTTTCGTAATATTAAAACTTTGTTACATTAAATACAGTAGCTGACAAACAAATAATATTTTCTTTGCAATTAATTAAAGCTAACTTTCCAGGTTATTTTTCATAAAGTCCAAATACCAGCTGACGTGATATTGTAAACAAGTTGGATTTTCTTAATAATAAAACAGTAATTATGTACCTATTTACTATGCCTCCCCACGGGACAGAGTTAGACACCAGGGTCGTTTTTTAACGTGGAGAAAAAAAAATAAACAGCGTCCCAAATCCTCATACAAAAATTTGAAAGAAATCACTTAGTAATATAGAGTTACCTCCCATGATCCAATAACAGTGACTATAAATATACAATATTAATCAGCGTGTTTGTCAACGGCATATGAACTCGAAAATCAAATGTTTGCAGTCGTATGTTTATAGAAACATTTTTATGAATTACGCATAGAAAATGTAATCACAGAGCAAAGAAAACTTTAAACTATTATAAGTATATGGAAGATAAATTAGTTGTGAGACTTATAGCAGAAAACGCAAGTATTTATTAAGAAAAATAACCACAGTTTGTAAAGGGAAATAAGCAGCTAATATTTATAAGAGTAATCTCCCCTACATCTGAAATATATATTTTAATTGTTATCTCAAATTAAAACACTTTATATATATATATATATATATATATATATATATATATATATATATATATATATATATATATACATATATATCGCTTATCTCCCTGTAATACATATATATATATATATATATATATATATATATATATATATATATATATTACAGGGAGATAAGCGATATATATATATATTTATATATATATATATATATATATATATATATATATATATATATTTATATATATATATCGCTTATCTCCTTACACACACACACATATATATATATATATATATATATATATATATATATATATATATGTGTGTGTGTAAGGAGATAAGCGATATATATATATATATATATATATATATATATATATATATATATATATATATATATATATATATATATATATATAAGAGCCAGATACGTCCAAGGATGGAATACTGTTGCCACATATGGGCAGGAGCTGCTAGAAAAGACTTGTCCTGCCTTGATAGGATTCAAAATAGACTTCGTGGCCTGGTGGGAGATGTCCTTTTCTCTTTGCTGCAATCTCTATCTCACAGAAGAGACGTTGCGAGTTTGTCTCTGCTTTATCGTTATTTTCATGGAAAGTGTTCGACTGAGCTTCAATCTATGGTCCCCCCCTCGCCAAACTTTCACAAGAAACACTCGTCTAGCTGAAAACACTATCAATAATTCCCCCCACTCTTTATCTGTGCCTAAACCTAAACATAGATTCCATGATCAAAGCTTCTTTCTTAGAACTGCACGCCTGTGGAATTATCTTCCGTTTTCCTGCTTTCCAGCTGTCTACAATATGGTTGTCTTCAAGTCCAACGTGAACACGTTTCTGATGAGCCGTTCCACTTAAGTTAACAAATTTACCGAACTTCCATTACTATCGATTACTATATTGTCCGCTTGACTACTGTACACTCTTTAACCCTTATCCTTGAGTGGCCTATCACCCTTGATAAGTGGTAGCACCTATGTAAAAAAAACATTTTTTATTGTGTTACTAGCTTTTCATTACTGGTCAAGTAAGTTTGTAACTTTCATTTCTGTTGACAACGATTGCATGTAAAAATACGTTTAATGGTTCAGTTCTTTCTTCTTTTTTTTACATGAGATATATATTAACTACGAGGTGTCTTCAATAGGTTTCCAAACTTTTGTACAGGCATTTAAAATTGTCTCAAACTTTTGAAACTTCAGTATGTTATTTCTATACATCGTATGAGATGACTGACGGATGTTTCTGATTTCAGGTTAAAACGAACAGCCACATCAGGCATTGAAATACACCCTACTAAAGCCTGATTGTCACATTGAATTTAAAACATGCAATCTCGACGTGAGGACACTTTAGAAGAAGGATATGCAATAAAATTCCATTTTAAACTTGGGAAAATGTCACAGAAACGTATGAAATGCTTTAAACTGCTTTTGGACCATCTTGCATGAATAGAGCATCAGTTTTTGAGTGGCATAATAGAATCAAGGAGGGCGGGGAGTCTGTGAGAGATGATAAGATGCGTGGAAGCAGTCAGAAAGTCAGGAGAACAAAGTTGATTGGACAAATAAAAAAATTCATACTTAAGGACTCTCGTGTGTGTCTATAGAGACAATAAATGCACAGTTCGGTTTCAGTGTGGGAACTGTACCCACAATTATTCACAAGTAACTTAAGATGTGAAGGTTTGCGTGAATGTACCAGTCCACAACCCCATCCTTGTCACAGACTATTTGACCAACATGGGCATCAAGACTATTCCTCATCCTCCTTATAGTCTAGACCTGGCTCCAAGTGACTTTAGGTTATGCCTTAAGTTTAAGGTAAATTTTAGAGACTGTCGTTATGAGACAATTGAGGAGATGAAAGAGGCTTTGGCGAGCGTCATTAACACGTTTACACAAGATGACTTATATGGGGTCTTCCAAAAGTTGTTGGAACCGGTACAACAAGTGCATTGCAGTCGGAGGAGATTATTGGAAGGGGATTGGAGATTCAACAAAAGTGGCTATGCGAAAAAAGTCTGAAAACTTATTGAAGACGCGTCGTATACCTGTAACAGAATGAGATTAAATCTGTCTCTTACTAATATGTTATCGATCTCATCTCTCTAACTCTATGGTGATCTTATTTTAGATAAAATCGTCATCTTTCCTTCTCTCGTCCCATCTCTCTCTCTCTCTCTCTCTCTCTCGCTTTCTCTCTATCTGTCTATCTATATATCTACCTACCTATTAGCTTTTATTCTGCCAACTACAGAATTTACTTTCGATTTATTTTTTCATTAAATATAATTTTACCTTAGGGACCACGTAAATAATGTTTGACCTTTACGTAAAAGCAATATACATAAACGCTGACAAAATCGAATTAGTTTAGTGAACATTTTTCATAAAACTGGAATTTGAAATAAAAATATGACTTTTACTCTACTTCAAAAAGTGTGTTTTATTTAAGAAAGAGTGGTGGAATAACCGTCTTTCCAAACATTCACATAAAACACTCGTTTAACTACAACCACTATCAATAATTTCTCCCACTCTCTATCTGTGCCTTAATCTAAACACAAATCACATGAATAAAACTTCTTTCCTAAAACTTCCCGCCCACGGAACTTTTTTTCCCGGCCGACGACAATATGGTAGACTGTAAGTCTAAGGTAAACAAGTTCTTGTTTAGCTGTCCCCTTAAATTATCCAATTCTATTCAATCTAGACAATTAACGATTACTACACTACCATCTTCAATTAATTAACTGTTATCCTCGAGTTTTTTCGGGCCTGGATAAGTGATAACTCTTAAGTAAAAGTAAATGATGGTTGGTTGGTTGCTTTTGTTTTACGGCATATCAACCCTTTTCAGGTTATTTAATGCCGAATACAAAGAAAAAAAATTAATAGGATATATTTGTTGTTTTCAAGTCGGTTTCTATTTAACCCATAGTTTGGACCCTAACAGGTACTATAACTCCGGGTCAGAGTGGACCTGAGAGCAATGCCAATTAAAGGGTGGCTCCACACTCTCCAAAGCCCGCAAGCTGGGGCCTAGCTACTGGATATAGTTTAAGGTCATATCCAGAACCAAAAGTAAATAAATAAATAAAGATTAATAGTTATATTTAATAAACTAGTTTAATGTAACAAAGCCGGACTCAGCAGTAATGACTTAACCGTGCGCAAGGTGACGGTACAGCGAGGAAGAATAAAAAGATTATAAAGAAAGAAAAACGTGTCTGCGTACAACGTGTGGTTCCCAGGAGTTGACATGTAACGACACCGTTAAACAAACGCTGTACTATATTATATGAATAATAGAAACAGTTAAAACAGTGCAAAAGGAATACCGTCATGTGCAGTAATCTATACATACAATCACAAGAAAAGGAACCCGTTTATGTACTGGTATTTTGTTTATAAACACACACAAACATACTCGCATATATATGTGAGCGCGTGCGCGTTTTGAACGCAATATGACAAAACATATTATATATGTGTGTCGATATAGAATTTAAATTTTCTCCTTATCTCGATATTTCATGGTGCCTGGGGGATGAATACCAGACTGTAGAATAAAAAGTTATTTGGTTTGAATCTTTTGATCGGCTGTATTTATTAATTACTATACTGAGGATTGCGTAAGCATGGAACAGCAGTGTCTCTAGGTATAAATAAAAAATAGATAACACACACACACACACATATATATATATATATATATATATATATATATATATATATATATATATATATATATATATATAATGATTTTTCATTACTTTTTTTGTAACCAAGAGCGGAGGTCCGCTTGAAATATAAAAAATAACAATAAAAATATTAAATACAAAAGTAACATCGTTTTTCATGCTTCAAAAAACCCGACATACACACACAGACACAGACACACACACACACACACACACACACACACACATATATATATACATATATATAAAGCTGAATGTGTGTCTGTGTGTGTGTGTGTGGTCACGAATAGAGTCTTATATGGTTGACCATTTTAAAAATCTGATTACATATAATAATAGAAGATGTATCGATACACAGGAATGGGTATGTTTGATCGGACAGAACGGTGGTTCATTAAAATTGTGGGGTCTGCCTTCGCGCCTGCTCCACAAAGTATGGAAATTAAAAAAAACTAAAAAATTAAAAAAAAAAAACGTTTACAAGTGTTTTTGATATAGATGTACATAAGAATACTTTGATAAATATGTTTTAACTTAAATAGGGGTGGTATAATAAGATTGTGGGGTCTGCGTTCGCGCCTGGCCTCCATAGAATTGAAATGGGCACAAACTTTAATAAAGACTTTTCATATTTATCTGCGTAAGTATACTTTGATAATTATATTTCAGGTTGAAGAAATATGGTATAATAAAATTATGGGGTGTTCGTTCGCACCTGACCTCCATAGAATGGAAATATGTCACAAAGTTTAACAAGGTTTTTAAATATAGATCCACAGAATATTGTGATAAGTGTTTCAGTGTGAACAGGTATGGTATAATAAATTATGGGGTTTATCTATTTTATTTTTACTTTCATCATATTTTGCTTTGGTTTTGATACCCCCAAATTCAATCCAAATTTACAACCCTTCCTTTTCATAACGTATCATACTTTAATAAATAAGAGTCCATTTTCTGTAGGCTGTTTTTGAACCCAGTCAACGACGGGTACTTTTGCTAGTATATATACATATATATATATATATATACACATATATATATGCATATATATATATATATATATATATATATATATATATATATGATTAAAATGATGGAAATAGTATTCCGACAAAATAGAGAAAATAAAAATGAACAAACCGTATTATGTGTTCATCAACGTTTCGTCTTTATTTCGAGACTTCCTCTGGATGAACGAGATTAAGAAACAAAAATACCAGTACAAAATATTTGAAAATGTTTCACGTGCACAGTGTGATGCAGGTCTATTTCAGAGAATCGGAAAAAAGACGTTGGAAATTCAAAAAGGAGGGGGGGGCTGACGCTGTTAAAGAGAAGAAAGTTTAGTGACGTCATATAGTTGTTAATGTAATTTTACAACTATGAACGCAAGTTAATATTCTCATTGGGAAAAAGATATATCTGTTGAAATTCAAATATAAGTTTGTAACAGAAATAAAATGAGTGTTTTTTTATGTAATTTATTGATTGAGATTATGTGTTAATTATTACAGGGGGTGTTTGAATGGTGTGAGAAAGTTAACCTGTGTCTACAGTTAAATAATGTTCTTTTAATAAAAGTTTACTCATTAATGGCGCTATGTTATAGAAAACTCCACGTTGTTTAATAGTGCTTGAAATTGCGATAAGCGCAGATTCAAGAAGTCTCCGGCGTGGTTTATTTGAAATAAATTTAACTACTTTTGCTTGTTTAAAGTCAAAGGTGTGGTTATATTGCAATGAATGAGAGAATAATGCACTTAGAGAATTGCTATTTTTTATATCTCTTTTATGTTCATTGAGCCTTTTTTTCCAATTTATATGTGTGTGTGTGTGTGTGTGTGTGCGTGTCTGTGTGTGTGTCTGTGTGTGTGTCTGTGTGTGTATGTCGGGTTTTTTGAAGCATGAAAAACGATGTTACTTTTGTATTTAATATTTTTATTGTTATTTTTTATATCTTAATACGTTGGTGAAACTCAGCGTAAATTGGAAAAAATACTAGTCCTCAATAAGGAAGTAGAGCACGGTATACTCTTTATTTGTTTTTACATAAGCAATAATATATTACTACACAGCCATGAGCATGTTTCCGTCAGCTAGTTACCAGTGACTAAAGACCTTTTTATAGTTTATAGTTTGCAAACTGCAGGCTATGTCGCCTGAAGTCTCTAGTTACTGGTAACTAGCTTACCGAAAAATGCTCATGACTGTGTACCAACATATTATTGCCTGTGTAAAAACAAATAAAGAGAGAGAGAGAGAGAATGCGTGTGTGTGTGTGCGTGCGTGTGTGTGTGTGTGCGTGTGTGCGTGTGTGTGTAACTGGCTTATCTTTTCGAGGTTAAGACAACCTAACCCGCGCTCAATTGATCACGTTTATTAAGTTCTCGAATAAAAATACAAATTTTAAGAAAACATTTTGTCTTATATTCTGGGATGTTTTTTTTTTTGTTTTTTTTTTTAATTTATCATTTCAGCCTCTTTCATGGTCATGTTTATTATGCAAGGAACTTTACGAACATTTGGAATCGTTTTCGTCGAACTCCAGCGAAGTTTCCAAACTTCCTCTTCGATGATTTCGGCTGTACTGACAACACACTATATAGCGAACAGCTTGTCTTGTAACGTAGACATGTTTTCCTTTCTTCCTTTCACGACAACCGATTCTTTTTTAACTCACTAATAAATAGAAAGTAATAATATTACTTAATACTTTAACTCATTAATAATATTACTTAATACTTTAACTCATTAATAATATTACTTAATACTTTAACTCATTAATAATATTACTTAATACTTTAACTCATTAATAATATTACTTAATACTTTAACTCATTAATAAATAGAAAGTAATAATATTACTTAATGAAACCAAAACTGCATGCTTTGTAGTTCACTAAACACAAGATATCAGAAGTGTGATAAAAAAAACTAAATAGTATTCTGTGTTTATTTTAATTATTTTATTTTTATTTCGGACTATTATTCTCATCTTTTATTAGTTGTTTTCACGATTCCAAGTTCCTATCCGTCGCGGTTACCACCTGATGAAGGCCAGAGAAATAGTTGGCCGAAACGTCGTGAAAAACAACAACTAATAAAAGATGAGAATAATAGTCCGAAATAAAAATAAATAAATTAATTAATTAATATATATAATGCTTATCTCAAGAATGAATTCCAATTAAGGAATAATATATAATTCTGTGTTGTTAAAATAACGAAGCATATATTCTCGATCGATGTTAATATTGTAATCTGATGATGTTTTATTTTGGTTAGTAAAAAATAAAGAAGGACTTTTTATCCTCACCCTCAGAAGGCCATATACTGCCACTCATATTAAAGAAAATTATATTTCTAAATCATATATCTAAATGTAGATTAATAATTGTATTGTTTGGATGTTTTGTTTTTCTACCATCTTGGGTATTATTCACAAAACGCTTCGGTCCATGTAATCTCTGACCTTCACCTTATGTGTCTTGTCGAACTCGGGAATCCTTCTGTCGAACTCGAGAATATATGCGGAATTTCGAATGGAAAAGTAAGATAATGGAACAGTTTTCCATCGTAGTTTGCACAGGGTTTAAGTCTGTCTTTTAACCCTACGGTAAACAATTTTGCACAAGTCTGCCTACAGATTGATTACTTTAAATATATCTCTCATGTCATATTTTAAATAACTGACACTTTTTAGTTTTCGACTACAAACTTTATTCTTAGAATACTCCTCGAACGAAGAAAAGCCCGAGATCAAGTCCTTTGAACATGCCAGCACGTCAATTTGACCCATTTGCTCAGAGAATATTGCATCAATATATTCATAGAAATCTCTTAGAATAATGTAGTGGGACCCCATTTTATCGGAAAAAAAATAATTTCTATGGAAACAATTGTAATAATATAACTGTTGTGGTTGCAAGGTTGAACAATAATTAGTAAGGAAATACAATGAAGACGCAAACAACAAGATAACGCAATAATAAGTGTATTAAAGAAAAGGTATATTTACAATATGTACAAATGACGGTGTCGAGTCAGAGAGTCTTGGTGGGAGGACATGTACGCTCTTCGGCGTCACTTCCGGTGGCATTTGAGTAAGATACACAAAGGCCAACCTAGGCTTGCCATTTATAGTGTTATGTTATTCGCATATGCAAATAAGTGGTTGCCACCACAACACCCCCCTCCCAAGATTTGAAGTCACACAGATTTCAATATCTTTTTCTTTTTGGGTTTACCATTAATGGTTCATTCACTTTTCTTTTCCTACCTGATCTTCGGGGCTCAGGTGCATTTTGAGGCGGTTCCAAATTAAAAGATTCGTATATGATATCTATGGTGTCCTCCTCTTCGACTGTTGTCGTATCATCATCATCTTGGATATGACGTTTTTTTATCTGATTTATGTGCCTTTTATGTATATTCTGTGGACCTTTAATCATGTATGTACAATCACCAATGCGTTTATCCACTACTCCACATTCCCAGTAAGATGTGTTATTTCTGTAGCACTTAAAATATACTCGATCTACCGAGTTATATTTCTTTCTTCTCGTGTGTGTAGTGTTTCGGATAATTGCCTCTGGGCTTGGTAGGGGGTAATGGTGATCTTTTAATAGGGAGTTGACCCCGGTCGAAAAGTCTGCGCACACTCCAACTTCGTCATTCTTTTTCTTTACGTATACGGTGGGGGCTGCCCACTCGCTGTGTTCTATTTTTGATAGAATTCCCGTCTGTTCCAATCTATTTAATTCTTTATCAATCTTTTCCAACCCAGCGAACGGAACATTTCGCTTTTTTCTAAAAATTGGGCTGGCGTTTTCTTTAAGTTCAAACGAGGCCTTGAATTTATTGCAGCGACCTAAGTTAGTCGTGAATGCCTCAGGAAATAATTCTTTTAAATCGTCTTTTATCTTTACTGTTGTTGGAGAAACACATTCTAATTTTTTACAGAATGTATTGATTGGTTTATCCCATAGTCCGAATTTCTCAATTAAATCTATTCCAAACAGATTTTCACTATTTTTTAGTACGAATATTTTTAATTTCTTCGAAATCCCTTTCAATTTTATCGGGAGGACAACTTCTCCTTCAAATTTTATACCACCACCAGTTACCGTCCGGGCTGCTTTACTAGTTTTCATCATGGCCGGTTTTCCCAACTTTTTCCACGTATTCAGGTTTATTATAGAAACATCGGAGCAAGAGTCGAGTTGTAACTTAATTGATGTTTTAAATATTTCCACTTTTACGTATTTTCGCCGATCTTTGTCTAATTTTGTATTTGTTTTTGTTTGCTGTACTCTCTTTCTTATGTAATCTTTATATCTGCAGCAATCGCTTTTGTGTCCCACCTTCTTACAAATGTAGCATTTTTTCTTCTTATAAGGACAATCTGATTCCCAATGCTTTTCTGCACATCTCTTACAGTTATATCTAGGAAGAGGCTTGTTATATTGTGTACTATATTTATGGTTATTATCTTTGGAATATCCCGTTCCATTGCTTTTCTTTGTAAAGTTCTTGGTTGGTGCGTATGGTTTTCAAACTTTTCTTACATATGCCACTCCGGATTCTTCTATATTTTTTTAAATCCTTTTTTAGTGTAATGGCCCTTTCACAGTCCTCTGTTAGTTTCTGGAGGGTTAAATCTTGCTCAGATTCCAGCTTAGACAACACTCGTCTGCGTATTTCTGCATTTTTCGTGGAAACTAACCCTTGAGCGAAGATTAGACATTTAAAATCTTCTACCGTTAGTTCTGCAAGCTTAAAATTATCGCAGTTTTTATTGACAACTGATGCGTATGTCAAATAATCTTGGTTGTCCATCTTTCTTAGATTCATGCACAGCCATCTTTTATGAAAAAGAGATATATTTGGATTAAATAATTCTTTTAGTAATTTTACAGCTTCCATGAACTCTAATTCCACAGTTTTTTTAGGTAATATGTAATCTACGAATTTGTTGTGTTCTGATGTACCCAATTTTCTGAGTAAGAGGCTCACTTTCTGACTATTTGGCCAATTTTTACAGTCCAGTTGAAAAACATCCTCGTATCTTGTGTAGTATGCTTCAAAATTCTTCTCTTCCTCAGGCACATAATGAAATGTGTCCATGCTATTAAAAATAGTTGTATGGGAGAAATTAACACTATCGACATTTTCTCGATTACTCTTTAGTAGTTCCAGTGTTTTAGCAAAACGTTCCTCTTGTCTTTCTTCATATTCCAATTGTAGTTTCTTATGCCTTTCTTCCTGTTCCAATTGCAGTTTCTTATGCCTTTCTTCCTGTTCCAATTGCAGTTTTTTCTGCTTTAATTGTGCCATTTTCTGCTTTTCTTCTTGTTCCTGCTGCCATTTCAATAATATGTCCTCTCTTTTCTTCGTGGTCAGCCTGTGCCTGTATTTGTGTTTGCAAAAACTCGTTTTGTGTAGCTTGTCTGCGTTTATCCCGCTCAGCCTGTGCTTGTAAAAATTGCATGAACATTTTTGATAAGTCTTCCATGTTTGTTTTTTTTTTTTAGTGTGTAGTTAAAAAATATTGTATACAATATACACCGGTTTGGGTTACAACAAAAAAGCAAATTGCTGTAAGCTCCTGTTTTCAATAATAATATCGCTGCTTGCAATAATATATTCTTTTTGCGAGTCACGCTGCAAAAAAAAATAAAAACAGGTTTATCTGGAATCACGAAATGGAATTGACTTTCCGTTTTAGGCACTTACTAATAAGTAACTCTTTCCACCAAATAAAAGTTGTTTTTTTTGTTTTTTTTTAATCGAGTCACAATTGAATAAATGTATGCAGTACATTTAGTTCTTTGAGTTTTTTTCTCTCTAGTATTTTAGTAATTAAAATACCTCTTAAATTGAGATTACCTTTTTTTCCGTGACGTTTTACTGTATTATCCGTTATTCAGTGACAACTTCAAGAAAAAAAATCCTTTCCTTGAATTTTAGTTTTAGCTGTGGTATTTCCTTTTAGTACCGACGTCAACCAAAACATTAATTAAAAAGTCCTTTAGTTGTTGTTTTGTTTACGGAGAACAGTAATTAGAATCCACTGGTGAACTTTTTTCGTAGGTTACTTCCTTGCTTTTCGTAATACGGGTCTGACCTGTCGTTTTTGCGACAGAACAAAGTTCGCTTTTCGTTTGCAAGTTGGTCCTTTAGTAAGATTTGTCGTGTAACGACAAACAAAAATTCACTTTTACATTCGTTTGCAAGTCGGATTCCCAGAAAACGGCGTAAATTGTCGCTTTTGCCACTTTAGAGTTTTTTTTTCACTTGAGTTGAAACTTCTCTTTAACGTAAAATCCGTTTGCTCGTCAACACTTTGCATTCCTTAAAAAAAATGGTCAACCTTTGCGTTGTACTTTTTTTTTAATAGTTCTTCGTAAAACTGTTATATTTGACGCTTCATATCTCGTCGCCAACTGTTGTGGTTGCAAGGTTGAACAATAATTAGTAAGGAAATACAATGAAGACGCAAACAACAAGATAACGCAATAATAAGTGTATTAAAGAAAAGGTATATTTACAATATGTACAAATGACGGTGTCGAGTCAGAGAGTCTTGGTGGGAGGACATGTACGCTCTTCGGCGTCACTTCCGGTGGCATTTGAGTAAGACACACAAAGGCCAACCTAGGCTTTCCATTTATAGTGTTATGTTATTCGCATATGCAAATAAGTGGTTGCCACCACAACAATAACAAATGCATCAACCTATTTCACATAAATATATCACCGGAGTTAAGAAAAGTTTAGCCTGGCCAATATCAGATGGGTGCCTATATGGGAATACTAGACGCTGTATGTAGAAAAGGGCATCGGCATCTCCCTGCAACAACTGCTAAAACATAACGTCGGCATTTTCCTTAATCGGGATATACATACGACTGGAAACTTTCAGTGAATGTTCCCATGAAACTTAATCCTCCAGAAGAAGCCGGTTTAATGCACCTAGAGTGAATGCCGCTGGTATATCAGTTTGTTATTTTCTGGACTTGATATTCCCATGAAACTTTCTCTTGCGAGAGAAGCTGGTTCAATACTGTGGACATGATGGCATTATCGTTTAACATATTGCCAACCTGCCTACCGTTACTGTTACTGTCTATAATATAGAATACCGTTGAGTGTTTTATTGGCACAGATTCTTGTCAGATCTGAATTCTAATCAAATAGTAAAAGTAACATAGCAATCAAAGCACATCAGATTGTCTGTGATAATACCACAACTTATAATCACAGAGAGAGACAGTCAATCAGATCAGACCATATCTCTCATTTATCAATTTAAATATACAACTGATCTCTCTTTTATTTATTTAAATATACAGCTGATCTCTCTTTTATTTATTTAAATATACAGCTGATCTCTCATTTATTAATTTAAATATACAGCTCTTCTCTCATTTATCAATTTAAATATACAGCTGATCTCTCCTTTATTTATTTAAATATACAGCTGATCTCTCATTTATTAATTTTAATATATAGCTGATCTCTCTTTTATCAATTTAAATATACAGCTGATCTCTCATTTATTAATTTAAATATACATCTGATCTCTCCTTTATTTATTTAAATATACAGCTGATCTCTCATTTATTAATTTAAATATATAGCTGATCTCTCATTTATTAATTTTAATATATAGCTGATATTTATTTTATCAATTTCAATATACAGCTGTTCGTTCATAAATTAGATTAAATATGCAGTTTATCTGTCATTTAATTATATAAATATACAGCTGATCTCTCATTTATCAATTTAAATATACAGCTGATCTCTCATTTATTAATTTAAATATACAGCTCTTCTCTCATTTATCAATTTAAATATACAGCTGATCTCTCCTTTATTTATTTAAATATACAGCTGATCTCTCATTTATTAATTTTAATATATAGCTGATCTCTCTTTTATCAATTTAAATATACAGCTGATCTCTCATTTATTAATTTAAATATACAGCTGATCTCTCATTTATTGATTTAAATATATAGCTGATATTTATTTTATCAATTTCAATATACAGCTGTTCGTTCATAAATTAGATTAAATATGCTGTTTATCTGTCATTTAATTATATAAATATACAGCTGATCTCATTTATTAATTTAAATATACAGCTGATCTCTCATTTATTAATTTAAATATACAGCTGATCTCTCATTTATTGATTTAAATATACAGCTGCTCTCATATATTAATTTAAATATACAGCTGCTCTCTCATTTATCAACTTAAATATACAACTGATCTCTCCTTTATTTATTAAAATATACAGCTGATCTCTCATTTATTAATTTAAATATACAGCTGCTCTCTCATTTATTAATTTAAATATACAGCTGATCTCTCATTTATTAATTTAAATATACAGCTCTTCTCTCATTTATCAATTTAAATATACAGCTTCTCTCTCATTTATCAATTTAAATATACAGCTACCCTCTCATTTACTAATTTAAATATACAGCTGCTCTCTCATTTATTAATTTAAATATAAGGCTGCTCTCTCATTTATTAATTTAAATATACAGCTGCTCTCTCATTTATTAATTTAAATATACAGCTGCTCTCTCATTTATTAATTTAAATATACAGCTGCTCTCTCATTTATTAATTTAAATATACAGCTGATCTCTCATTTATTAATTTAAATATACAGCTCTTCTCTCATTTATCAATTTAAATATACAGCTTCTCTCTCATTTATCAATTTAAATATACAGCTACTCTCTCATTTACTAATTTAAATATACAGCTGCTCTCTCATTTATTAATTTAAATATACGGTTGCTCTCTCATTTATTAATTTAAATATACAGCTGCTCTCTCATTTATTAATTTAAATATACAGCTGCTCTCTCATTTATTAATTTAAATATACAGCTGCTCTCTCATTTATTCATTTAAATATACAGCTGATCTCTCATTTATTAATTTAAATATACAGCTCTTCTCTCATTTATCAATTTAAATATACAGCTTCTCTCTCATTTATCAATTTAAATATACAGCTGCTCTCTCATTTACTAATTTAAATATACAGCTGCTCTCTCATTTATTAATTTAAATATACGGCTGCTCTCTCATTTATTAATTTAAATATACAGCTGCTCTCTCATTTATTAATTTAAATGTACAGCTGCTCTCTCATTTATTAATTTAAATATACAGCTGATCTCTCATTTATTAATTTAAATATATAGCTGATTTCTTTTTGATAAATTTAAATATACAGATTTTCGCTAATTAATTAGATTAAATATGCAGTTGATCTCTCATGTGTCAGTTTACATATATAGCTGTTCGCTCATTTACTAGGTTTAATATAAGCTGATAACATTTCTATAGCTTTAAATTATTACTGATCTTTGGTTCATGAGTTCAAATATGCAGCTAATCTCTTTTTTATGAGCTGATTTTTCATGTATTAGTTTTCATATACATCTAATCTTGTTTTTATGATTTTAAATGCATAGATGCCATTTTATTTATCATTTTAAGATATAGTTGATCTCTAATTTATCAATTAAAAATATACAGCTGATCTTTCATTTATTAGTTTAATTATACAATTTAATTTTACATCATCAACGCTCTGATACCCATCTGGCATCAATTGATATGGATGGCTCTCGTCTAGGAGAAGCCCCATGTTTTGACAAGCTTCTGAGATTGACCTTCACTCCTGATCTGAAATGCAACACGTACATCAAGTCTGTTGCCAAAGTCGCTGGAAAGATGGTGGGATCCTTCTACCGCCCCAGAAGATATCTCATTACTGATGCAATTCTCTATCTATATAAAAGCCAAGTATGTCCAAGGATGGAATACTGCTGCCATATCTGGGCAGGAGCTGCTAAAAACAGCCTATCCTGCCTTGACAGAATACAAAATAGACTTTGTGGTTTAGTGGGGGATGCCCTTTTCTCTTCCCTGCAATCTCTCTCCCACAGAAGAGACGTTGCAAGCCAATCTTTGTTTTATCGTTATATCCATGGCAGGTGCTCGTCTGAACTCCAATCTCTGGTCCCCCCTCGCCAATCTTTTACGAAAAGTACCCGTCTAGCTGGATCCACTGTCAGAAACTTTCCCCACTCTTTATCTATGCCTACATCAAAACGTAGATTCCATGAACAAAGCTTCTTTCTTAGAACTGCACGCCTGTGGAACTTTGTTCCGTCTGCTTGCTTCCCACCTGACTACAACCTGGATGTCTTCAAGTCCAACGTAAACAAATTCCTGATGAACCGCCTCCTTGGGTAGACACTTTATTAAATCTCCACACTAATGTACTGTACTTACAATAACCCTTATCCCTGAGTGGCTTCCGGGCCTTGATAAGTGGTGACCACCTTGTAAAAAAAAGCTGATCTCTCTTTTATCAGTTTAGCTATAATGTTGATCTAGAAGTTGATCTCAGTTCGGTCGTGGACTGGTTAGAAATGGTTTCTTTCGTTTAGCATTGTTAAGTCCCAAGTCATATCTTTCAATTGTACGTGTGCCCTTTTTTCTTGCTTAAATTATAATGTATGACGTTCTTAGATTAGATATATTAGATCCATTGATCTCTATCGTTCTAAACACATTCTTACCCATGACGCTATCATTTATCTCTACACATCTGCTATCATACTATTTATAGAATAATGTTGTTACGAGGTGCTTTTAATAAGTTTCCAGACGTTTTATGTATGTGCACTTTTATTGAAAATACACATATAAAACTCTCATCCCCTTCGAAGTAATCTCCTCCGGCTACAATGCAATTGTTTTGCCGTTCCAACAATAAGAAGGCCCCATGTAAGCATTCTTGTGTGAGCGTGTAACTGACCCTCATAACAGCCTATTTCATCTCCTCAATTGTCTAATAACGGCAACATCGGAGATTTTCGTTGAGCTTAAGGAATAAGAAAAAGTCACAGTGAGCAAGGTCTCGAGTATAGGGAGGTTGAGGAACTGTTTTGATGCCCATTTTGATCAAATAGTTTGTAACAAGGATGGAGTTGTGGACTGGCACATTTGCGCAAATCTTCCGCATCGTCAGTTCCTTGTGAATAATTGTGTGTACAGTGTGCACACCGACATCAAACTGTCCACTTATTGTTTCTATGGACACACGACGATCCTTATTCATGAAATCATTTACTTGGTCAATCAACACTGCTGTTCTGACTTCTTCACTCCTTTAAAAAAAAGTCTCATCATCTCTCAAAGACTCCTTGCCTTCCTTGAATCTCTTATGCCACTCAAAAACTGGTGCTTAATTTATGCAATATATTCCAAAAACAGTCTGAAGGAACCCATACGGTCCTCTGGTATTTTTCCAAGTTTAAAACAGTACTTTATTGCATATCGTTCTTCTAAACTATCCTAACGTCCGGATGGCATTTTCGAGATTCACCAGCTGTGACAATCAGGCTTTAAGAGGGTACATTCCAATTCCTGCTATACCTGTTTATTTGAACAGGAAACCATAAGAATTGGTCAGGCATCTGATAAGATGCATACAATAACGTACTTAATTTCCAAGTGTCTACGACAATATTAACTGCCTGTACAAAAAGTCTGCCAACTTATTTAAGGGATCTCGTACATTATGGATGCTGCATCGCTCTCGCATTTGAGGGTTCTTGATAAGGTGCAGTAACGTATCTGTAATTATATTATCGCAACCTGTTTCATCTTCTCTACAATCTCTATTGCTAACAAACGTGATGTTAATGATTGCCTTAAATACTATTATGGTCTGTTGTCCTCTAGAATTGTCTCATCTCTTCCATACTTCCTTTTTTTCAGCAAAGTTGGCTCGTTGCTACAGTCGTCAGCATCACTTCTTTATTTTGATACCTAATTTTAATACAACTTCCGATTCCAGTAGATTAGTTTCATAGAACTGCAGACTTGAGAAACCCTTTTTCTGCTGACTGCATTTCTCCTATCTCGAGCCAATATGTTTCTCCTGTGATTGCGAAAATCATTTTCCGTTCTTGTTAGTTTCTTGTATCAAGTGACTTCATGCCTTGTCTGGAGTGATTTCCATAAAAACATTCTGCTTCATGAATTCGGCATGGCACAGATTTAAGACCAAAAGATAAAACAACTATAAAATATTTAAGTGGTTTATTAGTAGAAAAAAATCGTTGTAATTCTTCACAGTGCTTTATTTACGCAGGTTCTAAGAAATAGAAGATCCTTCAATAGGTACGAGTAATTCATAAAAAAAAATCATTTGCAAATTCATCATCATCATCGTCGTCATCATCATCATCATCATCATCATCATCATCATCATCATCATCATCATCATCATCATCATCATCTCCTCCTCCTCCATCATCATCATCATCATCATTATCATCATTATACTTTCCTCCTTCATCATCATCATCATCATCATCATCGTCGTCGTCGTCGTCGTCATCAGCATCATCGTCATCGTCATCATCGTCATCATCACATCAATATTCATCATCATCATCATCATCAGTATAATCATCATCATCATCATCATCGTTATTATCATCCTCATCATCGTCGTCGTCATGTAATTTTCATTGTTAACAAATCATTTAATTCACTGTTAGTGTGAACAAATACTTGTTCATTTTTAGTGAAAATTAAACGGCATATTAACCAGTTGCTTCTTTTTCTCGACATTGCTTGAATGAGGTGCCTAAATACCACACGAGTATAGAATTAGTGGGAGAAGTTGTCACACATTTGTCGTGCATTAATTAATCGCAGATAAACAGTAAAATTCACACGAATTGAATTAGTATTAAAAATAACCGTTTATAAACTATTTAATATATAAACGGCTATATGTCTGTCTGCGTGTTGGCCTGTCTGTCTGTCTCCATATTTTCAAAATTTATTTCTTTCAAAACTAAAAAGATTGGATTTTACTAGCCGTTCTTTTATGGGTCTTTAGCAAGTTAAAATTGTTTTTAAGGAGTCAAAAATAAGTACAAAATTGAAAAAAAATCGTTATACATTTTGTGCATTCACTTTAGTTTAGTTTTAATTTTTAATCAGTTCATATGCGCGTCACGTTGGTACAGTGGTAACGTCACCAGCTTTAAATGCGACCGTTTAGATTCTAGCTGATAACACCCAAATACTTTTTTTTTTTTACTTTTGAAATCACGACTCTATAATAATATATACACAATCTGGACAAATTAAAATATCATATTTAAGCGTATTTTACGTCCGGGCAAAGCCGAGCGCCCCCCACCCCCACCCGCTAATGAAAGATATTTAATTTTTGTATAGTCTAATATTTAATTACTTTATTGTCACAAACTATCTCTATTTATACTTTCAGCCCTGTTGGTGTTAAACTGTTTATCGAAATCTCTCTCATCTCGAACGATGATAATCATTGGATCAGTTCTATGTGCTTTGACTTATATCCTTGATTCGCTGGCCAAAACCGCATCGATATTGCCGTTGTTTCATGTGTTAACGGGTAAATTCATTTTGATTTATTTCTATTTCTTATCATAAGCATGCACAAGGACGGGACTTGCTTCTATAACATTTCTACAAATACCTATAAACTTTTATAAAATTTCCCTACTGTGGAATTCTATAAAATTTTTCGATTGTCTATAGGCTTTTATAAAATTTCTCTAATACCTGTAAACTTTAGTAACAGTTCTCTAATACCTATGAACTTTTATAAATATTCCCTACGAACTATAGAATTCTATAAAATGTCTCTATTGTCTATAGGCTTTTATAAAATTTCTCTAATACCTGTAAACGTTTATAACATTTCTCTAATACCTGTAAACGTTTATAACATTTCTCTAATACCTATAAACGTTTATAACATTTCTCTAATAACTGTAAATTTTAGTAACATTTCTCTAATATCTATAAACGTTTATAACATTTCTCTAATACCTGTAAACTTTAGTAACATTTCTCTAATACCTATAAACTTTTATAAATATTCCCTACGAACTATAGAATTCTATAAAATGTCTCTATTGTCTATAGGCTTTTATAAAATTTCTCTAATATCTATAAACGTTTATAACATTTCTCTAATATCTATAAACGTTTATAACATTTCTCAAATACCTGTACACTTTAGTAGCATTTCTCTAATACCTATAAACTTTTATAAATATTTTTTACGAACTATAGATTTCTATAAAATATCACTATTGTCTATAGGCTTATATACAATTCCTCTAATATCTAGAAACTTCTTTAGCATGTCTCTAATACATGTAAACTTTTAGAAAGTTTCTCTAATACCTATAAACTTCTAAAAAGTGCTCTAATGGCTAATTTTTTTATAAAATTTCTCTAATACCTATAAACTTTTATAATTTTTTTTCTGTCTATATACATTTATAAAATTGCTCTACTATCTATAAAATTCAATAAAATTTCTCTAATGTCTATAAACTTATATAACATTTCTCTAATACTTATAAACTTTTATAAAATTTCTCTAATACCTATAAACTATTATAAATTTTCTCTACTATCTATGGACTTCTATAAAATTTCTTTAATGTCTATAAACTTCTTTAAAATTTCTCTAATACCTATTCGTCATCGCGCGAAAGAGCAGGAGACAAAATTTTTTAAATAATAATGATAATAGAATAACAATAACAAAGACTTTCGCTGGCGAGCACTACTATTGACCGTAACCAGTTATAAATCCTTTTGAAATTTCCATCGCTATTTTTCTCGTTATGTACTGAATATTTGTTAATGAAACCTATATGAAATATGTTCCTTATTAAATTTTAAAGAATTTCTATTCTGAAAGAAGTTTAAAAAAATTTATCTAAAAAAGTTATTTTAAAATTTTTGTTTAAAAAAATCAGATTTTCTCATTATTCAGGCCTGTATTACAAAGAGGGGGTTGCAAAAAAGAGTTGTGGTGTGAGGAGAAATGCAAACTGAAACAGAGAGAATATTCAGACCTGTAATGATACAAAGAGGGGGTTGCAAGAAATGAGCTGTGGTGTGAGGAGAAAAAGCAATTAATGATATAGATATAAAATGTTCAATTATTTTTTAAGTGCAACAGAATGTACACTACATAAAATAAATCCAAGGTAATTTTTTGATTCCATTTAAATTAAATTCTTATACCTTACTTTGTAAAATTTATAAAAGTGCACTTTGAAGATAAATAAATTTCAAATTGAATCTTGTGCCTTTATTTTTAAAACCTATAGTAAAAACATTTTGTTTAACAATTTTCATGATAGACCAGCATTTCAGCCTGGCGTTAGGAGGTGTATGTTGAGAAAAAAAAAGCGGTCAATTTTTTTAATTTTGACCCCTTAAAAATTATAGTTTTGGGCTCAAACTAAGTTAATTAGTTAGATCCATGTCCAAGGACCTTTAATCTAAAATTTCAAGTGTTTAGACCCAAAATTGTCGGAGGAGTTAATAGAGTTCTCAAAGGTCAAATCGTTGAGCTTTGACCCCTGAATCTCCAAATTTCTGGCAGAAAACCGATCACATCGATTTTCCCAAATCTCAGTACGCTGTATATCAATTTTCGAGTGTGTAGACGTAAAATTGACAGAGTTATTGCGTAGGGAAATGTACACACACAGACACACAGACGGACAGATACACAGACGGATACACGGACACGTTCACTTTTATAGATATACTAAATGGGTGCCCGGCTTTGCCCGGTTGTTTGGAGGTGTATGTTAAGCAAAAAAAAACCAAAAAAAAACAAAAAAAAAAACAACAAAACAACAAAAACGGTCAATTTTTTTTTAACTTTGACCCCTATTATGACCCCTTAACATTTATTGTTTTGGGCTCAAATCAAGTTATTAAGTTAGATCCATGTCCAAGAAACCTATATCTAAAATTTCAAATGTTTAGATACAAAATTGTTCTCAAAGGTCAAATCGTTAAACTTTGACCATTTAACAGCCAAATTTCTGGCCGATAACCAGTCACAGAGATTTTCACAAATCTTAGTACCCTGTATATCAAATTTAGAGTCCGTAGACTAAAAATTGACAGAGTTATTGCATAGGGAAATGTACACACACACATACTCAGCCACACAGACACGTTCACTTTTATAGATAGATAGATAGATAGATAGACTAATAGATTAAACAAAAACATATACGATTACATAAATATATGTGGAAACAATTGTTTATTTACTGTAAAGATTTTACGCAAATATTATGCAAGTATAAATGATGTAGAATATCTGCATGAATATAATTACACGTAATATTTAACTCTAGATGATCATCCCATAAGAAAACCGAAAAAACTAATAGGGAATTAATTAAAATGAATGTGAAAAAATATGCAAATTAGCTAGACCTTTTGCTAGTGAATGCATTTCCACAACCCATATATAAGGAAATTGTATTTTCTTTTAAATAAATAGAAAAGAGGGGTTTTAATATCAATATCAATACACACAAAAGAAACCGAATTCATAGGAGTTTATATATATATATATATATATATATATATATATATATATATATATATATGAGTGTGTGTAGATAAATATATATATACATATATATATGTGTGTGTGCGTGTGTGTGTGTGTGTGGTCAATTTAGATTTCAAATACTCCAAAATGCATTTCTTTTGGAGACTGCTTAAATTATTTTTTGTAGTTCATTTTTGTTCCACTCAAATAAAAACTTTCTTAAGTCATTACAAAAAATATTATTTGGGTTTATTAAAACAAGACTTTGATAAATTTTTGATTTTTACAAAATTCGTCATAAGATTCACTTATCACTTTCGAATTTCAAATAACGTAATTTTTTTTTTTTTTTTCAGGTTTCGGGCTTGCTTTTATGTACGGTCCAAACTACGTGAACATTGCCAATTATTTTAATAAATATCGCGGATCAGCCACTGCCTTTGTGTCTTGCGGCTCAAGTATTGGTCAATTGCTATTCTCGCCTCTTGCCGTCTTACTCATCTCTGAGTATGGAATTAATGGAGCGATGTTATTAAGTGGCGGGATTTTCTTGCAGTGTACTATATTTGCCATGTTATTAAGACCACCAAGCTTTTACGAAAAGACTCTCCCTAAAGATCAGAATTCAACGAAGATCTCTTCAACTTTTTTATCTTGTTTGAATCGCGAAACGACTAAACCTGAAAGTTTGGTTATGAAACATGACGGATCAAAGCGTATACATAGAAAACTTAGTTCAAATCTGTTAGGCTCAACTTCAGACTCAAAATGTTTGAGATGTACGAACTCTCAAGAGAAGACAGATACGCGTTTAACTGAAAGGGAAGTTGAAACTGAAACAGAAATGAAGAAACTGGAAACTAATGGCGAATTATCTTCAAGAAATGAATCGTATCAAAATATGAAACCGTTGGGGGACGTTCAAACCGTCGATAATGAACAGGAAATACGAGATTTTATAACTTTCAAGCAAACTGAACCGGAAGGTTCGGCTTCTGAGTCGTTTTTGATGAGCGCCAACGAAAACGTCAAGCGCGGACAGCAGCGTTCAAATTGGCGGGAAATTATCGGATTCGTTGGTTGCAAGCTTTTCAAAGAGAACATTTACTCCATGTACTTTGTGGCCTCTTCCATAAGCATGACCGTTTCTCTCGCACCTCAAACTTACTTCCCCTCTCACGCGAATGATATTGGGTTGGACGAGAAGGAAGGGGCATTTTTCGTGGCCGTTGCCGGATTCGCTGATCTCGGCGGACACATCCTTACAATGTTGATCGCAGACAGAAAATTTCTGAACAGATCTCGATTTCTTGGTGTCGTACTTATTTCTCACGGCTTAATTGGTTGCTGTATCCCTTTTTATAAAAGCTTTTGGACGTTTTCAGCTTACTGCATCAGCTACGGGGCGTCTGGTGGCATTGTGTTCTCCATGTCACCCTCAATATTGATAGACTTTATCGGCGAAAGCAGGTTTTCGCAAGGTCTCGGATTTGTCTACACATTTAACGCAGCGCTTGCATCCTTATACTATACCCTTTTAGGTAAGTGAATCTCATTTCATTTTAACCCTGATTGAATTTTCCATATTAATATTTTAATACTATTTTACAAACAGTAGGGATATCCGGCGTTGCCCAGAAAGGATATCCAGTGTTGCCCAGAGAGAATGATAATTTTATAAATAACAAGGAGAAAGATAGAAAAAAAATATAGTAAAATTCCAAATTGGAAAACTCACGAACCATATGGAGTGCAGGAATATTGGATCTAAAAGCTCAATAACTTGTATTTGAGGCTTGAATCTCACATTGACAGAATTGTGATAGAAGATGTAATTCATGAATACATGACACATAGACGAATAGTGCTCTGCCAAAATGATACATAAAAGGGCACTGCGGTGGATAGCTACCGATCCATCACCCGCGTTTTAATGATGTGGAAAATCATGGCAATCATTTTTGCAGATAAAATTTACCAACATCTCTAATAGCAAGGATTAGAACGGTTTATGAAATTCCACACAAAGGTACTTCATGTGCCTGGAACTGTTTTGGATATATTGATAACCGAACTAATTTATATATCTATAAAAGTGAACGTGTCAGTCTGTCTGTGTGTCTGTGAGTCTGTGTATATTTCCCTACGCAATAACTGTCAAAGTTTTAAAAATTGACTGCTTTTTTTTTTTTTTTTTGCTCAACATACACCTCCAAACACCCGGGCAATACAGGGCTGAAATGCTAGTATATCTATAAAAGTGATCGCGCGCGCGCGTGTGTGTGTGTGTGGGGGGGTGCGTGTGTGTGTGTGTGTACATTTCCTTACGCAATAACTTATATATGATATTTGGGAAAATCTTTGTAATCCGTTTTCGGCCAGGAATTTGGCTCTTAATGAGTCAAAGTTCACCGATTTGACTTTTGGAACTCTACCAAACTCCGCCGCCAATTTTGGGTATAAACAATTGAAATTTTAAATATAGGTTTCTTGGACATGGATCTAACTTAAAAATTCATATTGAGTCCCAAACAATAAATTTTAAGGGGTCATAATAGTGGTCAAAGTTATAAAAATTGACCGCTTTTTCTTTTTGCTCAACATACACCTTCACACACCCGGGCAACGCCGGGCTGAAATGCTAGTCTATCTATCTATCTATCTATCTATAAATTCGTTTTTCTTTTGTATGTATTGATATTCATATTAAAAGCTGTCTTTTCTAATTATTTAAAAAGAAAATACATTTTTCTTATATATGGTTTGTGGAATTGCATTCACTGGCAAAATATCTAGCTAATTTGCATATTCTTTTAAACATTCATTTTAATTAATTCCCTATTAGTTTTTTCGTTTTTCTTATGAAATGATAAATTTTAGTTAACTATTATGTGTAAGTATATTCATGCAGATGTTCTACATGATTTATACTTACATAATATTTGCGTAAAATGTTTACAGGAAACGCAAAGTTTTTTCCATATATAATTATGTATATGTATATATTTTTGTTTAATCAATATATCTAGCTATATATATACATATATCTATAAAAGTGAACGTGTCTGTGTGTCTGTGTGTGTGTGTGTGTGTGTGTACATTTCCCATGCAACAACTCTGTCATTTTTTAGTTTACAGGCTCGAAATTTGATATACAGGGTACTGAGATTTGGGAAAATCTATGTGATTGGTTTTCGGCCAGAAATTTGTTTGTTAAGGGGGTCAAAGTTCAACGATTTAACCTTTGAGAACTCTACCAGACTCCTCCGACAATTCTGGGTCTAAACACTTGAAATTTTAGATATAGCTTCCTTGGGCAGGTATCTAACTTACTGACTTGTTTTGAGCCTGAAACAATAAATGTTAAGGGGTCATAATAAGGGGTCCAAATTAAAAAAATTGACCGTTATTTTTTTATTCTCAGCATACACCTCCAAATACCCGGGCAATGCCGGACACCCATGCTAGTATATCTTTAAAAGGGAACGTGTCTGTGTGTCTGTGTGTCGTGTACATTTCCCAACGCATTAACTTTGAAAATTTTAAGTCTACCGACTCGAAATTTGATATACAGAGTACTGAGATTTCGGAAAGTTGGCTGTTAAGGGTTCAAAGTTCAACGATTTGACTTTTGAGAACTCTCCCAAACTCCTTCGATAATTTTGGGTCTAAACACTCAAAATTTTAGATATAGATTCATTGAACATGGATCTAACTTTATAACTTGATTTGAGCCCCAAACAATATATTTTAAGGGGTCATAATAGGGGTCAAATTAAAAAAAAATTACTTCTACGATCTCTACCAAATTACTCAGACAATTTCTGGTCTAAACATTTTTGAATTTAACATAAAGTGTATTCAGAGATAAGGCAAGCTTTTTCATCGGTTTGGGTCGAAAAATTTTAGTTACCAATATATAAATGTACGTATGTATGTATGTTTGCATGTCTGCTTAAAACTTTCGACAGAGGCGACGGATTTGACCAAGATCAGTATCGTTTTAAAGTTCGACCTTTCATACGACAAATATCGAAAAATTGACTAAGAACATTAATCTTCACCTTCAACTTTTCTACGGGGGGGGGTCGCTTTTTTGCCGATATTTTTAAAAGATATACTCTGCTTTCGATTGTCTATCCTTAATTTAACCATGCGTCACTTCAGGTTTGGCGGTGGTCGTACCCGCAAATACGTCAGGTTTTTTCCTGTTATTTTCCTCCTTCGCGGTACGGGTTCGAGCGTACCACTTTCTTTTTTATTTTTTTGCTCAACATACACATCCTAACACCCGGGTAACGCCGGGATGAAATACTTGTATGAATATATGTTTGTTTAAGAAATTTTGCCGGCCAAATTCCTCCTAGATGTTTTGGTCCAAAGACATGAAACTTCATATATAATGTATTGGAATCCATGCAAAACTTTATATTTGAGTTTTAGTCCGGAAAAATCGGTGCAAAAGTGTGAAAATTAGAAAAAATATGAAATTTGCCAGGTGAAGGTTGAACGCCGGAATTACGAATGCATAACGTAGTAGCTATTGGTTCATGTTTTAATTTTTAGCCTTACAGTTAACATGTTTTTTTTTATAGCCCAGCCATTGACGACAGAGGCAAAATAAATCGTAAACTGAACTTTTTGTTTCGATTCTCGGTAGTGGCACATAAATCTTTTTTAAATACTTTTTAAATCATTACTATATATTGCATCCAATCTATCTATATATCTATAAAAGTGAAAATATCTGTCTGTTTTTCTCTATGGTAGTTAAGGAAGACTATTATACAGAACCGCATTACTTTACATATACACACTCTTTAATATATACATATGCACATAACCTTATGAACAGTACATAGGGCGCGAGCAAAGCCGGGCTAAACAGCTAGTGGCGTTAGTTCAAGTATGCTGATCATCTTCGGGTCGTGAGTTCAATCCTGGACAAAAGGCAGCCAGACTTTACGCTTCACAAGATCTAGGTGATGGAATGCGAACTACAACACCTAGCTCTATAAGAATTTGCCGTTCAACATAAGACACCTCAAGCAGAACGGAGGGTAAAAATATCTGCATATATATATATATATATATATATATATATATATATATATATATATATATATGAAGTAGTTATATATATATATATGTATATAACTACTTCATTTATTCACATAAATTTAATATACGAAAGTATAGATTTAGGCGTAAACTTTAAGTATTTACTTCAAAAGTGCTCAATACGTAGGTAGAGCTAGTTAGTAATTTATAAAATATATATGGCGATTAAGCTACACTGAATATTCTGCGTTTCATCCAACTATAGGATTCGTCAGGCTTATGCGATAAAATTGTCGCCCTAAAAGATGATCCATTTCCGTTTAATGAAAAATGGTTTTCTTTTTTGTTGTTGTTGTTGTTGTTGTTGTTGAAACCCATCTACTAGTTAGCCAGTTGTGCACAAATCCCAAGAGCGATAGGAGCCTTCTATCATGTCTGAAAGTGACACAATGTATATATATATATATATATATATATATATATATATATATATATATATATATAAGCGAACATGTCTGTGTGTCTGTGTACATTTTCCTACGCAATAACTCTGTCAATTTTCATTCTACAGACTCGAAATTTGATATACAGATATTGAAAGTTGGGAAAATCTTTGTAATCCGTTTTCGGTCGGAAATTTGGCTGTTGAAGGGTAAAAGTTCAACGATTTGACCTTTAAGAACTCTACGAAACTCCTCCGCCAATTTTGGGTCTTAACACTTGAAATTTTAGATATAGATTCCTTGGACAGGGATCTAACTTGATAACTTGATTTGAGCCCACAACAATAAATGTTACGGGGTCATATTAGGGGTAAATTTTAAAAAATTTAACCGCTTTTTTTTTGTTTTGCTCAACATACACATCCAAACACCCGGGCAACGCCGGGCTGAAAAGCTAGTATATCTATAAAAGTGAACGTGTCGGTTAAGGGGTCGTAATTGAAGTCAAAGTTTTAAAAAATTTGACCTCTGCGGTCTCTACCAAATTATTCAGACAATTTCTGGTCTGAACATTTGAAATTTTACATAAAGGGTATTCAGAGATAGGACAAGCTTTTTCATCGGTTTGGGTCGAAAATTGTTAGTTTCCAATATATAAACGTATGTATGTATGTTTGCATGTCTGCTTAAAACTTTCGACAGAGGCGACGGATTTGACCAAGATCAGTATTGTTTTAAAGATCGACCTTTCATACGACAAATATCGAAAAAATGGCTAAAAACATTAATATCTTCACCGATGTAGGCACATTTCTACAGGGAGGGTCTCAATGTAGTTTCGTTTTCTTTAGGCCAACAAATAGATCATTCCACCATGTACATAAAAGTCACGAAGTGTTCATTTGTACATGATCGTTATTCACACACTTAAAAGATCCGAAAGATTATATTTGGTTGTTAATCTGATGTCAGAAAATTGAAATATCGACTTTCCTTTTTTTGAAATAAAGTGTTCCGATATTGAATTCTCCTGTCCAATTAACTTAAACAGTAAAATAATAAGTACATGTCATGCATGATCTGCAATTAATTTGATTTCGGCAAGGAAACATTTTCAATTGTTTGATTTATTGATTAGAAGAATATGAAATTTTCTGGTAAGATAGATACTATTTTTTAGATTTATTATTTAATTAAATTGGCACAATGTATATATCTATAAAAGTGAAAGTGTCTGTCTGTCTGTGGGCCTGTCTATGTACATTTCCCTACACAATAACTCTGTCAATTTTTTAGTCTTCATCTTGATATACAGCATATTGGGATTTGGAAAAATCTTTGTAATCCGTTTTCGGTCAGAAGTTTGGCTATTAAGGGGTCAAAGTTCAACGATTTGACCTTTGAGAAATCTACCAAACGCCTCCGCCAATTTTGGGTCTAAACACTTGAAATTTTATATATAGGTTCCTTGAACATGGATCTAACTTAATCACTTGATTTGAGCTCAAAACAATAAATGTTAAGGGGTCAAAGTTAAAAGAATTTGACTTCTTCGGCCTCTACCAAATTACTCAGACAATTTCTGGTTTAAACATTTGAAATTTTACACAAAGGGTATTAAGAGATAGGGCAAGATTAAGCCCCAAAACAATACATGTGAAGGAGTCATAATTGGGGTTAAATTTTAAAAAAATGACCACTACGATCTCTACCAAATTACTCAGACAATTTCTGGTCTGAAGAGTTGAAATCTAACATAAAAGAGATTCAGAGATTGGGCAAGCTTTTTCATCGGTTTGTGTCGAAAATTTTTAGTTACCAATATAAAAATGTATGTATGTATGTATGTTTGCATATCTGCCTAAAACTTTCGACAGACGCGGCCGTTTTTACCAAGATCAGTCTCGTTTTTACGTTCGACCCTTCATACGACAAATATCGAAAAATTGGTTAAAAACGTTAATATCTTCAGATTAAACTGGGCGCTTTTCTAAAGGGTGGGGTCGTTGTTTAATGGGTTAAAAGCAACTTGCTAATTTTTACACCGCTAAAACAAATGTTCTGTCATTTTATCAGCAAGAAAGAAACATTGGTGCTACTAGATCAGGCGGTCTCGAGATATTGGCTTCCTGAGACGAAATGCACCTGACATTTTGGCTTATTCTACTTTCTTTTGCAAAACAAGTATATTCTGCAAAAGCAAAAACAAAAACAATAACCCACCTTTTCCCTTTTTTCCTTTTTCTCTTTCTCTTTCTCTTTCTAACCCCCGCCCTAACTTCATGACTGGTTTCCTGACTTAAAATTACCAAACGTAAATACTGTAACTCTTTTCCTTCTCGCATTGAAAAACGCATTTATGTTCTGTAGAGAAAAAAAATGATAAAAATACACTATATAAAACAACCAAACCAAACACTACAAACTAATGATTGAAGATACAAAAAGCTTGAAGAATAAAACCTTCTACAAAATAACTGGATGCAAAATGAATACGATTTCCAAAATAATGGGATTCGGCATTATATAACCCGAAATGGATTGATATGCCGTAAAACAACAAAACCTAATTCTACAAATAAATATTTGAAGATATAAAGAACTTGAAGCCTCACACCTATTTCCAAAAATAACTGGATTCGGCATTAAAAAACACGAAAAAGAATTGGCATGCTGTAAGACAAAACAACCAAATAAAAAAAGACACTCAAAAATATCTTGATCATCAATTATAGGTAATCTCCAAAAATACCGTTAGGGCTTACAACATGGCCGCCAGAAGAGTCACGTGATCCGGTAGGTGTATCAGACTTTTAGGCGGAATTTTTGACACCCCCAACAAAAAACTGCGAATAAAATATATAAAACTCGTAATTTCTGTTTTTAAAGTGGGTTGTCAATTTTCTTTATGAAATATACTTCCAAAATAAACTATTACAGTCGTTTAAAACATAATAGAAGTATTATTTTTTATTTTTTAAAAACAATGTTTACAAAATGTCTACGAACGAGAGTTAAAAAAATATTCCACAAATTGACATTTTAAATGTCCACAAATAGCATCGGCTTATCAAAGATAGATACTTTCTGTAAAAAAAAATGTGGAAACTGCTGTCAAATTAACTTTACTACCGCAGATTAATCCATGCATGCAAGCAGCGGCCCTGCTGTTTTAACAACGTTGGCGGCCACGGTTTTTCAAATTATAGAGCTATAGTAAATCTCGGGAAGACAAGTAAAGACGGGAGTTTCCCGTTGGTTTCCATCTTGATTCGGAGGGGGTGGGGTAGAAGTCGCCACATGCTATTCATTACAACTGAGAAAAACTGAAGATCCGAGCGTTGCTGATAGAATGAGAGAACATTTGTTTTAATGGTGTGAAAATAGCAAGTCAATTTTCACCAATTAAACGACATGTTCTACGTTAAAAAAAGAAACATTCGTGCTGCTAGATCAGGCGGTCTCGAGATATTGGCTTCCTGAGACTAAATGCACCTAACATTGATGTTTTTTTTTCTACTTTCTTTTGCAAAACTTAATTATATTCTGCAAAACCAAAAACCAAAACAACAACCCACCTTTCCCCCTTTCTCTTACTACCCCTCTCACTTCCTGACTGGTTTCCTAACTTAAATTTACCAAACATTAATACTGCATTTTTATCTTTCTCCCATTGCAAAACTCATTCATGTTCTGCAGGGAACATAAACGATAAAATCCACTATAAAACGACTAAACCAAACACTACAAAGAAGCAATTAAAGATACTCAGAGTTTAAAGAATAAAAAGCCTTCTACAAAATAACTGAATGCAACATAAATACTATTTCCAAAACAACTGGAGTCGGCATTACATAACCCGAAAAGGGTTGATATGCCATAAAACAACCAAACCAAACTCTACAAATAAATATTTGAAGATATAAAGAACTTGAAGCATAGCACCTATTTCCAAAATAACTGGATTCGGCATTAAATAACCCTAAAGGGGTTGATATGCCGTAAAACAAAACAACCAAATAAAAAAAGAAACATCCCAAAAGATCTTGATCATCAATTATATTACTACAAAATAATTACGTGGAAAAATAGCAAGAAGGGTTCAATCTCTTTGTTTTTCTCTGTGAAACGGAACAGACGTGTTTCGATGATCTCTTCATACTTCTCCAATACTGGTTTACTTTCTTCTGTTTGATAAAATGTATCAACTTATCAAATATAGATACTTTCCGTCAAAAATTGTTGAAACTGCTGTCAAGTTAACCTTACCACCGCAGATCAATCCATGCATGCAAGCAGCGGCCCTACTGTTTTAACAACGTGCTCGACCACGGTTTTCTAACTTATAGAGCTATGGTAATCTTGGTAAGACGGTGTTTCCCTGTTGCTTTCAGCCTTATGATTCGAGGGTGCATATCGCCCCGTGAATTAAACGCGCCTCCAATTACCAACCTGGAAATTTCTACAACTCAGCGCGGTACATACAGCGTCCAGCCTTCCCAAATGGTCACCCATCTGGTACTGGCCGGGCGCATCGTTGCTTTGGTGATCCGGCGAGAACCGGTGTGTCAATGTGATTGAGCCGTGTATCAATCCAGCGAAACCATAAAATAAAAAAAATGTTCTCTTAATAAACTAGAGCAAATACCTATTTAGACGAGGGTCGTTCCAAAAGTAAGGCTTACTATTTTTTTACTCCAAAAGTTCATAAGCTATGAAAATTGAAACGGTACCATTAAAACGTGCAACCTTTTTCTACTCCAGAGCTTATTTTTCTACATAGTAAACACCATTCTGAATGCACCTTTGTCAGCGATGAACGATAGCTATGCATGAACAACCGGAGAGTGCATTGTCAGAGAAAAGTCGTTCTAAAATTAAGCTCTCTTATTTTTTATTCAAAACATTGAAAACCTACGAAGATGGAAGTAATATCATTAAAGCGTGTAACCTTTTCTACTCCATAATCAATTTTTAAACGTAGGCACTACCATTCTCGATGCACTTTTGCCAGCGATGAACGATAGCTGTGCATGGGCGTCCGGAGCGCGCTTTGCAATACAAGGGTCGTTTAATAAGTAAACCTCATATTTTTCAAGACTCAAAATGTTGAAGAGCTACGAAGGCAGGGATGGTACTATTAAAACAGGTAACATTTCGTACTTCAGAATTCATGTTCCTACACAGGCAGCACGATTCAAAATGCGTTTTTACCTGCGTTAAACCGTAGATGTGTATTGGCGTCCGGAACAAGCTTTGTCATAAAAGCGTCGTTCTAAAAGTAAAGCCTCCACGAAGACGGGAATGATACCATTAAAACGAACGAGCTTTTGTGTTTCAGAATTTATTTTTCTACACAGTCATCACCATTGTCAATGCACTTTTGAACGATGGTTGTACCTGGGCATCAAGAGCGCACTTTGGCACACCGGAGCCGTCCCCAATGTAATGTATCTATATATGAATACTGCAGTACCTTTAACGTACGTACGTAGGCGTGTTACGCTTTCCAGATTAGAAATGATTCCATCCAGAGATCCCCTTTATTAAAAAAGGGGGATAGAAGGTGATAACATACCACAAACATTAAATTAGTATGTAGATGCGCTTATTCAATGTTCGAGATTTGTTATCATCTATCCTCTTTTTTAATAAATAGGATCTCCCGATCACTGAAGATAGAATGAAAAAAAATTGAATAAAAAATATTATTTTAGGCCGTGAAACTAAAATATACCGTCTTGGTCTTCTGGCCAGGATCCAAGTGTAGTATCTGTTCAGTCTAAAGATGGTATAATGATATCGCGGGGTTTTCTCTTCATACAATAGAAATATGTCACAGACTCCTATAAGGATATTGGAGATAAACCGTAATAATCAGATATATTCTGACACTATATCAACCAGATTACTTAGATAAATAATATTACAATTTAACAAAATGGCTAAAATAATATCGCGGGGTCGCCATTCACGCTGAACCCTCACAGAATGCCCTGCGGCAATATATTACATATGAAAGATGCCGCTGTGGAATTTCCACAGGCCCCGCTAGTTCGTATTTATATAAACTTACCTAAATAAATGATAACCGAGAGGAAATAATAATATAATAATATAATGATAATAATATAATAATAATTTAACTAACAAAACAAAAAGTTGAAGAGCTACGAAGATGGGAGTGGTGTCATTAAAACGAGCAACGTTTCCTGCTCCAGAATTTATTTCACTACGATTTTTCCAGCCTCTTTTGCTGCCTCTGTCGTAAATGTCCAGAGCGCAGTGTGTCACTCTCAACTCTGTCGCCACTCTGAAATCGACGAATCCATCTTCTAATTGTGCAGACATCCATTGCCTCGGCTTCGTAAATGTTCAAGAGATGGCGATGGTATTCTTATGAAACCGACTGGATACCGTTTGTGAATTTGCTATTGTTATAGAACTTACTTCTGGGACAAACCCGGTTCAACCCGCCAAGGGTGAATTGTATTTCGATCGGTTGGTTTATATTAAAAAAAAAAAAATCATTAGATATTCATGATCTCAGTTTATCTTATTTAAGCACTACATATCTCTACATTGCTGGTTTGTTTTCTTCTGTTTGATAAATAAATATTTACTTTTTACGTCACATTACTAACTTGTTATCTGCAGCTGTTTTATTTCTGGCTGATATGATTCACGGTTATTTATTTGTTTGTTTTATCGAAATTATTAACCCAGAAATAACCTTTCAATACACAAAGGGGATGTACTCGAGGGGAAGTGTTAAATAGACCGTCGCCAACACGAGACGGCTAGAAAGAATGCGTGTGATAGACAGAGGATTACATAAGAATTATTGATTATCCAATAGTTTGCATTAGACTTTTACTTTACTTTCAGAGTCACCATTTATCAAGACCCGAAGGCAACTCGAGGATAAGTGTTAATTAATATAAGGTTGGTAGTGTAGTAATCACATATAGTGTAAAGTGGGCAGAATTTGATTATTTTGGAGAGTGACTTAACAGAAACTTGTTTATATTTGGTTTGAAAGCTACCATGTTGTATTCAACCGGGAAGCATTCCAGCGGAACAGTGTTTCAAAGGCAAGCAGTTTTGGGAAAAGACGCTTTGTTCATGGAATCTCAATTTACATTTAGTCACAGATAGAGAGTGGGGAAAATCATGTATAGTGGTTATAGCTAGTTGAGTGTTTTTAGTGAAAGTTTTGCAAGGGGGACCATAGATTGGAGTTCAGTCGAGCACTTGCCATGAAAAAACTATAGAACAGAGATAGGCACGCGACGTCTCTTTTGTGGGAAAGAGGCTGCAAGGAAGCTTAAAGACAATTATGCAGTAGTAGGTTTGGAAGCAAAGTCTTGGTACGCTGTTCCACTATATATATATATATATATATATATATATATATATATATATATATATATATATATATACAACCACTATATATGACTTTCCTCAATCTCTATCCGTGCTTAAATGTAAACGCATATAGATAGAAACGTTTATAGTCTTTTTTTTTTTTTACTTTGTCGTTATTTCCATGGTAGGTGATCGACTGAGCTCCAATCTCTGATATTCCTTGTAAACAATCCGCAGCAAAAGTTCGTCTCGGCACAACCTTTTCTCCTAGTTATACCTTAGCAGATTCTTTTTTTTTCCAAAATATACTCGTTTATACGACGCAATACCATAGAGCTGTTTTCCAACTGATTAAACCGTTGTCGTTTTCGAGTTCATCGCCCTCTGAAATAATAAATTTTGCCCAGTTTCCCCCGTCGTTTGAAACCTGGAAATTGTTTTTTGTTTCGCCGTCTACCCAACAAACTCATTATCTATTATCTCCGTGTGATATTCGGCACTCGTTAGTACAACAAACAATAATATTATATTTTTAATTACGATCGATTATAGGAACGCATCGGGTTTTCAGTTGGAAAAGTAAAACTCTTGTAAGTTAGACGTGTTTTTCATTTTTGGAAATTTCTGCGGATAACTTAACAACCCCTCCCCCCAAACAAACAAGAAACGAAAATAAAACATTATTATATTTTCAATTGAGATCAATTAGAGGAGCGCATCGGGTTTTTCAGTTGAAAAAGTTAAACGCTTGTAAGTTAGACGTGTTTTTTTTATTTTTGAAAATTTCTGCGGACAACTTAACAAAAAATAAAAAAAAGAAAAGGAACAAGAAACGAAAATAACAACATTATTATATTTTCAAAAGGAATTGTTTTCAGTTAAAAAAATGAGGAAGAATTCGAGCTTTGTGAAGATGCAAGAGAGCAGAACAGAGAAAAAGTGACATTTATTTCTGGTTCTAATCGTTAGGGTTGTTTATTAACCTGGCCCAACGTTATAATTTAAGGAGAGTAAGAGTGGGTCTTGGGTTTACTTTCGTCTCCCTCCTTTTGTCCTTTAGTTCTCACTTTCCAGGAGCGACGTATCTGCCAAACAGGGAAAAAGGGAAGATTCTTCAGAATCTATTTCATTTAACATTTATTGTTGGACAATTGCTGACATTGAAGTTGTTTTCTTGGCTCCTTACATCGATGGGCTTTATACATTATCTGAAGCGATTTTCATGAAAATAAATATTATATATAAACAGCTATATGTTTGTCTGTCTGTCCGTCTGTTTGTCGGTATGTTTGTCTGTCTATCTCGATATTTTCAAACTCTATCTCCTCTGAAACTAAAAGTCGCAGAACGACGTTAGGGGCCTCAAACGATTCGATTTTTTTACGGGCCGTTCTTTTATGGGTCTGTAGACGGTTAAAACAATTTTTAAGGGGTCTTAAATGGGTCAAAATTGAAAAATAAAAACGTTATACATTTTGTACATTCATCTTAGTTTTTTTTTTTTAATTTTAAGCAGTTCATATGTGTTTAACGTTTGCACAGTGGTCACGTCACCAACTTTGTAATGCAACAGTTTCGATTTTAGCTGATATCAGCCAAATACCTTTTGTTTTACTTTTGAAATCACGACTCTATAATAATATATACGAAATTTGGACAAATTAAAATATATTTAAGCGTATTTTACGCTCGGGCAAAGCCGATGCACTTTTCCTCACCCCACGGTTCTGGATATGACCTTAAACGATATCCAGTGGTGAGGCCCCAGCTTGCGGGCTTTGGGATGTGTGGAGCCACCCTTTAATTGGCATTGCTCCCAGGTCCACTCTGACCCGGAGTGGTATTACCTGTTAGGGTCCCAACTATTGGTTAAATAAAAACCGACTTGAAAACAACAAATATATTCTATTAAAAAAATTATCTTCCAAATCTTTGGATTCGGCATTAAATAACCTGAAAAGGGTTGATATGCCGTAAAACAAAAACAACCAACAACCACCACCCCCCCAAACTAGTAAAAAATAAAGTTTATTCCGTTTCTATGGAAAACGATTGAGCATTTTAAGTAAAAAATTATGTTATCGTTTGGCGCGAGAACATTATGTTTCCCTACTCCCCATTCGACTACAACGGCAATGTAGTCGAAGGGGAAGAACTGAAATAGGTTTTAGACTTGCTGCTACTAACACATTCCAGGTAAAAAAAAAAAAGCGGTCATTAGCAGCGGGAAATAATAATTTTCATTGCACCGAAAATATTTCAATTTTAAAATGTTTCAGAAAAATAAAAGTTTTAAAATGCCAAATGCAGAATCACGGTGTCACGTTTTGTAGAATTGATTCTTTTTATTTTTTTTTGAAAAAATAAACTCGACCATAAGTCATTAGTAAGAAAAAAAATGACACTCCGCCACGTTGAAAATTGAATCAGTTTTGAAAATAATTTTTTTGGGTTACTAAACTAGCAGGCCGCCCGGCAGTGCCCGGTCGTAAAATACGCATAAATATTATATTTTAATTAATGCAGAAATTGAGACATGTGCATGCGAGTATTATGTTTTTGTTTTTGTTTTTTTCCAAGTAGTTCATTTCTTGCAAGTAAACATAGCAAGCAAACTCAAGTTGAGACCAAAACGAAAACTTAAAGACAGAACGTCAAGTACAACAATCATCACGCCAGCTTGATACGACCTTTAAAAAAGTGTTTTCAACCTACTTATTCTTAACATAAGAAATCTGTCATGTGAACCATTCGCGCATGCGCATTCATGAAACAGTTGATGAACGGAAAAAAAACTAATTTTTCATTTTGACTCTTTAGCAGCTTTTGCTCTCGAATGAAAACCGATTAAAAAGTTTTCCGCATGTCTGAATACCCTACATAATAAATTTTAAGTATGTAGATAAAAGGTTCGTTGAGTATATGAGTTGATAATTGTCCTCACACTTTTTGGACACAGAAATCACCACTTATCAAGGCCCAGAGGCCACTCGAGGATAAGTGGTAATGGGTATACATTAGTCAATGTTATTATAGCGTAATAAAGTAAGAACTTGTTTACGATGGACTTGAAGACAATCAGATTTTAGTCAGCTGGAAAGCAGCAATCGCAAGAAAGTTCCACAGGCGTGCAGTTCTAAGAAAATAGCTTTATTCGTGGAATCTACATTTACGTCTAGGCACAGACAAAGAGTGTGAGAAATTATCGATAGACGTTTCAGCCAGACGAGTGTTTTTCATGAAAGTTTGGTGAAGGGAGAACCATAAATTGAAGCTCAGCTGAGCACGTGTCATGAAAATAATGATAAAGCAGAAAGAGGCTCGCAACGTTTCTTGTGTGGGGAAGAGATTACTTGGAAGTGGAAAGGGCATTCTCCACTAAGCTACGAAGACTATTTTGAATTCTGTCTGATAAGCTGGTTCTTGCAGCTCCGGCCCAGATGTGGCAACAGTATTCTATCATTGGCCGTACCTGGCTTTTGAATAGGTAGAGAATTGCATCAGGGGTGAGACATCTGCTGGAGCGGTAGAAGGATCTTGCCATTTTTCCAGCGACCTTGGCAACAGATTTGATGTACATGTTCCATTTCAGGTCAGGAATAAAGGTCAAACCTAGAAGCTTGTCAAAACATGGCGCCTCCTCGAGACGAGAGCCATTCCTTTCAATTGATGCCAGATTGATATCAGAGCGTAAATTCTGTAGAGATAGAAGCTTGGTTTTAGAAGTAACCAGCCACCTCTTTCCCCATTGTACCACATACTCAAGATCAGAGGACAGAGAACTTGATCGTCTACGGTCTTTGATGTTCTATCATATATTGTACTGGCATCAGCATCAATGTCTATGAATGATGTAAGGATGTGATTTGGAAGATCATTGATGTAGATCAGGAAGCGGGTTGGGCCCAGGATAGACCCCTAAGGGACTCCAGCATTAATACTGAGAGCTTCTGATTTCTGCTACTACTCTTATAAACCTATTTCTATTTATTATAACTTTTATTAATATATAGATTAGATTACATTTAGTCAGAGAAGTAGTGAATATGTTTATTAGGTTTCATAATAATATATTTGGAAAAAGTGTTGATTCGTATTTTAGGGGATTACACTGAAGTTGATATGAATCTTAATTTTTATTAAAAACACACAATTTGATCGACCGAGATATAAAAACGCAATTCATAGTGGTTTTCTTTTTCGAGGTAAGTCACTCTGCATTAAGACTAGAAGCCAATATACGGATTAGTAAGATTGAGAGAATGTCGGTATCCTTATGCCAAGATTGAAAATAATAACCGGAATGAATAAAATTTGGTGACAAATGATAACGATTTTTGAAACATGTGTGTTGGCGTAAAATTTGGAAATGATTAAGCTGTAGTACTGAGGGAAGAAGCCTTGAGGCGACGTTTTCTACAGTGGTTTTTAAAATACTTGCTCTTCGAAGAAGAAGATAAACATTTATACAGTAGTATAAAGAAAGCGATAATAGAAATGTTGGGTTTGTATTATTATGCACATAGATTCGAAAAAGTTGTCAAAAAACAAATATATAACAAATAAATGTTATCAAAGGCAAGATAAGTTACTTTTCTACCTAACTGGATATAATTTTCGTGTTTTTATTCAATGTAACATGTTTATTCAGCTCGAAAAGCATACAGTGTTTACCGATGTATTGGAAAATTCAAAATGGCGCCCGACTCTCTCTTTAACACGGTAAGTTCGGGAAAAGGTGTTATAAATAATAAACTAAACAAAATACTGTTAGAAATTTTCTCAATATATGTCACCACGACATAAGTTGACATATATTCGGTGTTTTTTAATAGTATTTTATCTAGTTTATTATTTATAACACGTTTTCTCAAACTTACCGTGTTAAAGAGAGAGTTGGGCGCCATTTTGAATTTTCCAATACATCGGTAAGCACTGCATGTTTTTTGAGCTAAATAAACATGTTACATTGAATAAAAACACAAAAAATATATCCAATTTGGTAGAAAAGTAACTTATCTTGCCTTTGATAACATTTATTTGTTATATATTTCTTTTTTGACAACTTTTTCGAATCTATGTGTACATTAATACAAACTCGAAGTGTTTTACACGGACAGCAAATAACAGTTCTTGACATAGAAGGAAAATACCATGAAAGTTCTTATTGATATTGGGCATAAGTATTGGAATTAAGTAAAATATGTTTACAGTGTGTAAAAAAATAATAATTCTTGTAAAATCATTAATTTTTCTATCAAGATGAAAATAGTCTGTTTTTAAAATCAGTAACTCTAGCCCTATTGTTTTAGATAACATATGACTGTCAGTAAATTTTAATTCAGTATTTATTTTCCAGCATTATCTGACGGAGTAGTATGTTATCATATTCTTAACATTTTAGGCGTAAACCTCCTTTTCAAAAGCAAAAAAAAAAAAAAAAAGAACACTCCATCGTACTGTGTTTTCACCTAGAATATTATTTATTTGCTTTCTCGGGTTCCAGTCCAAAATATAATCTGGATTCAGCGAAAAGTTTTATTTTGAAAAGGATGTATACCTTGAATGTTAAAAGAATATGGCATCATATATACTATCCTCATTAGCTGTATATCGTTTGGTGATAAATATTTAATTAAAAATGACTCAATTCTGTAGTGTTAATTTATTTTAGTCTTATTAATGTTAATAGACAATCGTTTATTTTCTTTTCTTTCCAGGTTATCTTCGGGACATAACAGGAGCGTATTTGGTAGGATTCGGCATAAACAGCTTCTGTCTCATATTCAGTGGAATTCTGTTCTTGTCTGAAGCTTGTATCAAATACTGAAACGTATTAAAAAAAGAAACGATAATACAAGTTCTGAAAAAGAAAACATTTATAACAAATCAATTTCATCGGCACATGGATATTTATAAAATTTAAACAAAAATTAACTTATTTTCTCTACAAATATAGAAAATGTTCTAACCGCATCTAAAATAATTGCATTGCGTGTCCCTATCTTAATAGAGTATAATTGAGTTAAAGAAGCACGTAAGTCATACTTTATTCGTGTGATTATTTTTACTTTCGCTAAAAATAAGCAAATATAGCATAGTGTTGGTTTGAGTTTTGTTAGTGAACGTTTCAACGTTAAACAATGTCATCTTAGGTCAAACGTATTTTTCCGTTTCGCATACATTTTACACCGTTTTTTTTTGTTGTTTTTTTTTGTAAATGTGGAATTTAACCAGTCTATATTAATTTATTCATTGTGGGCTATTACCTTATCTTCTAATTGTTGTTTTAGTAGATTTCGGCCAACTATTCCCCTGGCCTTCATCAAGTGGTAAACCGCGACGCCGAATCTCCTATCTACATACAATTACTGCCTTCCATAGTGGTTGTCGTCTCACCACAGAGGGTGCAGTCAGAAGATTCGGCGTTCCTATACTGTCGCGGTGAACCACCTGACGAAGGCCAGAGGAATAGTTGACCGACACCTCGTGAAACTACAACAACTAGATGAGGATAATAGTCTGCGATAAATAAATTAATGAATAATACTCATTTAGCATTCGAATTAATTAAATAATTGACTATTCTAATTGTGTGATTGATTTTGTTTGGTTTATAGATTTTAGTAGGAATTTTTTTAGACGTGTTTCTAATACAGGGTGGGCCAAAATAAGGGTCCTATTTTTTTAAATTCATAAATTCATGTAAGTTTTAAGAAGTATTTTTCGGCCAAAATTTGTTTTGTTTATTTCAAAAAAATCTCGGAAGGGTCAGTCTACACACACATAAAGTTTGGTGAGTTTAACTTTTATTTTGTGGAAGTTATTCAAATTTAAAGATAGGACCCTTATTTTGGCCCACCCTGTATTATTTAGAACATTCTTTGAAGAGAGTTTATCAAATTGGTTTATTCGTTAAAAGATGCAGTTAATTGCCATTTGCTTCCTGTATGGCGTTCTAGCAGTAGAACGAATACAGTTAATATTGTATTTTTGTTAACTTAAAATGTTGATAAGCTACGAAGATGAGAGGAATACTGTAAAAACGAGTGGCTCTTTGTGCTCCAAAATTTATTTCTCTACATTGTCGTCACTATTCTCACTTTACTGTAACTGACGCGTTTCTACTTTAGACGCATGTCTATGACATGGGTTGCTTTTTCAGAGTTGATCACCATTGATATATGCAACAGAAGAATGAAACTTTCAGGTCATGAATGCATAAGTTAAGTCATCATAACAATGCAATTTGCATTCGGACAGATAAAAATAGGAGATATTTATTTTAGAAGACTACTCGTACGACAGAGATTAACGATTAAATCTTACGTAATTTGCGAATGTTAAATCTGTGTTACTTAGAATTGAGTGTCGCTTAGTACTTTATCCATTACGCGAATGATTCGTGACTTAACAGGTAAATGAATAAGCAATTGCACGTTTTTTTAGGGTGGGTAGGGTGAGGTTAAGGACGATACTAAGTATACAACTTATAATTGTTTAAGACTTCTACATGGTCTTGGTTGACAGAATGAGAACATGCTACTCGCGTGGGCCACTAGTTTAAGGTTACTCGAGAGGCCAACTTGCGCTTGATAGAGCATTAGACAGTTTATAAGGAAAATAAAGGATGATTAATTTATATGGGGCAAAAAAAAAAAAACGTTCTAATCCTGATTAAGAAACGGGCATTTTTGTTTTGTTTTCTTTTTTCGGATTTTTGTGTTATCAATCCGGCACGGAAAGAAATGATGACTCTCTGTGCTTATTCTCCCACGTCCCAGTAAGATAAAGAGAATATGCTGACAGATTAGTTTATACACGGACATATATATAAAAGATGTAGTTCAGTTGGAACAGCGTCAAAGTCTTAATCGAGAAGGTAAGTGCGATACGTGTTTCAAATTAATTTCAATGTAAAACATTCACAGGAAGGGCTCGTCTAGCTACAAGCACAGCAAAGAACACACACACACAAAAACATTATTTATCATTTTTTTTTTACTTTGAGTTAACCACTTATCAAGGCTCAGAAGCCGCTCGAGGATAAGGATTAATTAATGTAATGTAGTAGTGTAGTAATCATTAATGGTGTAAATTGAGTAGATTTTGATTATTTATAGGAGCGGCATGTTTACATTATGTGTAAAGGCTACCATGTTATATTCCAACGGAAGCAGGCCAGCGGAACAGTGTTCCATAAGCGGGCAGTTCGGGGAAAGAACCTTATTCATGGAATCTGTGTTCAGATCTATGAACAAACAGAGAGGTAGGGAAAATTATATATAATAGTTATAGCTTTTTTCTTATACTAAAAAATGTCTATTAACAATGTTTCTTTTCAAGTACATTCTAACAAGATACAATTAATCCACTTCCCAACCAACTACAGCATTGTCATCTTTAAGTTTAATATCAATTCTTATGGCTATTTAACCATTCATTAAATAATGGACTCTACTAACCATTATAAAAACAAGTAATTCAAATTAATTTCAATGTAAAACATTTCCAGGAAGAGATGTTCTGACAACAACCACAGCAAAGCACACACACACACACACACACACACACACACAATATTTATTTATCTCAGTTTTTTTATTCTACTAAAAACCAAAGAAACGTTCGCCGCCATTCTTCTTGTTCGCACTGTATGCTTTTCGGAACGATTAAACGTTTTAAAGTTAGTAAGAACATATAAAAAAAAACTTTTCGAGATAGGTAGAAGAGTAACTTAGGTTGTATCTGGTAACATTTATTTGTTAATATTTTGAATATTTGACCACCGTTTCGTATCTCTGTGGACTGTAAAACAAACCCAAAATTTCTATTAGCGAAGTTTCTTTCCGAGTACATTTCAACGATGTACAACAAATCTGCTTCACAACCGACTACAACATGGTCATCTTTCAGTCTAATATCAACTAATAATTGCATTATACAGCAAGACTTACTGATCGTTTTATAGATGTTTTGGCCTATCTAAAAGCATGTTTTAAACGACTAGTGTGACAGACCAACGAACATGATATTGAAACTAAAGCGTGACAGACCAACAAATGTGTTATTTTAACCTAAAGCCCAACAGACCACTGAAAATGCTAAATGCTAAATCTTGAACCTTAAATAACTGACCAACGAAAGTGCTTATTGTCACAATGTTTCGTTCTAGCATAACTTGTCCGCAATACCTGCGACGTAAAGGATAACACACTAGAGAAAATTCAACTTTGAGTGACACTCTTCTGGAGGTCAAAAGTTAAATCATCACCTAAACTGTCTTTGATAATTCCTATGGCAGCTTACCTAATTGCTCTTAATGGACTCTGCTAATCTATATATCTGTAAAAGTGAACGTGTCTGTCTGTCTGTCTGTCTGTGTGTATGTGTGTCTGTCTGTCTGTGTACATTTCCCTACGCAATAACTCTGTCAATTTTTAGTCTATAGACTCGAAATTTGAAATACCGGGTATTGAGATTTGGGAAAATCGATGTGACGGGTGTCAGCCAGAAATTTGGCTGTTAAGGGGTCAAATTTCAACGATTTGACCTTTAAGAACTCTACCAAACTCCTCCGACAATTTTGGGTCTACACCCTTTAAATTTTAGATATAGGTTCCGTGGACATGGATCTAACGTAATAACTTGATTTGAGGCCAAAACAATAAATTTTCAGGGGTCATAATAGGGGTCGAAGTTTAAAAAATTACCCCCTTTTTTTTTGCTCAGCATACACCTCTAAACACCCGGGCAACGCCGGGCACCCATGCTAGTTATTATATAAACTACGAGTAAATAAACTCGTGGGAGAAAATAGCGCGAAACTAGAGACTATCTAACTCACAGTCGGAAACAGGGACAACCTTTTTATTTACCTTCTTTGTACGCACTTTCCTTTTACAATATATTCTTTCTACCAAACGCTGTTGTTCACGGCTTTCCTCATGGCCTTTTTCTTTTATGAAATATTCTTCACATTACACATACAACGGGTGCAATAAGTATCAAATACAAAACAAAAAGTTGATTTATTTTATTACACGAAAATAAAAACAATAACTACCTGATGATTCCTGAAAGGATGAAACACTAATGTCTGTAGTTATTAAAATTATTATTGCAATAATTATATATATATATATATATATATATATATATATATATATATATATATATATATATATATAGTGGGTGCAATAAGTATCCGATACAAAGCAAAAAAGTTAATGTATTTTTATTATATGAAAACAAAAATATAACAAAGTTCTATTCTAATGTATTTCGTATGATAAATACAAATCTTTTATCAAAAATCATACAAAAATACATTAAAATATAATTTTGTTATTGTTTTTTTTTCGTGTAATAAAAATAAATTAACTTTTTGTTTTATATTGGATACTTATTGAATCCACTGTATGCTATTTAATGCTGACAACCGCACAAAACAATGCAAATAGAATAAAGTATATCAAAAGTAGGACAAACAAAACTTTGCAAAGCAGCAAATATAGACACTGAGGAGTAAGAGATAAAACGGTACATCGCATAAAAAGCGAATACAGCAAAATAGACCAAATGGAATACACAAACGAATATGATTGTGTTAAGAAGGCAGTACACTAGGAACTATGCAAACAAGTGCATGTTGAATACACAGAAATGTATTTTTTAAAAAAAGGCACAAACCGGAAGTACTACTAGAAAACGAAAATCACTGTGAGTTAGATAGTCTGTAGTTTCGCGCTATTTTCTCCCACGAGTATATTTACTTTATCTTTTGAGACATAGATGTACAAAGAGGTACATTCACCAAAACAATAGGACATGCCTCATAGTCACAAACAGATAAAAAAAGACTAACTCTAACCCATGGTTTTTATCCCTCTTGTAGTACTGATCATCGTTTAACTGACGATACCTTTAACCCCTTATTCCCATATACGACTCCGTTCAGTCTTTTGTGGAAGACTCGGCGCGGTAGGTACTGCGTTCAGCCTTCTCAAACGGCCACCCATCTAGTACTAGCCAGGCTCATCGTTGCTTAATTTCGGTGATCAGGCGAGAACCAGTGTGTCGACGTGATTATAGCATATAAGTACAACAAAACATCAAAATCACGTTGACACTAGTTCTCGTCAGATCTCCGAAGTTAAGCCATGATGAGCCTGGCTAGTACTAGATGGGTGACCATTTGGGAATGCTAGACGCCGTATGTGCTCTCCACTCATCCCAGAATTGTTTCCAGTCATTCTGGATATCTACTTACAACTGGAATTAAACATTGCTTGCTCAGGAAAGATGTGATTCCAGATTGTACAACTCTTGCCACAAAAGTTTTGCACGCGCAAGTCACACAAAAAGGAAATTGAAATTGAATACCCGGTTCAAACTGTACAGCATTGAAGTGAAGACATAAATATGGAGTTTTGACTTTTCAAATGTGCAGTAGTACGATTTAAAAGGGGAAAGAGAGGAGCTAATAGTAAAAGAGTAGAAGATCCTGATACAGAAGGCTACAAATACCTGGGGATGATTGCACTTGATACGATGCTAAGCAATGAAATAAGAGAGAGGGCGAAAGCGGTGTATACGAGGAGATTCAAACTTTTGCTCCTGAAATCTACACTGAATGATAGGAACCTGTTCTATTCATGAGCGGTTGCTGTAATTCGATACAGTACAGCTATTTTAGGATGGACACAAGAAGAAATGAAAAAGCTGGATAGAGACACACGCAGACTCTAAGTCAAGTATGGAGCACTTCACCCAAATTCTAATGTGCTCAAGCTATATATCCCAATGAAGAAAGGAGAAAGGGGCTGATTGGGATTGAAGAATGTGTTGGGGGAGAGCTTAAAAATGTTCACCGCTACCTGGCTAACAGCCATGAGGTATTACTCGCAGCAGTGGCGAAAGAGGAAGAGCTAGATAAAGATTCATTGGAAGATAAGCAGAAGTACAAAGAAATAATCGAAGCAGAAAAGTTGACTGAATTGGTAAGAATGAAACTTCATGGTCAGTTTGAGCGAGATAGCAAGGTACAAAAATGTCAGGATACGTGGAATTTTCTGTCAAAAGATAACTTGAAATAGAGAAACAGAAAATCTTATATTTTCTACCCAGGAACAGACACTAAATACAAATGCAATAAATAAAAAAATATCTATGGGAAGGACTGTTCTGACAAGTGCAGGTTATATGGTATATCTCTTGAAACAGTGTAACACATTGTTAGTGCGTGTTCTATACTTGCTTCAAAAGAGTACAAACGCTGCCATGACAAAGTTTGCACAAATCTGTACTGGTGTTTGTGCAAAACGTTTGGAATCCAATAGACGGACAAATGGTACCGATATCACTCAGAAAGGAGTTGTGGAAAATGAGGAGGTTAAGATTCTCTGGGATTCACGATTCACTGTGACCGAGAAATACCTCATAGGAAACCGGATATTATAGTTGTGAACAAAAATACCAATGAATACCAGAATAATGCATATGGCTTGCCAAAACAACACCGATTTAACAGGTAAGACGAATGAAAAACTACGGAACTATAAAAAATAACTAAGGTAGCGATTTTTAGGTTGTAGAATAAGAAAACTTCCATCGTGCCAATAGTCATAGGTGCGCTTGGCTCAATTCCTGATAAGCTTATGAAACAGCTGAAGTCCTTGGGAATCAGATAAAACATCACTATACTTCAGAAGTACGTTCTGCTTGAATTAGCAAACATCCTTCTTTGACTAACCTCACTAGCTTTGAAGTAAAATACCGCCCTTGAGATAAAAACCGGTGTAAAACATCATAACACTGTGAAGTTTATGGAATAATAATAATAATAATAATAATAATAATAATAATAATAATAATGATAATGATAATGATAATAATAAGGATAATAATAATAATAATAATAATAATGATAATAATAATAATAATAATAATAATAATAATAATAATAATAATAATAATGTTTGACATTCTATATGTTATAGAAGCAGCCATTATGTATAAAGCCATTTTTGTCGCCTTGTTGTTGGTACTCCCGGCCGTACTGGCTAACTCCTCACCTTATCAAGAACTGTATGAGGTCGGAAAAAGAGCATCAAGTAAGTATAATATTTTTGTCTTTTATCAACTTTAGATGAAGAAATTGTTACGTCATTAATTATGGTCCCTGGTTTTATTTTGTATATAAATAAAATTTGAGAATCCAGCTGGTTTGCTTTTATATACTAGATATTCTTGCGTCGCTACTGAATTATCCGATCCGTCTATCAAAGTTTTATTTTAGTTTCAGAAGAGAGTTTTATTGAAAATGAGGAAAGAAATAATTTCTGAATTCAAATGTCGCAATTACAAAATGACCCAACGATACTTCAGGCTCGATTGTATTAAAGACAAGCGACCTGTAGAAAAAATGAATATCGATTTGGAAATTTCTAAATAGTTTCGATTTAAAAATATTTATTAACTTATTCTACGATATTATAATATACCATAACTCTACCCCCTCTCCCTCTCTCTCTCTCTCTCTTCCCTATTGCCTTTTCAACTATCTCTCTTTCTCGTTCTCTCTATATTCCCCTTTTCTCCGCCTCATTTTTCAACTTTTAAATAATATTTACCTCATTTGCCTTAACAACTACTTCTCTACGCTTTTTATTTACTCCCATGTGTAAATGGGGAGGGTCCACGATGCCATACATATGCCTCTCCACACACACTTGTTCAAACTCCTCAATCCATGTAGAAATATCTATTTTGAAGTTCCCTTTTCCAATAGTATCCAACTTATTTGGCCGTCCATCTATCTGCTCTTATTTTAATTATCATATCTCAGCGGGCGTAAATTTGAAAAATATTTGTCTCGGGGTTCTCGTCCATTTGACGTATTGACTAAGTGAATAAATTCATCAGAATATCTTCTGCTACACTGGTTTGGCTCACTAGCGACATCAATGTGGTTCGATAAATATAGAAAAAAAATCTATCTGATTAGAATGTCTACACACACACACACACACACACACACACACACATAAACGATTGCACTGAAAGGGACGGTACAAACGATTGCACTGAAAGGGACGGTACAAACGATTGCACTGAAAGGGACGGTACAAACGATTGCACTGAAAGGGACGGTACAAACGATTGCACTGAAAGGGACGGCACAAACGATTGCACTGAAAGGGACGGTACAAACGATTGCACTGAAAGGGACGGCTAGAATCCTGAAAAGATCTCTTGGTTGGACTCACTAAAATAGGGGTAAATGTCAGACGTCTGGTTGGATGTCCCATCCCCTAGAAGAAAAAGTTTAAGAAAAATGAATATATATATATATATGATATATGTGTGTGCGTGCGTGTGTGTGTCTGTGCGTGTGTGTCTGTGCTTTAATGAGTGGATGACAAATAAAGCTCCCCTCTTTGGCTTGAGCACTTTGTAAATATATTTTCACCCAACGCGTATTTAAAAGCGATTAAGTGAAACCCACTATTAATTTGTTTGTAAACAAGCTGATGGTTCGAGCACTGTGCGACGGGAGGGTGTGGATTTAATACACACTCTAGGAGATATATTTACGGCACTGATTCGTAGCCGAATGGTGAGAGCTGCCGACTGTCAATTCGACGGTTGTAGGTTCAATCCACGATTTGGGAAAGGTGTTTGTCTAGCCGCACTGATGAGTTGTGATACAACGAAACAGTACTGTATGTGGATAACATATATATATATATATAACCCTAATCCTCCCTATAAACCTAAACCAAACTTTATCAGATGATGGTTTTTGGTTTTAGTTTATACGAGCAGAGAAAATCTGACGTTCCCCAGGATTGAATAATGAGCAGCAAATGTTTTACACTGCCATATTTTATACTCATCGAATTCGGAGAAATCGCCTATTTTCAATCAAATCGATTGATTATCTACTCTAGTTGGAGATCCACGGAAGCTGCACATGTCTCTCGCAGTGACTTAGCCCACAATACATTGTAGTGTGAAATTGCACTGTAGAGAACCTACTGTTGATTTTATATTATTTTATATGTAATGGCTTGAATAAAAATTTAAAATGTAAAAGTTAAGTATAACGCTTCAATTGTTGTCTAAACAGAAACAGTTATTTCGAACGCGCATCTGTCATATCAAAGAACCTACTGTTGATTTTATATGCATTACTGCTTGTACGTGGATAATAGTTTGAATGAAAAAAATGAAATGTTGAGTATCGTAGTGCAATTGTGCTTTAAACAGAAACATTCATTTCGAACGCGCCCCTGTCATATCCGAGAACCTACTATTGCTTTTATATGTGGGGCCTGTCGGCTTGCGTGGCAATAAAACTTCTCAAATGTTCTTGTGATTTTAGAGTGTACAAGGTGTTAACTTAAGTTAAAATCACGTTCCTTCTTTCATCGGATTATTTCGATTATCGATTATTGATACTTATTAGAGACATTCCGATACAAAACCTTTCCCGGAAAACTGTCAGGCATATAAAGAATTTTCGAATGAAATTTCATAAAAATCGGCCAAGCCGTTCTCGAGTCTATACGGAACGAACAGAGAGAGAGAGAGAGAGAGAGAGAGACACACACACACGCAAACACAGACAAAACTCCTTTTATATAATAATATGATATGATATGATATGATAATATATGATATTATGATATGATATATGATATGAAGTGATATGATATGATATGATATGATGGTATGCGATGATATGATGATATGATATGACATGATTATATGATGGGATATGATATGATTATATGATATGATATGATATGATATGATCATATGATATAAGTGTTAGCTTATCAGCATTTAAAAAGTAGTTATTATCAAAAAAGCACATGAGTGAAACTTGACCTATTAGAACGTCTTCTTTTATCATATTCGACGTTGGACGGGATGCGATAATATATATATATATATATATATATATATATATATATATATATATATATATATATATATTGACCTTTTACTCATGAAATTGTATGAGTAAACCCCTTGTTGATTTTTATTTTAAAATGATCGTTTGAAAATGTTTTGAATCTGCAGACGTCTGAGTTCAAAAAATCATTTTTAAAAACTTATACCAAACCATATCATGTGTTCAATAACACGGTACAAGTATAACACGTTAAAATTTGCTAATAAAAAGCAAACATTAATTCATCAGTTTATATTACACTAGCGTTTCCTGGTCGAAAAATACGCTTAAATATATTTCAATTTATAAAGATTTCGTATTTATTATTATTGAACCAGCTCTCTATTCATTATCATATTGTACCCAATATATAGTAATGATTTCAAAAGTTTCTTAAAATGTCTAGAATGGAAGCTAAACTATTTAGCGTTCCAGCCTAAGCCGTTAGTGTTTGAGCTAGCAACAGATGGATGAGAAAATTAATGCGCATAAGTAATGAATTTATTCAGCTTACTTCTGTAAACGCCAATATTTTCTATCAATTTTGGCCCCTGAAAAGCTAATTTGCCCTTTATCATCCAATGTATACAGTATTGTTTTCACTGGTCGCCATGTTTGTTTGCGTGCGTACGTGCATTGATTTTTTTTTTGATCGCACACGCGAAATTGCGTATTTGATTTTCACCACGTTTGTTTTCGCGCACGCGTGCATTCAATTTTTGCACGTTTATACATCAATTATATATACCCATCTGCACTTTTATTCATTAATTCTGTATACTCAATATTCCACGGCTAGCTATAACATATACTGACCCAACGAGTCACGGATAGTCTAGTAGATTATTGATTTGGATTCGACTTAGGAAATCATCTAAGACAAGCATTGAACAAAGCTAAAGGAAAACACCAGCGCGTAGGCTTAAACATTGGAATTAAAAGAAAATCATTTTTGATGTTATCATTTATTTCTATTTTTACAGTTCTTGAAATTGTCGGAGCATTGTTGAAAAACCCTCAAACTTATAAAATCGGTTGCCAGGCCACTTGTACCGTCATGTCTAAGTGGTTATCATTTCTCTGTCCCAAGGCCTGTGAAGTGTAAGTATCAACATCGGTTCTAGTGGAAATAATTCATATTAACAATATCAAATAAAATCAAATGAATCGTACCTGAAGGCGTTTAAAGAATAACATTTGAGAAAAGTATACCGAATAACCAAACTAATACAAACTAGAAATCCTTATCCGAAACATAATACAGTTTTAATGCCGTTGACATAAAAACCATGATATAGTAGTTATCGCCATGGCTCCAACTTGTTTGTTCCAGAAATACAAATAAATATTGCTGTCTGAATACTATTGAAATGAAATCAACCATAGTAAAACCTTTGCAAGATTGCAATACTACATTGAAGTAAAGACTTTTCGAAATGTAAATTTAAATTGCCGTTGATTAGCTTTTACACAGGAATCAAGTCTTCCTCGCATCCCTAGCTTTTTAGTTGAAAAGTAAACACCCAATGATCAACGGCCATGATATATCCAGTATCGCCCAGACCTATTTGCACGTTTGCAGTTTGGCCACTTGGTCTAGTAATTGACACAAGAGTCCAGCGACGCCACTCGAATAGGAAAACGTTCGACTGTTCAGCTGACATCGTCTAAGGCTCGCAAGATTGACTGATCTTAACCCCTGCGATTTTTTTCTTGTCGAGATATTTGAAGTCAAATGTATTCAGTCACCGCCCTCGACCGCTTGAAGAATTAAAACGAGCTATTCGTTCTGAAATTGCTGCTATTCCCTCCTAAATAATCAATCGAGTTATTGAAAACTTTTGTGAACGTCTACAATCGTGTGTTAGAAATGATGGGAAACATTTGGCCGATTTAATATTTAACACTGCGTGAAATAAAATGGCATTCTACGTATATTATATATATTTTCTTTAAATATATTTTCTTTATCTAAGTGTTATTTAATTTTGTTGGACCAGCAAATGTGTAAGATCATTTTGAATCATGCTGTATAACTTCGGCAAAATCTAACTTAACATGGAACATCGTCTTTAATATATAATTCCATTTTTTTAAATAGCGTGGTATAATCTGGGTGGTCAAATAGAAAGACACATTTCTCATTGCAGGTATTTCGGATGAATGTATTGTTATTCTACTTAATATACATCGTTGTTTATGTTTACATATGAAAATAGTTCTAAAATAATTGTGCTTTTGTTATTAATTCGATTTTCATTTTGTTCTGCTTTTTTTTTCAGAGTCCTCAGTATTATCAGCGGGAAGGACTTTGACCTTTAAATACTGTATAACAATTAAAATGACTGAACGTCAATAAAAGTTTAAAAAAAAAGAAGAAAATAATGTGTTATGGTTTTTATTGTTGTTCAATCTGTATATGTTATAATGTGGCACTATATCTTAGTGACTCGGTTGTCGTGGTTGTTAACACATCCTTTAGCATAGCTAGGTGGTAATTTGGCCGTAAGCGGAGGGATACACAGAAAAAGTACAATCCCATTATTTCCTTTCTTTTATCGACCTATCTCTCTCCCTCTACTTTAGTTAAAGTTAGTTTTAAAGAAGTAATCGTGAAAACCAATTGTAGGATCTCTGAACTGTATGTTAATATTGTAATATATATATATATATATATATATATATATATATATATATATTGTGTCATGTCATGTCATATGCTACTGGTACCATGTAACCCAGTACTATCATCCTCATGGTCGGTTCACCGACGACTAAACTGGTTCCCCCACCAGACTTGTTTGGTAGAGTTCTCAAAGGTCAAATCGTTGAACTTTGACCCCTTAATAGCCAAATTTCTGACCAAAAATGGATTACAAAGATTTTTCCAAATCCCAATATGCTGTATATCAAATTTCGAGTCTGTAGACTGAAAATTGACAGAGTTATTGGGTAGGGAAATGTACATAGACAGGCACACAGACAGACAGACACTTTCACTTTTATAGATATATACATTGTGCCAATTTAATTAAATAATAAAAATAAAAAATAGTATCTATCTTACCAGAAAATTTCATATTCTTCTAATCAATAAATCAAACAATTGAAAATGTTTCCTTGCCGAAATCAAATTAATTGCAGATCATGCATGACGTGTACATATTATTTTACTGTTTAAGTTAATTGGGCAGGAGAATTCGATTTCGGAACACTTTGTTTCAAAAAAAAGAAAGTCGATATTTCAATTTTCTGACATCAGATTAACAACCAAATATAATCTTTCGGATCTTTCAAGTGTGTGAATAACGATCATGTACAAATGAACACTTCGTGACTTTTATGTACATGGTGGAATGATCTATTTGTTGCCCTAAAGAAAACGAAACTACAGCTTGATTTTTCTACTTTTTTTAGAAAAAATCAATTCAGATAAATTGATTATGCGGTAGAGCAGACATCTATTCAATGTAGCCGCGTTCAGCCTCAATTACCGCCTCGATACGGATCCAGAACTGGAAGCATGCCTTTTCTACAAGCATCGGAGTGAGCTCGGCGAATACTCGGTGGATGGTAGTGATTTGCCTGGCTTTTGTATTGTGGGAGGTCATGTTGGTGATGTTCTCGACGTATGACCAAACAAAGTAGTCGAGCGGATTCAGGTCGAGGAAGGAGAGGGGTCAGTGAGAAAAGGGTACAAAGTTACTTTTTCTGAAGCCAAGCTTCGGTCTCTTTAGACTTGTGATTCGGAGCCGAGTCCTGCTGCCACACTCAGGATTTTCCAGCGTCCACCTAATTGCACCAGGGGATCACCACATACTTCAGCACATACAGGTACACTTTGGTGTTTACTTTCAACCGAAGATGTGAAGTGTCATGATGTGGCCCTCACTTGAAATCACCAAAGATAATAATAATAGTGGCTGAAAACTTTGTTTCATGACCCTGGACACGTCTCTCAAGCGTTGAGCCGTCTGGATTTGTATTTTGAGAGTGCTGGCAATGATTACTTGTATCGGTAGAGAGCATGAGTTGTACAGCGGCGCATCTCCAATCTCGCTTATTGAACATTGTGTCACTTTCAGACATAATAGAAGGCTCCTATCGCTCTTGGGATTTGTACACAACTGGCTAACTAGTGGATGGGTTTCTTCTTCTTCTTCTTCTTCTTCTTCTTCTTCAACAACAACAACAACAACAACAAAAAAAAAAAAAAAAAAAAAAAACAGTTTTCATTAAACGGAAATGGATCTTCTTTTAGGGCGACAATTTTATCGTTTCACTCTGTAAAACACGTTTTAACAACCTGATTGAAGGATGTAGTAAGAGAATAGATGGACATTCCGTATCTTAACTGGCTTAACTAGACTCATTCGTAGACAAACATTTTAATAAGGGAGACAACGCAAACTCAGTCGTCATTTACACACAATCTATACAATCAATATCTACTCGATAAATTAAATAATTCTGCCAAACAAAGGAATTTAATAGTGTGACTTCAATAAAACTCCCTACATAGTACCCCTGTAGATTATGTCCCTGTTCCCAATTCTCAGTACCCTGTATATCAAATTTCGAGTGTGTAGACTTAAAATTGACAAAGTTTTTGCGTAGGGAAAGGTACACACACAAACAGACACATAGACACACAGACACACACACACACACACGTTCACTTTTATAGATATACTAGATTATGTCTCTGACATACAGCAAAGTGGCAATGTGCCTTGTTTGGGGTGAAAATGAAAAAAAAAATAACAACAAAAAAAGACTTGAAAAATAACTTACCTTAAACGGGTAAAATGAATCAATCACTTAGAACAGTTTACAGTACTTTACAAATATTAAAATATGTAACGTATTACACCTTGTTAACGATGTCGTTTTACTTTAAAAGACCCAACACGTTGTAGATTCCGTCACAAGGAAACTGAAGAAGGATAAAAAAACTCAATGCACTTTTTTTTTTTAACAAAACAACTTTATATCTATTCTTTTTCCAACACCACAATTTTTCTAAATATTTCAGCAGTTTATTTCTCCTTTATCGGTCCCATTTGACTTCTCTTCTCTGCTCTGCCGCCACCCACGCGTCTCGAGCACATGCTTTTCCGAACACTGCTTTTCTGAAAGGCTCTCTTTCTCTGAGCATGTCTCGAATACCTTTGTATCTCTGAACACGTCTCGTTCGCGTGATTCGCTGAACCCCTCTTTATATCTGAACATGTCTTGAATACCTCCTGCTTCTACGTGTGTCCTTTTTTTCTCTGCAGCCGGTTTTATCATTTGCATATTTAAGCTGCGATTGCTACCAGCGTCAGCGGCCCTTTTACCAATACACGTATAATGATCGATAATAAATGTTACAGCCATTGAACCTTATGTTTAGAATGTTTATTGAGATTTTGATAAAAATCCATTCATGATTTTGTATTTAGATGATTTAAGGCTTAAGCATGAGCTGTCTTAAGATTAAGTTTGAAATTCAGTGAATCTTGCTTACTTAGTCTCTATGGGTCAAATTGAATGCATATATATATATATATATATATATATATATATATATATATAGTAATTTATAAAATATATATGGCGATTAAGCTACACTGAATATTCTGCGTTTCATCCACTATAGGATTCGTCAGGCTTATGCACGAATTCTGTGGTTGTTTCTCGTTTTTATATATGTTGAGGATTTTAGTTAGCCGTAATGAGCACTTTTGAAGTAAATACTTAAAGTTTACGCATAAATCTATACTTTCGTATATTAATTTTATGTGAGTAAATGAAGTAGTTATATATATATATATATATATATATATATATATATATATATATATATATATGCATGTGTGTGTGTGTGTGTGTGTGTATTCATGTTCAGAATAAGGAAACTCTAGCAAACAGTCGGTTCGAATGAAGAAGGCTAGTGGCTCTGAAGACATTGAAAGGGAAATAATCTACCATGCTGAGCTCAAGAGAACCTACAATACAAATAAAAGCTGACTAAAGAACATTTAGACTGGAAACATGTTTTACCTAATGCGTTGGGCAATTAGAAATGTGAGGCTTGCGATCGAATGATCCTCTCGAAAGCTGCCTACATTAACCACAAAGAACACATGCTGTGGTCAGAGAGAGCAGAATAGCTGAGGCAGACATTAAACAGGTTTCAACAGTCAACCTTGTTTGACACATATGTAGCACACTGTGCAAGTCAACTGCTGGCCTAGAAAAGTAAGCTTTTGGCCCAGAGACGTGGTTTGGGTTTCAATGAAGTCTCACACAGCAACAGCACACCCCTCGTAAGTCGACATTGTTAAATACTAGCGAAGTGTATGTACAGGACGACTGGAAACAAATGCCGAAAATGCAACATAAAATCAAAATTTAAAAACCAATTCTAGGTACAAAGATTAATTAAATACTTATTAGACGGAAAATAAAAAAAAAAGTTAAACGAGGGAGGAAGAGAAAAATAAATTCTTTGCTAGCTTCATTATTATTATATATATATATATATATATATATATATATATATATATATATATATATAATGTATATATATATATATATTCAGAAAGTGTGAGGGGATATATAATTATTTCCACTTTCAGACAACATTTCAGCCAGCAAGAGCCACGAAAGCCAACAAACCGGAAGTTCAAGACACGAGTTACGTCCTCATTTGGGCTCATCAGTTAGACACACCCTGAAAAATACTTACTACTCGTTAGAATAGGCTCATCAGTTAGAGACATTCTGAAAAATATTTACCGTTAGTGATGACATCCCAAGCGCGTATACATGCCTACTAGTGAGACATCGACTTGGGTTAAGGCTGATTGCGATAATCACATCCCTTGTTCGAGACGAAAGTAGGTTCCTTCCACTGTCGGTTTCTCTTGCGGTTTGCTTGGTCTATGATAGTTTAAAAGACTTTCTTGTGTGCGCCGCGTTTGCTCACTTGGTAGAGTGCTTGTCTCGCATGCAAGAGGTTCAGGTTTCGAATCCTGAGTTCTGATGAGTCAAAAAGAGGGCGAAACCCTTATCCTTGAGTGGCCTCTGGGCCTTGATAATGTGGTGATACCTATGTAAAAAAAAAAAAAAATCGAGTCTCGGGCTTCCGGTTTGTTGGTTTCGTGGCTCTTGCTGACTGCAATGTTGTCTGGCAGTGGAAATAATATATATATATATATATGTATATATATATATATATATATATATATATATATATGTTTATTGTTAATATGCATTCCAAAGACAAGGATTATTCCACAATTTTAATTCTTTGATTATTTTTATTCCTTTTCAAATAATTTTAAAGTATTTTGTTCTCGTTTCGTTTCCTGTTATAGTCGGTGATGCTGAAATGTATAAAGTAATTTGAATTACTGTCTTATATTTTATTGAATAACTTAGATATTTTGCGTCTACCGCTTGTATCCTTTTCATCTTCCGAATTAATTTCATTGCTTCGGACAAAAACCGGCTGATGTAGTCACCATATTTATTGCAGGTGTAACTACTTTCAAATTCGTCTGGATTCATCCTCAGACATTTTAAAATTATCGTAGACTCTTGAAAATTCAGTATGTTATTGCTATACATCTTATGAGTTGACTGACCAATTTTTTCAGGTTCAAGTGAACATCTAAAGTACGAATTCAAACACACCCTACTAAACCCCGATTGTCACAGCTGGTGAATTTCGAAAATGCAATCTGAACGTAAGGACATTTTAGAAGAATGATATGCAATAAAATTCTGTCTTAAACTTGGAAAAAAATGGCACAGCATCGTATGGAATGCTTTAGACTTCTTTTGGACCATCTTGTATGTATCGAGCATCAGTTTTTTAGTGGTATAAGAGATTCAAGGAAGGCAAGAAGGGATGATGAGAGGTATGGGAGATAAGGAGTCTATGACGGATAAATGAAATGGCTGATATAGCTAAGGAAGTCAGAACACAAGAGTTGATTGGCCAAATAAAGAATTGGATGGATAATAGCGGTCGTATGTTTATAAAGGCAACAGTTTGTTGTCAGTGTGATAACTGTACACTCAATTATTTACGAGGAACTGAAGATGCGGAAGATTTGAGCGAAGTTTGTCCTAAGAGTGCTTAGAGAGGATAAGAAAGAAAAACGTTGCCATGACAGTAGGTAGATGGTGGAGTTGATCAATGCAGATACCACAATGACAAGGTTAGACACAAGGTCTGTTTTACAGGTGGAGAAAATCCCGCTCACTCAAAAGGGATAAGGACCAAAATAAAAATTTCTTAGTCTGAAAGGATTTCTCCTTCACTCTCCGAGGACAAGAATAAGTGTACCTATTTACTATGCCTCCCCACGGGACAGAGTTAGACACCAGGGTCGTTTTTTAACGTGGCGAAAAGGTGAAAAATAAAAAAAATGTCTCAGTCGTGAAGGATTTCTCCTCCATCTAAAGAGAACAAGAAATGGAAGTGCAGCATCTGAAGAACATATACTACATTTTGATCTTGACCAAAAAGGCCAACAAGAATAAGTGTAGCATAAGAACAACTGCTAGACTTTGTTCCCAGCAAAATAGAGTTACTTCCCTTACATTTAGCACAAATTCTTCATTGCGTCATGAATACATTTAAAAGTATTCAAAGGCAAATAGAAAAACACTAAACATTTTATAAATAAATCTACTATATAAATGGCTATATGTCTGTCTGTCGGTCGGTCTGTCTGCTTGTTTGTCTATCTGTCTCCATATTTTAAAACTCTATCTCCTCCGAAAGTAAAGGTCCTGGATATGACCTTAAACTATATCCAATGGTGAGGCCCCAGCTTGCGGGCTTTGAGGAGTGTGGAGCCACCCTTTAATTGCCATTACTCCCAGGTCCATTCTGACCTGGAGTGGTATTACCTGTTAGGGTCCCCACTATGGGTTGAATAGAAACCGACTTGCAAAAAACAAATATATTCTATTGAAAAAAAAAAATTCTTCAAAATCATCGGATTCGGCGTTAAATAACCTGGAAAGGGTTGATATGCCGTAAAACAAAAATAACCAACCAACCGAAAGTAAAAGCCGCAGTGTCGCTAGGGGCCTCAAATGACTGTATTTTTTAGGGGTCGTTCCTTAATGGGCCGGTTAAATAATTTTTTCAGGGGCTAAAGATGGGTAAAAATTGAAAATAAATCGTTATGCATTTTGTACATTCATCTTAGTTTATTTTTAATTTTTAATTTTAACAAATTCATATACGTGTCACGTCAGTACAGTGGTAACGTCACCAGCTTTCGATTCTAGCGGATGACACCTAAATGCTTTTTGTTTACTTTTAAAATCACGAATCTATAATGATATATACGAAATATAGACACATTAAAATATCATATTTAAGCGTATTTTAAGCCCGAGCAATGCCGTGCACCCGCTAGTAAATAAACATTTAGCAATTCAGAATCTTCATTTAGGATTTAACTCTAAGGGAGCTAACTCTATTTTACTAAAGTACATGAACAAATAATTTTTTGGTCAAGATCCAAGTGTAGTATCTGTTCTTCAGATGCTGCACTTCCATTTCTTGTTCTCTTTCGGTGGAGGGGCAGTTCTTCACGACTGAGACAATTTTTTTTTTATTTTTGTACCTTTTCTCCACGTTAAAAAACGACCCTGGTGTCTAACTCTGTGCCGTGGGGAGGCATTGTAAATACGTACAATCACTGGAATATTTTACATTTTACATGTTTTTTTTTTTTTGTTATTAATGCTATAAAACTTTGTTACATTAAATGAAGTAATTAAAAACAAAACAGGTGCTTATGCACTTATATTATCGTACTATTTTTTAAAGTAATATTTTCAAGTTAAATTCAAATTTTTCTCTCTCTCTCTTTTTTAAATTAAATTATTAGATGAAAGAACAGGATAGTCACACAACACCCTCCCCTATCCTATCCATGTTAAGTATGGCTTTTGTAAATAATAACGTTTATTTCAGCACGGTAACATAAGTGCAAAAGTACCAACAATCATTTCTTTCTTACAATCTTAGTTATAAAGAGTTATCTCCCTTAGAAGATTGAATAAAGATTCAAAAATGACAAATATTTTATCTATAAATATAAAAGCGAAAATGTATGTATGTATGTGTGTTCACTTTTTCTGTGTGTCTACAAAAGGCTTTTTTCAGAGAAGCGGTCGGTCGGTTCACAACTTTTTAAAACTTGTTATATCACATATAAATCGTAATATCCCACAGTTAACAACGAAGCTCGCCTGGCTATTTAATTTGCTTGATTTCGGGAAGATAAATATTCAAGATTTGTCGCTCGCCGCATGTGGGTTAGTCTTTTTCCTATAACATCTTGGGGGGGGGGGGGCGTTTAGCAGTAAATACTATCCCGCAGTCAAACTTGACCTCATTATCTCATTAAAACGCGCACCTGCCAAATCCAAGTAATTAAATAAATTCAAACGTGTTTCCGTTAGCATCTCGAGGTGGGGCAATGGTTAACGTCACACGTTTTTTTTTCACACTTTAATTTACAACTTTTTTTTTAACCCCTCCAAAGACCCGGGCAACGCCGGGTACCCCTCGCTAGTAGTTAAATAAATCTGTAAAAGAAACAGTGGTAATTCTGTAGAATACAGACCGTGGTATTTCTTTTTCAAAGTAAATTCAATTTTGCTGTGTTTAGGTAGGTGTGTCAGAAATTTCGTGAAAATTAGTGAATAATTCCACCCCGTCTTTCTAAGCTTATAACTCCTCGAAAAATGTAATTCAAGCCCTATTTTTTTTCAATTAAAGGAGCAAGGACTAAGGTTTCATTACGAAAAAACAAAAAAAAAAACAAACAACGCGGTTTTTTTTAAAAAGGTTTTAAACTTCGAAATTTACAGGTAAATTTCTAAAAAAAACACTACCTTTTTTGTTTTAAATTTGAATATATTATTTATTGACCTTTTCTCTTCAATTTGTGACATATAAAACTTTGGTGAGTAAATTAATTATTTACTTTTTAATAGACATTTCAAAACGGGAGGCGTGAATTATTCGACCCCCTGTCTTTCCAAGCTTATAACTACTCGAAAAATGTAATTAAAGCCCTATTTGTTTTTCAATAAAAGAGCAAGGACTAAGGTTTCATTAAAAAAAAAAGAAAAGAAAAAACAAACAACATGGTTAAAAAAAAAGGTTTTAAACTTCGAACTTCGAACAGGTAAATTTCTAAAAAACACTACATTTTTTGTTTTAAATTTGAATATATTATTTATTGACCTTTTCTCTTCCATTTGTGATATATAACACTTTGGTGAGTAAATTAATTATTTACTTTTTAATAGACACTTGAAAATGGGGGAGGGGGCGTGAATTAAAAAAAAAACCTTTGTCTAAAATATTATATTCGCTTTATTAGAAAGAGCATAAAATTTCACATTGACCCTGAAAATATCGTAGAATCAATAGAAAAATTTTGATAGATTTTTAAAGTTTAAAAATTGAAAAATATCGAGTTCGTAAAATTCATTAGTTTTTTTTTTTTAAATAAAAAAATATTTCTATTACTTTTAAAACAACTTTAATAGTTTATTTTGGAAGTATAATCCATAAAGAAAATAAACAACTCACTTTTAAAAGAGAAATTACGAGTTTTTTGTATTTCATTCGCAGTTTCGTGTTAGGGGTGTCAAAAATTCCTTTCTTAGCCTTCGGGACAAGATCAAAGTGTAGTATCTGTTCTTCAGATGCTGCAGTGCTGACTGCTGAGTGCTGCTGCACTGCACTGGCTGCACTTCCATTTATTGTTCTCTTTCGGCGGAGGAGAAATCCTTCACGACTGAGACAATTTTTATTTTTGTACCTTTTCTCCACGTTAAAAAACGACCCTGGTGTCTAACTCTGTCCCGTGGGGAGGCATAGTAGGTACACCTAGTGTTTAGATTCATTAAATTGTCAGGTGAAAGTACAGAATAATAAACAATGGTCTCATCTTCCAATCTGAAGAATATTTTTCTAAATAATATCGTCATTATTTCAGCACGGTCGATATACTGTATTAGTGCCAAAATATTTTCGAAGTTATAAAAAAATAAATAAATAAAATAAATAAATAAATAAAATAAAAATAAACGTAATTTTTAGTCCAAGTTTGATTTCAGAACTAAGAAAGGGAGACAATCGTTATATTCCGTCTAAGGGAGGCAATCTGAAACTTTTATATTTTTTATTTTATATAAAGCGCCTATGAAATTAGTCATCTCTATATTAATAAAATTGTTGTATTGCTCCTTGTATGATAGTGTATGTGTTTCTCGCATTTATGTGACTTATACATATTTATTCTCTAAAAAAACCTACTGAAATAGAAAATGCAATAGTTTAAAATAAAATGGCACGTTACAAATTCTTAAAAAAAAAACAAATAAACAAAAAAAAACAACAAAAAATAATATTATTTCATTCACCATAATGCGTTTCTGTTATTCTGTAAAAAAACGAATTAGCATTTTAGTCTTTAATTGAAACAAGGAATGGCTACCAGAATTAAAAAGCGTTAAAGCCATGTATTTATTTTCCGGTAAATTTTTACATATTTGACACCTAAACATTTTCCTTTAAAAAGACGACTTTTAAGTGTTTGGGGGTATGCTAAAACCGAATACCGCACTTACATTTTCCGCAGATAGTTTTCCGGATATTAAGCAATGTCATTTCTTATATTATTACTGGTGGCCATCTTGGTACGGGTTAAAATGGCTACAATTGACACGTTTGTGCTTATTAAAAAAATTGATGTCTTGAATTTTTATAAAACTTTCTGAAAAGTTGTAACTAACTGATTTCTGTATAATTTTGTTTGTCTATACTTTGCGATAATTCTAGGTGTGCCCCAGGGGCTCTTTTAGGGCTAATAAAAACACTCCATTTTTTGGGCTATTTTACCATATTTGTCCAAAAAAATTTGTGTATGTCTATTTAGCAGTTTTGCATGGCGCTAAACTGAAATTTAAATATGTTAAAGCCTAAAACTGCACCATTTGTTGATTTTCACAAACTAGAGACTTTTGCGGCTACATGGGGGCGGGGAGGAAAATGCTGAACTTAGTCAATTTTTATGCCTTGTTCACTGTGCACTCACGGGGGACTATGCATGCTTCTCTTGTTCTTTTACAAAAGAGCCACGCTTATCAAGGCGCAGAGGTCACTCGAAGATAAGAGTAAATGAGTGTACGGAAGTCAATGATGATTTTGCTGGCGAAAGAAGCACCCAGGAGTTGTTCATATATTACGTTCAAAGCGCAGAACTTTAAATGTAATGTGAACAGTTTTCTGTGACATGACCGTCCCAGGGTGTGGTACAGCTCCCCCAAAATGAAGCAAAACTTTAATTTCACTGAAGTAAAACGAACAGATGTGACTTATAATTAAATATTGGTGTGCGCAGACGACAGCAAAATCCTTGCCGAGAAAAAAGAATATAATATATGATTTTATGTAATCAACCGAAAAACGATGTAAGTTTGAAAGATGTAACGAAAATATATTTTCGTTGTCGGTGCAAACGAATGATGACTCAAGGTTAGGGAAAAGATATTTGGTCTTTAGGTACAGTTACCTCGGTTATGGTAAAATCCCTACTTTCTGGCGGGGACCAATCGAAATGTGTCGTGGGTGATTGCAGAGCCACCAACCTGCCTCCACACCGACATACATAATCGAGAGCGGAGTAAAAAAAAACAGGAGATTGAGATTGATTTTTGATTGAGATAGCTCGTGTGTGTACGCGCAGAACAGTCGGGTGAATACCCCCCAATCTCCTTGACTCCCTGCTTCGCTACAACCCCAACCGCTAAAAAAAAAAAGAGAATTATTCGGACTTGTCTAAATATATCTCCGATTGATAGCATAAGGATGAGCTAAAGTGTTATATGAAGTATTGTAAAGAAAACTTGTATATATATTTTTGGAACTTGATGAAGAAAGAAAAGAAAGAAAAACGAAGTGTGTTTTTTTGTGAATTGAATTGTCTTACCGCCGAATAGCGATTTGTTGAATTAATGTTTTTTTTTTTCCTTTTTTTTTTTTTTAGCATACGACCGACCTGCGGAGCGAACGGCATATCAACCCCTGACGCGAGGAGGACTGAGAAACACCCGACCACGATTGAAGACTGACCAAGTGCGACCAGGAAAATGAATTAGACGGGGGCCCTGCTGCATAAGAATAGCATATCTTGGTAGACGTTGACCAGGATAGTGGCTTGAAAGGAGATCACAGTTCACAATCTTGCTGCTAGACTCTCCACAGTCCCCTGTTAGACATAATTCCAATTAGTAACCCGTATTTTCAAGGAGCAATATGTTTTGTTTGGGGTGATAAAAGGTAAAGAAAACAAACTTTGTGAATACTCCATAAAATATGAACGAGTAAAGCACAGATAACACTTTAGCTCATCCTTATGCTGTCAATCGGAGATGTGCAGTTTAAAGAACAGTATGTTATCTTCTTATATCTAATTTGATTATGTATTGTGAAAGAGACGGTGTAGTCTTCGCGAGGGCTGTGCTAAAAGTCACACGTATTGAAGTGTTTATAAAAAAAAATGTCAAGGGACAGAATCACGTGATTTATTATGGACATTCGGTAGAAAAATGTAGTAGGCAAAGATCAGAAACAAAGATAGGAAATAGTTTCGCCCTGCACCGCCCACCTCTAGAAGAGATTGATTTCTTGGCTGGACTGACCGTAGAGAAAGAAGAAGAAGGAGACAGAAAAAGAAAAAGAGGCTGAAGAAAACTCGCTTCTCGCAGATTCGTGGTTCGCCAGAACCACCTACGTACAATCTGCAAAAACACTGCTCGCACTGCTTCCCCGCGTGCTGCCTTTATAGCGGCCGGGAATTATATATTTGCATAATCGTGCGAGATCACACGCGATACTGCGAGAATTGCATGGGGTCAACGCCAATAAAAACCCATGGACGTCATCTTGGAACTCTCTTCCGCTCGGCCCGCAACACAACAACAGACGTATCCGAGGTTTTTTTTTTTTTTTTTTTTTTTTTTACATAGTGATCACCACTTATCAAGGCCCGGAAGCCACTCAGGGATAAGGGTTATTGCAAGTACATTACGTTAGTGTGGAGATTTGATGAAGTGTTTAATTAAGGATGCGGTTCATTAGGAATTTGTTAACATTGGACTTGAAGACAAAAGCTCTTTGTTTCCTCTCATTTCTGTTATTGCCAATTCCGCTAGCTAGCAAAACGGTATTCAATATTGTACGTATCTCCGTAATCAACTTAGGTGAGAGTATAAACAACTTTGTCTTTCATAATTCCTACTTTATTCATATAACTTAGCTTTATGTTTTCTCCCAGGTAAAACGAGATATCAAAACGGTTAGCACGAGGTCTAACGTGATTTACTTGTTCGACTTATTTCCGCGCGAGTTAGAGAAATGCGTGTATAGGACCAGTCGCAGCTTATTTTGAAATTTATTACCGAATCCGATACGAGGTTGGGGGTTAGGTTTACTTTATACACGTTTTGCCGGGGCACCCCCTCGGATTTACACTTGGATTGCTATGAGTGATAATGATAAATTGGGTATACTGATAGCCATTCTTATTTTTTTTCTTCTTCCTTTGAAGATTTTTTCTTCTTCCTTTGAAGATTGTAATGCCGGGTATGGGGCAGCCAAACCAGCTGCCAACATTGCCCCGCTTTTTTATTGAAACGAACCGAGAGCTCTTTTTAGTATCCTCGCTGTTCCCTTAAGTGCAATTGTCTGAATCTCTTTTGCACTTGGTTCACCAGGAATATTAGTTAGGTAGGACTTCAGGTTCTTCTTCATAAGTCCTGTGGCACCTATGATAACTGGTATGATCGATATCCCCTTTAGGTTCCAGTTTCTTTTCATATCATACATGAGACCTTGGTATTTGGTCTGTTTCTCTGTTTGCGTGAGACGGAAAGTCAATCTGACTCTATGTTGGACACAATTAAATAGACCATCTTAATAAGTAGGCAACGTTTAATGATAAATGTTCGCACCACGTAAATGTTACCTCCTTTTTTGTTTTTTGCCCTCATATTCCATGAGCGATCTTTCTGAGAAAGAAGTAACAATTTTAAGTTGGAACCTATCTATATAATACTTATCGTTGGGTAGTTTTTATGCCCTTAAATAAAGTGTCTTCGTGCTTTATCTGGAGCAAACTGGTAAAATAATATAGACAGCGTGTAAATTTCCTTTTTTTTTTTTACATGGAGGTCACCACTTATCAAGGTCCGGAAGCATCTCGGGGATAGGGGTTATTGCGTGTATAGTAATCAATGGGATACTATCGTAGTAATCGTTAATATTGGAGATTTGATAAAGTGTCTTACTTAAGGGGGCGGTTCATCAGGAATTTGTTTATGTTGGACTTGAAGACATCCAGGTTGTAGTCAGGTGGGAAACAGGAAAACAGGTTCGCACTTGCTCTATTCAAAGCGTGTACGGTGTGACGCATCCATTTGCCAAAGCTATAACGCACATTACAGGGTTAAGGATTATATGACTTGATATGATTAGGAGAGATATAACAGAGTGCGGACACTTTGTGGCGGCTATGTGGAAATATCGAGCCGTTTGCAAAATGGCGTCACTGTAAGAAACAATAAAAGACTATAAAAAGAAGAAAGAGCGCGTTAGAGGATACAATCACGACAGATGCGTGAATTACCTTTGAGAGAACGTTGGAGATCACGTTCGAGAGCACATTTGAGAGCACGTTCGAGAGCACGTTTGAAAACACTTCAATACGATGTTCGAGAGGACAGAGGTCAGAAATAAATGTCGTTGTTACAAAAAAAAAAAAAAAAGAAGGAATCGAGTTATTATTTTTTCTGTGTCACTGGCGACGTACTCTGCTACAACATGCTGGGTCCGAGGATCTACAGGTGTAAACGTTGTGTAACGTTGCAGAGAAACTTGGTTAAAAGTGAGAATACGATGAAAATTTGGTCGGTAAGGAGTAAACATTGAATCGCAGGACAGAAACATTTTTTTTTTTACAAATGAAATAGTTAGGAGAACATACCGAAGTAAATTGTTAAAATATATAAAAAAAAAAAAGAAAAAAAAGGAAACAGTAGATGGGGATACCGTTAATACAGCACTGGTGAATTAGAACAATAGAACGTCTAGTTTTCACCACTCTTAAAGTCAACCACAAATTTAAAACGAAATAGTTTACTCATGCACTGCAAGTGGTCTAATAAATCATATTCCTACGCATACATCCGATTAGTCGATGGACAAATTACTCAGTAGTAGCTATCTATTTATATCATGTAGAAATAGTACATCTAAGTATGTTATTGTTACTAGTTATAAAATAGCTTGTCAAAGAATAATAATAATAATAATAATAATAATAATAATAATAATAATAATAGCCGAGAAGGGTCAAGGAGGATAAAAAGACGAGGACAGAGCACTGACCAGACCTCCGCTAGACAAGTTCGAAGAGTACAGGGACCTTGGGAAGGTTTATTACGATACAAATTCAAGTGGAGACCAATGGCCGCTGCCAGCGATAAACCATTTCAAATGTTATCAAAAGAAGCGGGGTGTACTGGAAATTTGGGGAGATTGTCACTTGGCTTCCAGGGAACATCACAGGTTGTCTCCAAGGAGAGATCTTTGATGACCTGTGCGAAAGCTCCTTGTGAGCCGCCAATAATAATGATGATGATGATGATGATGATGATGATGATGATGAAGCCGACGACGACGACGACGACGACAATAATAATAATAATAATAATAATAATAATAATAATAATAATAATAACAACAGAATCGTTTTATCGAAAGGAGGACAGAGTACAACACCAATGAAAAAAATAAATAAATAAACATAAACACGTTAATTCGTATTATTTGGATTATTCAGTTTACCGTTCTCATCTTGAGTGTTATTCGCACAAACGTTTAGGTCGATGTAGCCTCCATCTTTATATAGGTCGAGCTTGTTGAACACGGGAATGTGTCGAATTCGGTAATATGTACAGAATTTCAAACAGATCCTTTAATTACCGTCTGTGCTGACGATTGAAGCTTTAGGCTCCAGTTAAGTGTAAATTAAAACTGAATATTTAATATAGTACTTAACCATTAGGTCACGGACCGCGTTGTAAGTATCCCCTGGATCCTCAGTGATAGCGATACTGAGAATACAATTATGGATTACTTAAGACTGTTATTTGTTCATGGCTGACGGAACAAGAACAAGTTATGACCATGGCTAAAATAAGGTGTTCCGTTCAAAATTATGCATGGATTACCGAGTTCAACAGAAAGATTCACAAGTTCGAAAAAAAAATATACCGGACGCAGGTCGGAGATAACATCGGCCGAAATTTTGTAAGAATAATACCCTATATGAGAACATTGGTACAAATAATCGAAAAACAATATAAACTATGAATCGATATCTCAAATATGAAAGAAATAAACACAGTAGCCATGTTAACACTGCAGATATTATTCACGTGAGTATCTAATGAGGGTCACCAACTCTTGCAGTAAAAAAAAAAAGGTTACGTTGTGTTATTATGGTTGAAAGAGTCGATCCAGACTGCAACGGCCAAAACTGATAATATTGTTATCATTAAGGACACGTTTTAAAGCGTAACATACTTGTGTGTCGAAATGAAATGAAATTCGTTTGTGTTTAATGAACACGATGATAAGTTTCTGTTGGAATTCCCACTCGTGAAGTTTAGATACCCAGGAAATATATTTATAGAGAATATAGTTACACACACAAACGCGCTGTCGAGTCTCATAATATATATATATATATATATATATATATATATATATATATATATATATATATATATATATATATATATGTATATATATATATATATATATATACATACATATAGTTAGTTAGTAGAAATGGTAATTAAGAGAAACCTGAAGAAAGTGCTCAATACTGTTGTAGAGCAAATATGCGTTTTATTTTTTATTACCGTTTTTTTTTCTGTTCAGTTACATTTTTGTTTCAGCCACGCGACCGTTTTTGGTCGGTATGTAGCCTCCTCAGACTTTTCCTGAGTCGCGTGGCTGAAACAAAAATGTAACTGAACAGAAAAAAAAAAAAACGGTAATAAAAAATAAAACGCATATTTGCTCTACAACAGTATTGAGCACTTTCTTCAGGTTTTTCTTAATTACCATTTCTACTAACTAACTATATATATATATATATATATATATATATATATATATATATATATATATATATATAAATACGCATCTAGTGCGCTTGAAAGCCAAATCACAACGTAATATTAGAAAAATAAACAATATTTTACTTGTTTGAAATTTATAACATAAATATATTTCGGAGCTAGACTCCATCCTCAGTATGTTTTTTTCTTTTTCTTCTTTCTTGCCATGTTGTAAAGTTGGAGAAAGAAATGTCTGTGTGTAAAGAGACGCGCGTTGTATTACAGCAGTAGATGCGTATTTTATTTTATTCAAATAGTTCATTTTCAATATTATTATATGTCCCCTGGGGACTTTTGGGGCTAAATGGGAGTGGGGGTCAAATACTGAACTTAGTCATTTTTTTATGCCTCGTTCACTGTGCACTTACGGGGGGTGGGCATACATGCTTCACTCGTTTTATCATTTTACTTCAGTAAGTAAATTATGAAAATAAAAGAGCTCCATTCTTGCGGTAACATTTAATTTCTATATAGACTACATAGATATCCGAGTGTTTAATTGAAGTTCATATCTACCCCTTAAACGTTGAAGAAGTGGGGAACGAAAAACATTTATTTTCTTCTCCTCATTGGCCATTATAGTTTGCAAGATGGAACGATAAATTTTTCGCCCTAAAAAAACAACACTACAGCTTCATTTTAAAACATTTATTTAATAAAATCAATTCAGCTAACTTGATTATGTAGTAGAACTGATATCTATTCGATGTAGCCGACTTCAGCCTCAATCAACGTATCTATACAGGTTCGGAACTGGGCTGTGGTGTCGTATATTTGATTTTTTTTTTATTAAATATAAACTAAAAATAAAAATGTGTCCATATATAAATATAAAGAATAAAAAACCCCAGAATAATTAACCTTTTTTTTTAATGGTCTAAAATTTTTAGTTATTTGAAGCCGCCATAAAAAAAGAAACAAAAAATTTAATTTTTCAAGTTGGATCCAAGTCTTGCGGTGCATTAGTTTATTAACGATGAAAATACAGAACAGTAAAGAATGGATTTCTACATAACATCGTTGTTCCAGCGCGGTTCGTAGTCTGCATAGGTGCCGAAGCGTGTTAAAGTCTTTGCCTGCTACTGGTGAACTTGAAGAAAGAATCTAATCAATTTCAATCATCCTTCTAGTATAAGGGAGTACCTGAACAGATGAAAACCAAGTGTATTAAGTTTTGTAGGCCTATCTAATCTCTTGAAAGTATTCACAAAACCTACAGGGGCATGCCTTTTCCACAAGCATCGGCGTGAGCTCGGCGAATACTAGGCTGGTTTTGGTGTTATGAGAGGTCATGTTGGTGATATCCTCGACGTATGACCAAACTAAGTCCAGCGGGTTCAAATCGGAGGAAGAGGGGAGCAATGAGAGGAGGGTATAAGCAAAAGTTCATCAGTGTCGAGAGGATCTTATTTTGGGTTCGAATACTATGTTTTTGGAATATTTAGTAAAGGTTTACTTGTAGAGTGAATTATCTTGATGTCAGCTTAATCTGACAAACTCCTGTAAAGGAATACCAAAGATAATCGATCAAAATTTTCATGACAACATGCTTGTTCATTTCTCATTTGAGAATTTCAACAAACAAATAATTTCTTAGAAATATTTCTTTTCATTTTGCTACTCAAGTGATTCTCATTTGAAAAGCGATCGTGGCGATAACAATATTATCAGTTTTTCTATCTGCAGATTCGTCCGTCTGTTTCAACCATAATAATCAGTGTTGGGACAATTAATCCGATTCGGAATCGAGAATTCTTTTTTATTTGTTTTGTTTAAACCTTCATTTTCAATTACTGGTACTGATGCTGAAATGATAAATGCAGGTTGTCCCAATAAAATGTATAAACTCTTTAAATTATCTCAACTTGCTACATGAATACGCTATGCCACGTTCCCAAGAGATGTTTAGGAATAAAGAATGTCACTTCCAGCAGGATGGAGCACTTCCCCACTATCATGATGACGTAATAGCATATCTTGATAGTCACCTGCGAAACAGATAGTTAGGACGAAGAGGAATTATCGAGTACTGTCCACGCTCACCGGATTTGACCCCCCTTCCAACTTATTTTTCTATTTAAGGCGGCATGTAAAACACATGGTTTACACCAAAAAGCGAGATACAATAAATGAGTTGAAAGCAACAATTGAAAGAAGATGTGCCTATATACAACTTGGACTGATTAGGAACGTTTTCGATTCAATCAGTGAGCGTTGTTAGCTATTAATGAACCACAATGGCCAATAATTTGAATAATTTCGATAATTTGTTTTTACATAGGCGTCACCACTTATCAAGGCCGAGGGGCCACTCAAGGATAAGGGTTAAAAGTGAACAGTAGTCAAAAGGACAATATAGTAATCGATAGCAATGGAAGTTCGGTAAATTTGTTAACTTAAGTAGAACGGCTCATCAGAAACTTGTTCACGTTGGACTCGAAGACAACCATATTATAGACAGCTGGAAAGCAGGAAAACGGAAGACAATTCCACAGACATGCATTTCTAAGAAAGAAGCTTTGTTTATGGAATCTATGTTTAGGTTTAGAGATAAAGAGTGCGGGGTATTATTGATAGTGTTTTCAGCTAGACGAGTGTGTCTTGTGAAAGTTTGGAGAGGGGGGACCATAGATTGAAGCTCAGTCGAACACTTTCCATGAAAATAACGATAAAGCAGAGACAAACTCGCAACATTTCTTCTGTGAGATAGAGGTTGCAGCGAAGAGAAAAGGAAATCTCCCACGAGGTCACGAAGTCGATGATAGAAGCTTGGTTTTAGATGCATTAAAAGTAACCAGCCACTCTTTTCTCCATTGTACAACGTGATCAAGATCAGAGGAGAGAAAATCGGAGAGGACTTGGTATTTTACTGTCTTAGATGTGCTACCATAGATGGTAGTGTCGTCAGCAAAATGTCTACGAATGATGTAAGGATGTGATTAGGAAGATCATTAATGTAGATCAGGAAAAGAGTTGGGCCAAGGATGGACTCCATGAGGGACTCCTGCATTAATACTGTGAGCTTCAGATGTTTTCCGATCAACTACTACTCTTATGAACCTATCAGAGAGAAATGATTTAATAACTGAGAAGACATTTCCAGCTATACCATAGCTGGAGATCTTGTGAAGTAAACCTTTATGCCATACCCTATCAAAGGTCTTTGGTATGTCAAGAGCAATTGCCCTAGAAAGGTTGCCTCTGTCGAGAGATTAGCTAATCCTATGAGATGTAAGTGTAAGCACATCTGCTGTACATCATGTAGAAAGGTTATTTTTGCAGAGATGGTTGATTACTTCTCTATTTAACACAGATTCCAGCAACTTACTCATGACGCACAGAAGACTTATTGACCTGTACTGAGAGGGGGATGAAATATCACCTGAATTCTTAAATGCAGGGCATATTGATTATATTTTCCTGAGTGATGAGAAGCAATTCTTAAGACAACGTTTAAACAGTTTTTTAAGTATGGGCGCTAGTTCTGGTTGAAGATTTTTGAGTACTATACTTGGAATACCGTCAAGGCCGGTTGCTTTACTGGAATCAAGGTTTTTGATTAGCTTGGCAGCATCACAAACATATATTTGTATATCACATAGTGTGTTTTCTGGTACAGGAGGAAATATTGGGGGTTGGCGTCCTTGGTCGCAAAAGGTAGAATTAGCTGCGACGTTCTTGGCAAAGAGTTTGGCTTTG